>NW_028270175.1:41088469-41413469 GCF_037043375.1 Chiloscyllium plagiosum | reverse complement strand
AATGTGCTGCCAAGGTAAGTGGTAGAAGCAGATACAATAGCAATGCTTAAGAGGCGTCTAGGCAGACACATAAGCAGGCAGGGATTGAGGGATATGGACCATGTGCAGGCTGCCACAATTGGCTTATAATGGCTTCATGGCTGCCACAGACATAGGTCAAAGGGCCTTTCCTGTGCTGTACTGTTCTATATTCTGAATATAGCCATAGTTTGACTGAACATCACCTGGATAGAATTTTTGCTCTTAACAATTAAGTTTTTATGGAGTAAAATGGTATTTTATTTTAGTTACTTCACTGCAGAAGCACCAGAAATTGTCCCCTTATAGTTTAAAATTATATGTAGCGCACTGTTGTCTTTGTTGAGTAGGAATCTGAGAAGCTAGCCAGAGTCTACGGAACATAAGCCAAGAAGCTTCCACTTGGGGGAGCCGCTAAGTGATTGCATGCTTCAGAAGAATCCTGGGCTTCAAACAGTGTTTGCCTTGCAAGTTTTTTCTGTCGTGAAATACAGATGGAGATGGCCCATTAAGGTAGAACAGCTATCTTTTTGGGCCAAAAGTGAGGGATTCTTTTTAAATAGGGATCTGATGAACTGGATCCCATTGGTGGAAGTTTTGTTAATAACTAACAATGGGAAACTTTGCTTCTTAACTGCGATTTTGCTTTTGCTTAAGATGAGAAGCAGGACCCCTACTTGAAACTTGGATTTGTTGGAATATTGAAATATGTTTGAATATGCTGACTATATAATGACATGATCTAATAGAATATAGTTTTATCAGGTTGTAAAACCACATGATAAGCTGACAAATTGTTCTCTTGTGATTCTTGCTTGGTATAAGAGAAATGTAACAAAGTGAAGCTCAATAGTAGTGTGATCCTTGCATTTGAATAATGGCTTTTTCATTTGAAATGAAATGTAACATATTTTAAAACTCTGGAAAAAAAAGTAATCTTTAAAATGACGTGAGTGGCTATACTAATATTGATTCTCTCCCCACAGCTCTCCACTCCCCAAATTGTCTTCATGTTCAAACCAAGCAGAAGTGAATGATAACAAAAATGATACTATGTAAAAGTTACATAGATTTTATATTCTTGTATTTGCTTAATATTGCTAGGATTTTATTGCAGAATCTATTTTCATAAAGCTCCATTTTTAAATAAATGTGTTCTTGTGTTGGCATTAATTGGTTTGTATATTCAGCAAAAGTCAGCAGTGCCAGTTTCCTAGTCTCAGTAAAAAGAATAAACGTGTAACAAGTGTGACCATGATAATTTCCATCCCTTTGAAAGAATTATAGTTACTTTGAAGAGCTAGAATCCATCATTCAGCCAAATGTTTGAAGAAGCATTATTTTGTTGTACATTTTTAACACCAAGTGGTGACAAAATGTTTGTGTTCCTAATAATGAATGCTAATAACATTAGAATATTAGAAATAACTCACATGAAAGAAAACAGAATACCTAAGTTAATGACAATTGTTGCTGATGGCATGTTTGTAATACTGTGTTCACTAACACACCTAAGTCAATTCTTAGACTTTTGAATGTTTGCTGTTCAGCGAGTAGAAGAAAAATAGTATCATGTTATAGTTTGTTGATGTGGTTCTGTTCGCTGAGCTAGGAATGTGTTGCAGACATTTCGTCCCCTGTCTAGGTGACATCCTCAGTGCTTGGGAGCCTCCTGTGAAGCGCTTCTGTGATGTTTCCTCCGGCATTTATAGTGATTTGTATTTGCCGCTTCCGGTTGTCAGTTCCAGCTGTCCGCTACAGTGGCCGGTATATTGGGTCCAGGTCGATGTGCTTATTGATTTGAATCTGTGGATGAGTGCCATGCCTCTAGGAATTCCTTGGCTGTTCTGTTTGTTTGTCTTGCCCTATAATAGTAGTGTCGTCCCAGTCAAACTCTTGTTGCTTGTCATCCGCGTGTGTGGCTACTAAGGATAGCTGGTCGTGTCGTTTCGTGGCTAGTTGGTGTTCATGGATGCAAACAGGAAGACAGCTAACGGTCTGCATCCATGAACACCAACTAGCCACGAAATGACATGACCAGCTATCCTTAGTAGCCACACACTCCAGATGACAAGCAACATGAGTTCAACTGGGATGATACTACCATTATAGGGCAAGCCAAACAGAGAATAGCCAGGGAATTCCTAGAGGCATGGCACTCATCCACAGATTCAATCAATAAGCACATCGACATGGACCCAATATACCGGCCACTGCAGCGGACAGCTGGAACTGACAACCGGAAGCGGCAGGTACAAATCACTATAAATGCCGGAGGAAACATCACAGAAGCGCTTCACAGGAAGCTATTCATACATCCATCCTGATGCTTTTTAAATGTTATAATTGTACCAGCCTCCCACTTCCTTTGGCAGTTCATTCCATACATGCACCACCCTCTGCATGGAAGAAATTACCCCTTAGTTCCCTTTTATAAATTGTTCCCCTTTCAACTTCAGATTTTCACGTTAGGGAAAATACCTTGTTTATTTACCCTGTCCATGCCCTTCATGATTTTATAAACCTCTAAGGTCACCCCTCAGCTTCCGACACTGCAGGGAAAATAGTCCTGGCCTATTCAGTCTCTCTCTGCAACCCTGGCAACATCCTTGTAAATTTTTTTCTGAACACTTTCAAGTTTCACAACATCCTCCCCATAGGAGGACACCAGAATTGTACGCAATATTTCAGAAGTTGCCGAACCAATGTTCTGTACAGCCGCAACATGACCTCCCAATCCTATACTTAATGTACTGACCAATAAGGGCAAGGTCTAACTGTGACTCCACTTCCAAGGAACTATGAACCTGCAGTCTGAGATCTTTGTTCAGCAGCACTCCCCAGGATGTTACCATTAAATATAAAAGTTGTGCATTTATTTGCCTTTTCTAAAGTGCAGCAAATTGCATTTATCTAAATTAAACTCCACCTGCCACTCCTCTGCCCACTGGCCCAACTGATCAACATCCTATTGTACTCTGAGGTAGCCTTCTCTGCTGTCCACTACATCTCTAATTTGGTGTCATCTGCAAACTTTCTAACCATACCCTGTGTATGTTCATATCTAAATCAGTTATATAAATGACAAGAAGCAGTGAACCCCACAATGATCCTTGTGGCATACTGCTGCTGCAGTCTTAAAAAAAAAACAACCCTCCACTACCCTCTATCATCTACCTTTGAGCAAGTTCTTTATCGAAATAGCAAGTTCTGCCTGTATTCCATGTGATCTAACCTGGCTAACCAGTCTAGTAGGGCGTTCAACAAGGTTCCTCATGGTAAAGTCCAAATAGATCATTTCCACAGCTCTGCCTCATCAATCCTTTTCAAAACTTCATCAAAAAACTCAAGTTAGACACTATTTCCCACGCACAAAGCCATGTCAACTATCCATAATCAGTCCTTGCCTTTCTAAATATATGTAAATTCTGTCCCTCAGGATTTCCTCAAACAACTTACACATTACTGATGTCAAGCTCACCGCTGTATAGTTGCCTGGCCTTTCCTTGCCACCTTAAATAGTTGCACCATATTAGCCAACCTCCAGTCTTCCAGCAGCTCACCTGTGACTAACAATGATACAAATAAATGGGTGTAATCATTTTCTTTTTGGTTCTCTCCAGGTCATTTTATGCAATGTTTTGCTTGAAAATGCATGACATTTTAAGTGCTTTGAATTCCATTTTGCATATCATGCGTCACTTGCAAATCAGATTATGACAAAGCCTGGATATGAGTCTCAGCAATAGTTTCTGAACACTGCTGTAAGAAATCAACTAGATTGCACCAGTGTCAGTCTTCCTTAATGCCTCAGGCAATGGAAACTTAGAAACTGTTCAGTAATAATGTTCTTGCCAAATAGTAGACAAATAGTGCCACCAGTTAATATGCTTCAGCATTTGCATGGAAGAAGTAACATTGACCATCTTTCAAAGTGTTCCATTGTTTAAAGGTTCAAATGTTCTTAAAGTGACAACACACCTAAATTATGTTCCCACTGAAGTCGTGCACAGTAAACTTTCCAGCATGGAATGCTTGACTAAGTCATGTCAGAATTTTAGAATTTTCTTGATTTAGAATTTCTAACCATAGGTTATGAAAACAAATGTGCCAGTAGAAATATTTACCAAACCATAAGACCTTCAGAAAACAGTAATGAGTTTGTTTTGTTTTACTTACCCAAAAACTGTATCTTCCTTGATTCTGTTTCCAACCATCATATATTAAATTAATGTCATGAGTTTCTTGTGTCTGCTCAAACTATATTTTTTGACAATTGGTTCTCAACAATAGAGTTCTAGACAGGAAAGTTACATTGTATTTTGTTCACAAGTATTTTTGGAGATGGGTTTAAGACTCTGAAAGATGTGAACACTATTCTGGTGTACAGTGAAAAGTGTTGCATTGATGTACTGCATTTAATGGAGAGAAGAAGGTGTAAAACTTTCTTGAAATTTTATTTTTATAATTAAATGTTTTTCAGCTACCTATTTTCAATGTGAAAAATTCTGATGGAGCATGCAAGAACATTTAAAGAGGAAATAAGTAATTATAATGAGTTGCCCTCCTGAACTTGTATGACCCATTCTTGAATCTTAAGTGTGGTGCTGGAAAAGCACCGCCAGTCAGGCGGCATCCGAGGAGCAGGAGAGTCTCCTGCTCCTCGGATGCTGCCTGACCGTTTGTGCTTTTCCAACACCACAGTCTTTGACTCAGACCTCCAACATCTGCAGTCCTCACTTTCTCCATTCTTGAATCTGCATTTGTCCAGCACAACATGCTATTAACTGATGGGGAGAGCCTCCATTCTTAATAAATATGGAGCCCAGAAGAGCAGGAGTGCTTCTTCCAACACTATGTTTAAACAAAAATGCAGACCATTTCTCCACCCTCTACTGAAACCCCGGCAACAGATTTGGCTTTTTCTGGTTCTAGTTCACTCTTTGGAGAGTTCCTCCTGTAAATGGCTTAATGTCATCAAATATCAAGGCTTTCTCAAACCTAACCAATTAGCTGCAGGATCAGATCCTTTTATCTTTCCAGCCTTTTCTTAATCTAATCCTTTGTGACCAAAAATGTACATATCTGAATTATAGACCTTGTGTGAGTGCAAGAAGGAAGATGAACTTGTAATCACAGGGCTGAGAATTAAAACCCCTGCACGTGAAGTCATTGTTGGAAACTGTGATGTAATTTCAGTGTTTTGTATGAATATGTCCACCATAGCAAAATTAATATCATTTGTTACAATCCTGTGGAGACTAATCTGAGAGACACCTCTCAAATGACGAATGCAAGTAAATTAACAAGCTTTCATTTTAAACTGAATTTAAGAATTGTACTGCAAAATAAACAGATCAAATAGTATATTGAATTAAAGAAAAGATACTTTTGCATTAACTAATGCAATCCAGATGTATCATTTCAATCATTTTTGCTATACGTTAATACTTCTGGCAATGCATAGTATTACAAGAATGTGCCTATAGTTTCCTTCAGGTTCACTGCTTCCTACCATGATAATTCAAAATTTCTAAAGTCCTTTAAAATCCATTCAACTCATTGAATTATCCAGATCTGACATTCAATTGCACCTTTGTGACTCCCTATTCCTTAAATTCCCAAAAGTTGCATCCATTCTATTCCTTTCCTTTCAAGCAGAAAACTAACTCTTGAATAGTCAAAAATAGAAACTGCTAGAAAAGCTCAGGAAGGTCTGGCAACATCTGTGGAGAGAAATCTGTTAACGTTTTGGATCAAATTACCCTTCCTCAGAACAGAGGTAGTCCTTCTCTGCTCATTACAGCAGGAGCTACCTTCCTTCTTCATATCGTGGTAATTGCTTTGACTCTCTCAATGTGGCTCAAAAGATTAGCTGCCCTCCTACAGTAGATTGCTATGAAAGTGTGGTACTGCCAACTTGATTTTTCAAGAGGTTTCTGTTTGATTTTCATGTCATGACGACCACATTGCACAAGCATGTCTCTGAGTTTAGGTGTTTCTAGAATTTTCCTCCTTGGTGAACTTGGGTCCGCTACGTACATGATACCTTTTGTCATCACAAAACAAAACAGAAGAGACATTCAACATCATCAACAATACCCTCACAGGCATAAAGTTCACCAAGGAGGAAGAAACCGACAAACTCGCATTCCTGGATGTCACAGTCGAAAGAAAGGACAACGGAGAACTACAAACCTGCATATACAGAAAACCGACAAACACTGACCAAATACTTAACTACAACAGCAACCATCCCAACACACACAAACAAAGTTGTATCAGAACACTATTCCAACGAGCCACCACACACTGCAGCACAGACGAACTTCGGAGAACTACCTATACAACATATTCAAGAAGAACGGATACTCAAAAAATATAGTCCGCAGATTCCTCAAGAACAAACCACGACAAGCAGACCAAACACAGCCAGAAACCCTAACCACCTTACTATACATCAAAGAAGTTTCAGAAATGACAGCTACACTACTAAGACCCCTCGGAATCCTAGTAGCACATAAACCCACCAACACTCTCAAACAAAAACTAACAAACTTAAAAGACCCAGTAAAACCCATGGACAAAACCAACATCATCTACAAAATTCCATGCAAGGACAGCCACAAACACTACGTAGGACAAACAGGAAGAAAGTTAGCCACCAGGATACGCAAACACCAGCTAGCCACAAAAAGACACGACCCTCTCTCGCTCGTAGCCCTACACATGGATGAAAAAAACCACCATTTCCACTGGGACAACACATCTATCCCGGGACAGGCTAAACAAAGACATGCCAGACAATTCCTAAAGGCCTGGCACTCCAACCACAACACCATAAGCGCAAACACAGATCTGGATGCCATCTATCAACCCCTCAGAAAATGAACAGGAAATGACATCACCATAAACCCCAGGAACCCCATCCAGGAGAAAGATATAAATAGAAAGCCGGAGACCACAGCTTTGCTTCACTTGGAGATCGCCACTGATGTTACCTAGCCAGGTAATGAAACGTCTGGATATCAAACCTACAGCTCAGCGAACAAACCTACACCCTAAATTCCAAAGAGGTCTAGGTGCATTGATCATTAAAATGTCATGTATGGGGAAAAAAAGCAAATACTAATGTAATTCTGGCCTTTACATCTAAAAGTCAAAGAACAGAGGAAGAAGCCCTCATACAGCTGTACAAAACCATGGTTGCATTACGCCTACAGTCATTGAGATCTACAGCACAGAAAAAGCCCACCGAGTTTTCTGGGCACCCAATTATTTCAACTTAGTTTTGAGCACTTGGCCTTGCAAATGCACATCTAAATACTTTTTAAATGTTATGAGGGCTTCTACCTTCCTTACAGGCGGTGAGTTCCAGATTCCCACCACCCTATGGATGAAAACATTTTCTCCTTGCATCCTCTCTAAATGTCCTGCCCCTTTAAATCTATACCCAATGGTCATTTCTCCATTCACCAAGAGGAAGAGTTCCTTTCTGCCTACCCCTGTCTATGCCCCTCACTTGAAGCACTCAGTCGTTCCTCATGTTTGTGTGTATATAGGCCTTGGATTGAATGATAACTATATCCAAGAGTCACTTATCAGGAAATGTTGCACAAACTAGATGGAATTCCCATGAATTTATAAAGTTGAGAGATTCAATCAAAGCTTTTGCAATGTTAAAAGGAAACTAGTCGACTAGATAAAAACAAATTATTAATGCTGATTAAAATCTAGGACGAGAAAATAGTCTTAAGCATTACAATGGACGTTTCAGGAGTGAAATTAGTGTTATGGCCCAGACCAAACCCCCTCAAAATAATCAGAAGATAGTCTAGATCGTAACTTTTTCTTAATTTCAAGGTAAATGTTGTGTTCCAGATGCAATTCAGTTGGTCAAAATACCAGATTTAAAGCAAATCACACTCTATTCATCAATTATAATTAAAATACTACAAAAGAAAAAAGGAATTGAATACCTTAACTCTATTGAAAAACTTAGCAGAATATTAGATACAGTAACTATTACTATTTGTTCCAATAGACAAATTCAGAAAACAGGTCGTTTCACATGCAACTCCAGTGGCAGGAAGAGAATCCCCAGCTTTTGGCTGTAACTGAGAGGGGAAAAAAATAGCTTCCACTTCAAGACCCCAACAGCAACTGCTAAAAGATTTTTAAAAAACACTCCTGGTTCTGTGGGAGCTTGACCACACCCATTTAGACTACTTCTGTTGTTCCAACATTTTTGTATCCCAAAGGCCTCCGAAGTTGTTCATTCTAGTGGTTGTTGTAGACAGCTCTCCAGCTTTGCTTTAAAATTTCTCCTTTTTTAAAAAAAGGGCAAAATATAACTCTTAAAGCCACAGTATCGTCACACCTTTTTAGAAAAAATACATTAATATACAAATTTGGCTTTGTTTTTAAAAACTTATGATTTTGCACTACTAGCGTACAATGCGTATGCATTACATGAAGGATGTAAATGTTGATTACTCCAGTCTATTTCAGTCTGTTATTTTCCCCGCCTCTGAATGCCTGTGTCTTTCTTCATCAGAGTCACAATATTGCATTGGCATTATCTTGTCCTGCCATGTATAATTTTCAAATTGAATGGCTACAATAATTTCCATTTAAACAGTCTGAAATTTTTGTCCTTAAATGTCTCCAAAAACTGTAAGGTTATAGTCACTATGTACGATTGTCTCGGACAAATTACGGGCAATATAACTGTTGGAATGTTGCAACACTAACACCATCTACTGATGATTATTCAATTTTCTGGAGAAATGCCTAGTAAGTCTTTCTATCTTCTCATCATTTTGCAAGATTACAGTGCTGACACCTATATCACTCATCGATAGCCGCTTTAGTACTTTACATAATTAGGTGTGGCTAACACTGGGGCAGTGATTAACACAGGTTTTAGGCTATCAAATACCTTTGGACAGTCCTCCATCCATTGATATTTCATGCACTTGTACAATAAGTCACTCAGTGGAGCAAATTCAGTACAAACTTCTGAAAACAAATGTACTCAATCCCAGGAATTAGAGTGTTGCCCACTTCATCAACTGTATGGGAAGTTCCCCACTTACCTTTATTTTAGCATCTTGTTGGACCATCTATCGCTGTCCCTATGTGGCCCAGGAACATTACTTGGGCTTTTGCAAGCGAACTCTTAGCCAGGTTTATCACCAAGCCCGCTTCCCTAAGTCGATCGAACAATTTCGATAAATGCGGCATATGTTCCTTCCGTGTGTGACTTAAAAAAAAACAAGAAGTTGTTGATGTACACCACACAATTAGGTAATCTCAGAATTGCTTTATTGGTTAGTCTTTAAAATATGGCTGGTGCATTTTTCATACAAAATGGCATGACTTTAAACTGGTATAGTCTGTTCGGTGTCATGAAAGCCAAAATTCATGTGCTGGATCACCCAGCACTACAAGCAACTCCCCATGAATTCCATATATTACGACCTTTTCTGGCAATACTACTTGTGAATTACATACCTCCTCATCTCTCCCCATCAGATATTGGCTTGCGCCTATATCTGTAAAATTTGAATTTCTTTACCTGTTCCTGGTATACATGAGTGAACTTTACCCTCGCAAGTAAATTTTTTAAAGAGATCTGGCACTTTCTTCTGGAATACCTTTTTAGCTTCAACAATGCTTTCCTTTACCACTTTAACAAAATTCACTGGCTCATCCTGTTTTCCCACATCCATCTTTCCAATGCTTTTTGTAAACCACCAGCACTGTGACTTCATGTGGCCTACTTTATTGCAGTGAAAACAATCAAGACTTTTTTTAAATTTCTCTTTCCCATTCATGAGTTTCCATTTTACCGTGGTAAATTATCTTTACTACCTTCACCATCTCCTTTTCCCTTATCACCTGAGGATTTCTCATTTTCCCAATTTCTCTCCTGCGCAGACTGAAATTGATATCAGCAACCAAACTTTGATATATGAACCAAATCATAATCTACTACCATTTCTGCTGCTAATCTTGCAGTTTTAACTCTCTTGCTCTTCCACATGACTTCTCACTTCTTCAGGAAGTGAATTTTTGAACTCCTCCAAAATAACCATCTCTCTAAGGGAGTCATATGTTTGATCTATTTTCAATGCCCTTCTCCACCTATCAAAATTACTTTGTTTGAACCTTTCAAACTCAATGTGCGTTTGACCAGGGTCCCTCTTTAGATTCCTGATATGTCGCCTGTAGGCTTCTGGTACTAACTCATATACACTTAAGATGGCATTTTTCACCTCCTTATACTCCACAGATACCTCCTCTGATAATGATGTGAATACCTCACTAGATCTACCTGCCAATTTTGTTTGGATAACAATACCCACATGGTTAGTGGCCATTTTATTTGTTTAGCCACCTTCTCAAATGAAATGAAAAAAGCTTCTACATCCTTCCTGTCGAACTTAGGCAATACTTGGACATATTTAACAGATCCCCATCAGGTACAATGGGTTTGGTCCTGATTGTTATCTTCCTCATTAAGCCTAACTTCTACCATCACCTACACCCTTTTACATTGACTTTCCTCTCTATATGCTAACTTCTGAAGTTCAAACTCTTTCTCACTTTCTGCTTTTAATCATAACTCAAACTGTTTAATTTCCTTTTCATCTTCATGCTGCTTCATTTTCAATTGACTTTCAGTCATTTCCAAATGTTCTGATGGTATTCCTGGCAATTGTAAATACTGTGCAATTGCTACAACTACCTCCCCTTTCCTCGCCGACACAGATCACCCAAACTCCTGCATGTTTGCCAATTCCAAAAGTCAAGCTTGCTCACTTACTATAAAATTTCCAAAGTGACCTCTTCCACCCCCAGGAAACTTAGTAACTGAAAGAGCCATTACTACACAAAGCACACCCTGTTTAAACCAACTGAATTCAACACCCAAAATAAAAGACAGTAACACTTGTCACTCCCCACTTAGCACTCCTGTTTGAGTCCAATAACCCTAAATTCATTCTGAAATTAAAGATTTTAATCCTACCAGAATTCCCAATTTGTTATGGCCAAGCCCTTTCAAAATATTCAGAAGATAAACTAGATGCTGCTTTTTCCCTATTTCAAAGGTAAATGTAAGATGTTGTTTTCCAGATGCAATTTGTTTTGTCACGCCACCAGATTTAAAGCAAAACACACTTTATTTTTCATCTACTATAGTTAATATACAACAGAAGAAAGAAGAAATTGGAATAACTTTATTGGAAAACTTAACAGAATAATAGGTACAATAACTATTACTATTTAACTGTTCCAATCTAGCAACATCCTATAAACATACCCTGAGCAAAAGGCAAATTCAGAAAACAGGCTGTCTCACAGATAACTTCATTATCAGGAAGATAACCCCCAGCTTTTGGCTGTAACCGAGAGGAGGGGAAAAATAGCTTCCACAGAACCCAGAAGCAACTGCTGAAAGGTAAAACTAAAAATTCCATTTTGTTTTGGAAGCTTGACCACACATATTCAAGCTATTGTTCCTACTTTTTAAAAAAAAAGATGCCTCACAAGCTGTTTACTCTAGTGGCTCTGATATACTGCTCAGCAAGTCTCCCTTACCATCTCTCTTCAAAGTAAAATGAGGACAAAATACACCTCTTAAAACCACAGTATCGTCACATTAGGAGATCCCTAAATTCAAAAGGCAGTAGGAGTTTGGAATATTTCCACCAATCGCAATTGATGCAAGATCAATTATTAACTCTAAATGGGAGTTTGATGTTAACAAATGTATTGAAGCGTATGGAGGTGGAGCCCCTGTCCACTCCTTTTTCCTACCACAGAGTAAAAGTGAGAACTTGCACATTCAGTCTTTGGCTCACCTTCCAGCTTCTTAGCAAATATCAGGCCATCAATAGGGTTGACAAGCAGGAGGCTGGAAGAACACAGCAAGCCAGACAGCAACAGGAGGTGGAGACATTTCATGGGTAACCCTTCTTCAGGACTGGAGGTGGTGGAAGGGGAGCTGCAAATAAAGGGGTTGATGGGGGGAGAGAAGAGTGGTGAAGTGGGGATAAGTGAAGACAGGTACAGGGTATGACCTGGGTTGGTCAATGGGAGGAATAAATCCACTAAGTGGGAAGAGTGGATGGGAGGGGGAGGGACTTGGAAGGGTGTTGAAGGAAGGGAAGTTGTTTGAAATTGGAGAACTCAATGTTGAGTCCTCCAGGCTGTAGGCTGCCCAGGTGGAAGATGAGGTGGTGTTCCTCCAATTTGCAGTTTGGGTTCATTGTGCCAATGAAGGAGGCTAAGGGTGGTCATGTCGGAAAAGGAAGGGGAATTAAAATAGATGATGACTGGCAGGCCTGGTTGTTCGGCAAGTATCTCGGCCAGCCCTGCAGTGACCCCCCAGTCACCGCCTATTTTAATTCCCCTTCCCACTCCCTTTCCAACATGATGATCCTTGGCCTGCTCCATTGCCACATCGAACCAAAACGCAATTGGATGAACGGAACCTCATCTTCTGCCTGGGCAGCCTACAACCAGGAGGACTCAACATTGAGTTCTCCAATTTCAAATAACTTCCCATCACTTCTCATAACACCCTTCACAGCCCCCCCCACCACCGCCACTCCTCCCAGCCATCTACCGGATTCATTCCTCCCATTGACCAACCAGGTCATACCCGCTACCTGTCTTCACCTGTCCCCACTTCACCACCCTGACCCCACCACCCCCTTTATCTGCAGCTTGCCTTCCACCCACCCTAGTCCTGAAGAAGGGTTACACCCGACGCATCAACTTCTCCGCTTCCTGATGCTGCCTCGCTTGCTGGGTTCTTCCAGCCTCTTGCTTGTCTACCATGGATTCCAGCTTCTGCAGGTTTTTTTTTGCTTCCAACCAGATTAGTAGGGTTGAGGCCAGTCTTCCATTCTTATCTGGTGAGGATCTCCCACCTCCAAGACATTTCAGCTGACTGAACCTCTGGTCCCAGCAGCACCATTAGGAATGCTGGCCACTGCTTGAACTGCATCCGAATCCCAACAGAAATTGTTGAGGGAGCCAGTTTCCAAGATGAAGATGGAGTTATGGGGAATGTGGTTATTGCCAAGATTATAAGAGTCGAGGGGTATGGATGTCCATGCTGAACAGAGCAGGTAAGATGGGGAAATGTAATGGTGGGAAGACCTTGATGGTGTGGGAATTCTCCAGTGGGCGCAAAAGTTCTTTTTCCCTTGCCTGGCCACCAACCAAAACCATGAAAATTACAAGACTTTATTCTAAGGTGAAGTCCTCTCAGTATTTATCTCTGTGTTGGCAGAAGGAAGCCCTAACATTGTCACTGTTCAATAGGTAGTTAGGAGTATAGTGCCACATAATGCTAAAATTGGCAGGTGGGTGGGCCTCCTGACTTTACTGGTCTGCTGGTAATGTGGTGTTGGGGTAAGAAGGTTCTCTTCCTGTTGCTGGAGTCGCATGTAAAAAGGTACCCATAGCATGATGCCCAATTCTACACACTCACCTTGTTCCTTGGCTGTCTGAAAAATTGAGCCCCGAAAAATGAACATTTTTGGAAACTGTATAGCTTTTAATTATATTTAAATTAGAACATTTTTATTTGTGATATCTGGCTTTGCATTTTTTTTCATCAGAAAAAAATTAGCTGATTAAAATGTACTAGATGAATGAAACAGAGGACCTTAGTTAAGCTATCGTCATTGGCATGTATTCACTGTAAAGAGATCCACTGACAATTTTAGTTCTATAAAATTGAAATTGCTGTCATGATTTGGAAAGGTTTAGGAATTGTCTATTCAATATTACATATGTTTTAAATATGTTTGTTGTTGAGCAGAGAGAAGGTACTTCCCAGCAGACAGCTGTTAGTGAACAAGGAGGTGCCCCAGGTCTCTTGCAGAACTCCTAGCAAACAGCAACAGTACCAAAGAGCATTGTTGGCAGATGCCAGTGAGCAAGTATCATATCCACTATTGGCAAGAGTGGTGCGGGGAGAGCTTAAAAGGGAGAAAGGACAGTCCTATTTGTGAGTTCATGTGTAGTGACCTATAATTCTATGTCAATAACAGTCTATTTCACAAGACAACTTGAGAGTGATTCAGTAAAATGTATCACTTGTCCTGACATGCTTTTTAATAGTAATTTCTTTCTTATTATTTATCTGAAGTTGGGTATGTTGATTCCTTTCATTAGCAAAAAAACTATATTTTGGTAAATTAATGTTGTTAATTTTTCAAATAATCTTTTCAGGAAGACTCAGTTCAATCTCCGTCAATCTAATTCAGGGGATTCCATTAACCTGAAATATACTATGTTGTATTTAAGCTATTGTGTTCCACAAACACCAATGGGCAGATTTTAGTTAATCTTACTGATTGGTTGCAGTGATACTTTTGTAACATTTGATTCATCTTGCATTTCAAGCACTTTATGGTGCATTAGAAATTACAAGTCTCCCTCTGTAATGTTATGTTCTAGAACATTATTAAACATATAGTGGCAGAAGGTTGTCTGAGCTTTGCTCAAAATTCATCCAATTAACTTTGACTGTTCAAAGAGCCAAATTGTGGTTGAAGCTTTCTTTATTCCTTTCCCCAAGCTTGCTTGACATAATTAGCTTCTGTACATTTGAGCCTTTGTAATCGCAGTTTTCTTTTTCACCACCTGCTTCTTTGAGACTTAGCTTTTCCACCTTGTGCACCCCAATATTTCCAGACTTCTCTCATCTAAAATAATTTTTTAAATACAGAGCTGCATCATCTTTCCCAGCACACTCCCTTTAGTGCCCATTGCGAGTGAAATGTTTCCCATCCTCAGTGTGGTGATATCCCATACTTGATTGGCATTCGGAACTGATGATCAGAGACTCTTAGGGAGTTAAGGTTGCAGTAGATAGAAGCAAATTGAGCTCCTTGCTGGAAATCCATTTCAAATACATTAGCATGTCATGCACACTCAATAAAACATCACTTTGCCAGATTAAATAAAATACTTTGAAAGTAACTCCGCAGTGAATGAAAACCAAGTAGTTTCAGATTTGCATTAAAGGTGATGTTGTACAGGTGAAATAACCATCCTGGATAGATTCCAACTGAGGGTTTGTTTTACTTTCATGGAACACTTCATTTGACCACAGGAGAGGAGGCATTATTGCGTTGAGGTTGGCTGGTAGCAGTGCAAGAGGATTGGAACATACCTGAATGATGAAGGGAAAGAGACAGTGTGTATTAGAACATGGCTCATTGAGGGTTTTTGTGGAATACCTACAGCTTGTGGAGAAAGCTGCTTGTAGGCCAGGAAGAGGGTGCTTTCTTCAGGACCAACAAACTATCCCAGTAACCACCTCCATTCCAGCACGAATCTCACCTTCAGGCTAAATGCTAGGCTTGTATTGCTGACTGGATTTAACAAAGCCCTGCCTTTAGTCATTTATTTTTATTTTAGTGCTTTTCAAATTTGGTGATTAAGTAAGCTTTTGATAGGGAAGGGTGTAAAGAGATAGAGAAGAGAAGAATAATTGAAACAATAAGCTAATTGAAGTAGAATTCAGGAATAGAATATTCTACTCCTGTTCCTTGCCTTCCTAAATAAAGAGACATTACTTACCTCCCTGACATCTTATCTTTGAACACCCCACTGATTATTGTTTGGCCTTATTCTGTTTCCCTTCAAATTATTGCCCCCTCAACGATGTAATCTAAAGAGACATCAAATACCACATGTATATTGAAAATTCACAACTCAGTGTCACCATCAATTCTCTCAACCCCTCTATGGCCTCCATTGTTTGTTTGTTTGTCAGATATCCAGTTCTTAATGAATGAAAATTTCTTCTAGTTAATCATGGGGAAGAAGTCATTGAGTTCAGCCACTGCCCCCAAATCCATTCTGTGGGCACTAGTTCTCTTCCCTGACTGACCCCCTTTTCAGGATTAAAACCAATTGTTCACAACCAAGACATTGTCTTTGATTTTCAGCAAGGCTCCTAACTTCCATTTTCTGCATTAGAATGACTGCCTATGTCAACCTCTTGCCCAACTTAAGTCCATATGCTGCTGGAACACTCAACTCTGCCTTAGTTCCAATCCACATTGTTCTTAATACTCTACTCACTAGCCACCCATATTCCACTGTCTAGAACTTTGAACCCTTTCAAAACTCCAAAGCCCATATCCTACATGTGCTACATATTTTTCTGCTCATCAATACACTGTCTGCATTGGCTCCAGGTCCATCAATGCATTTATTTTTAAATTTCTCATCTTGGTGGACCTCGCTGTGAGAGCAACTAGGAGAAAGTGAGGTCTGCAGATGCTGGAGATCAGAATCGAAAGTGTGTTGCTGGAAAAGCACAGTAGGTCAGGCAGCATCCAAGGACTAGGAAAATCAACAGTTCGAGCCGGAGCCCTTTATCAGGAATTCTTGATGAAGGGCTCTGGCCCGAAATGTCGATTCTTTTTTCTTTGGAATTTTTTTCCCCCCTGCTCCTCAGCTGCCTGACCTGCTGTGCTTTTCAGCAACAGGCACTCGACTCGCTCTGAGATTCCCAGCACCACAGTTATCAGTCTTCAGCCAAGTCAGTTCACAATGCGTGGTATCAAGAAACTGCTGTGAATACTGAATAGTGCAAAGGCTATGGGCCATGACAACATTCAACAAAATTACTGAAGACTTGCTCCAGAACTAATTGTGTCGCAAAACATCTTGTGGACAATGCTGGCATCAGCCCAGAAATATGAAGAATTGTCAAAGTACGCCCTGTCCATACAGTGTAGGATATATCTAACTGTTGTTCCACCTGCCTACACTCAATGATCAGGAAAGTGATGTGTTATGGACTAGATCAGACCCCCTCAAAATATGTTAAGGAAATAGCCTATATCCTTTTTCTGATTTTGAAGGTAAATGTAAAGTGCTCTGTTCCATATGCGATTCATTTGGTCCATCTATCTGGCAGCAATTTTTTCAAACACTACAGTTAAAATACAGCTAAGGAAAGAAGAACTTGGAATATCATAACTCTATTTGAAAGCTGAGTGGAATAATAGATACCGTAACTATTACTAATTAATTGTCCAATGTAGTAACATCTCATAACTACGCCCTTACAAAAAGGCAAGTTCAGAAAACAGATTGTCTCACATGCAATTCTTCAATCCAGGAAGAAAGATCATCATAAGACAATTCTGCAAAAAAGAGTTTAGCAGCCAGGAGAGATTCACTGTTTTCCAACCCTGCTGAGACCCTAGCAACAACAGTGGAAAGCTAACAAAACATCTGAGAGATTGACCACACCCATTCAGGCTGCTTATTTTGTTCCAACTTAAAAACAAATCCCAAGCTTCACAACTCTGTTGTCTTCTCATGGACTACTCGACACCTGTCCCCCAGTCTCTCTGTAAAGGAAACCCGGACAAAATACACTCCTGAAAGCCACAACATTGTCACACCTCTCCTTTCCCTTTAAAAGAAACCTATCAATATATAAAGATGGCTTCATTTTTCAAACCTTTAGTCTTATGCTATTAATACTGTACAATATATACACATTACACTGACTCTTAAGTATGCAAACATGCACTACTACAGTCTGTTTTAGTCCTTTTCTTCCTACCACCGAACGCCATCGTCTTCCTTCACCCTGTTACAACAATGCATCGGCAAGAACATAGGAGCAGGAGTAGGCCAACTGGCCCATTGAGCCTGCTCTACCATTCAATAAGATCATGGCTGATCATTTTCTTGACTCCGCTCCACTTACCGGCCCACTCACCATAACCCTTACTTCCTTTACTGTTCAAAAATCTATCTTTACCTTAATAATGTCCAATAAGGTAACCTGAACTACTTCACTGGGCAGGGAGTTCCATAGGTTCATTACCCTTTTGAGTGAAGTAGTTCCTCCTCAACTCAGTTCCAAATTACGTTTTCTTGTCCTGACACATGTATAATTTTCAAATTGAATAGCTGCAATAATAAGCTCCATCTGAACAGTCTGGAACTTTTGTCCTTAAATTTCTCAAAGCTTTAAGGCATTATAATTAGTATATACAATTGTCTCAGACACATTACTGGCAATATAAATGTTGAAATGTTGTAATGCCAGCACTAAGCTCAAGGTCTCCTGAATCATGGAATATTTCAATTGCTGATTATTCAATTATTTTTCATACCAAATAGCATGAGTTTAAAACTGTACAGTCCATTCGGTGTCACAAAAGCCGAAATTCTTTTCTCTCTGATACAGGTACATGCCAGTATACTTTGAGTAAGTTCAACTTAGAAATATAGCGTGTCTGTTCCACCTTCTGAATACAGTCTTCCAAATGTGAAAAATGATATGAATCAGACTTTGCAACACTCCGCACATAATTATTGGGTACCATCTGGTTTTGGTATCATTACTATGGGTGAGCTCCAGTCATTGTAATTCACTTCGATTGTATTGAGCGTGCATTCTGTTTTTGAACCTGTGCCACTTTAGAGAATTAAGTCTATAAGGATGTTGCTTAATTGGAACAGCATTTCCTATATCTAAATGATGGATTAACTCAGATTCTTCGGTGTATTCTTTTTGATACAAATTTCTTTAGTTTTTCATCTTTCTGTTATAATTCAGTTAATTTTTCTGAAGTAAAAATATCCACTTTGACCTCCACTTGTTTTTGTTTTCTTTTTTCTCAACCATCTGTTCAAACGTAGTCTCAGATAATTACACTTCACCTTCCTTATCTTTATTCTTTGATTTCTCTTCCTGTGTCAGCCGTGGCTTTGTGACCTTCCTTGTTCTCTCACAGTCAGGAAAATCATAGGCTACACTTACTGTAATATCTCAATTGCTTGATTTCCACTGGCTTTTCAACCACAGGAGGCATCACGCCCACCTGTGATCCAGCTATATCCTTATCAAGGAGAAACTGTATTCCTGGAACGGAGACTTTTGCCTTTACTCTTACCGTCACTCCAGAACTTTTCACTGGACTTTCCAATCTCACTTGATATAATGGAACACTGTTCTTCTCACCATGAATTCCGCATATTATCACATCTTCTGGCAGTATTCCTTCTGAATTGCATACCTTTTCTTCTCTCCCCATTAGAGATTGACATGCTCCCATAATTCCTTTACCTGCTCCTCCTGGCATATACTAGTAAACCTTATCCAAGCAAGTAAATTCTTTAAAGAGATCTGGCATTTTCTTCTCAACCAACCCCTAAACCGGATTATACATTCTGGTGCAGCTTTTTAGCTTCCACTGTGATTTCCTTTACCACTTGAACAAAATTCATGGGTGTATCCTGTTTTCCCACATCCATCTTTCCAGTGCTTTTTCTAAACCAACACCACTGCAACTTCTTGAAAATACCTGAACTCTTTTACTTCTCTTTTCCCCATCATGGGATTCCTTTTTACTTTGTAAGCTATCTTGACTATCTTCAATGAGATCTCCTTTTCCCTAACTACCTGAGGATTTCTCTTTTCCCGAATTTCTGTCCTGCACAGACTGAAATTGATATCAGCAGCCAAACTTTGATTTACGAGCTAACTCATAATCCACTGCCATTTCCATTGCTAATCTTGCAGTATTAACTCTCTGCTCTCCCACATGAGTTCTCACTGCATCAGGAAGTGAATTTTTAAACTCCTCCAAAATAATTGTCCTTCTAAGAGCATGATATGTTTAATCTATTTTCAATGCCCTTCTCCACCTATCAAAATTATTTTGTTTGATCCTTTCAAGTTTAATGTACGTTTGACCAGGGTCCCTCCTTCGATTCCTAAGATGTTGTCTGTAGGCTCCTGGTACTAGCTCATATGCACTTAAGATGGCATTTTTCACTTCATTATACTCCCCAGATATCTCCTCTGATAGTGATATAAGTTTCTCACTCGCTCTACCTACCAATTCTGTTTGGCTAATCAAGACCCACATGGTCACCGGCTATTTCATTTGTTTAGCTACTTTCACAAATGAAATGAAAGTGTCTTCTCAATCCTTCTTGGCAATTTAGGCAATGCTGCCTTTGTCTTTGGGTTTGCTTATCATCACTTTCCTCTTCGCTAATCCTACCTTCTACATTCAGCTCTGCCCTTTTTTAAGCAAGCTTTCCTTTCTAATTGCCACCTTCTGAAGTTCAAACTCTGTCTCTTTCTGCTTTTCTTATCTTTCTTTCTCCTTTTTTTTCTCTTTTTTTCTCCCTGTCTTCTCTCTCTCCTGCTTTTAATTGTAATTCAAGCTGTTTGATTTCCTTTTCTGTTTCCTTTTCCTCTAATTCAAACTGCTTCATTTGCAACTGAACCTTAGCCATTTTGAAAGATTACGATGTCATTTCTGGCAGTCATACATGGCAAACTATTGCTGCAATTAGCTTCCCTTGCGCACTGACAAAAGCAACCCCAACTCCAGCTGGTCTGTGAATTCTTAAAGCCTTGCCTTGCTCGTTTCCTGTAAAACCCCCAAAATGACTATTTTCATGCCTTAGTAACTAATAGTGACTGAAAGAGCCATTACTACACAAGCCACACCCTCCTGTAATCCAACTGAATTCAATACCTGAAACAAAATTGCTAATACTTACCACTCGCTGCCTTTGAGTCCAATAATCCTACACTCAACCTGGAATTAGGGATTTTGATCACGTTAAGAGTCTCCAATTTGTTTTGGACCAGACCAGACCCCCTCAAAGTATATTTAGAAAGTAGCCTAGACCGTACCTATTTCTTATTTTAAGTGTCTGGTGCTGTGTTCGAGATGCAATTCGAGTGGTCATTCTGTTTCACGCTAAGCAAAACACAATTTATTCAAACACTTTGGTTTAAAAAACAACAAAAGAAAGATAACTTAATTCTATTGGGAAATTTAAAACTATTGTCAACTATTACAAATTAACTGTTCCAATATAATAATGTCCCATAACCACACCCTTGTCATAAAGGCAAATTCAGAAAACTGATGGTCATACATGCAGTTCCCAATCCAAGAGGAAAGAACATTCCGACATTTTTGAGAGAGAATGAATGTAGCAACCAGGAGAAATTCACTGCTTTCCAACCCTGCTGAGACCCCAGTAACAACAGTGGGCAGCTAACTAAAACCATCCTGGATCTGTGAGAGCATGACCACACCTACTCAGGCTGCTTCTATTGTTCCAACTTAAACAACTTGTGAGGGTTTCAGTTTTTTTTAAACTTCTCATAGACTGCTCGTACCTGTTCCCTTATCTCTGTCTAAAAGAAACCAAGATAAAACACACCTCTTAAAGCTACCGCGTTGTCACAGATGGAAGGAGACATTCACAGATCTATGAGCCAGCACTCACTCAGCAGTAACCTGCTCATTGGCATTCTGTTTAGGTTCTGCGTGGGCCACTTAGCTGCTGACCTCATTACAACTTTATTCCAAACATGGGCCAAAGAGCTGAACTCTAGAGGTGAGTCGAAATTAACTTTTGTTAACATCAAGACAGTAATTGACTGACTATAGCATTGAGGAGCCCCAGCAAAGTTGAGTCAATGGGAATCTGGAAAACTCTACATGTTGGAATCATACCTAAGACAAAGGAAAATAATTGTTGTTTGAGGTTCATCATCTTGATCCCAGGACATTACTGGGAATGTTCCTCAGGATATTTCTTACACTCAACTACCTTCACTTGGTTCATAAACTCCAAACTGAGGGTGTTCACTATTACTTGTATAGTATTCTTCATGACTCATTTGACATTGCAGCAGCCTATGCCCATGTACAAGAAGAATGCTGTGAGGACTTCTGCAAGGCTCTGGGCCAAGTGTTGGAAAATTTGATTAGTTAGGTGCTTGTTTTTGACCAGTGCAGATTTGATGGACTGTAGAACCATTTCTGTGCTTTAGATATCTGTGACAAAATTTGGACTCGGATTGATAAGTGGCATGCAGCATTTGTGGCAAAAAAATGCTAGGAAATGATGATATCCAAAAGAAAGTCAAACCATTTACTTTTGACATTCCTTGGCATTACTGTCATTGAAATTTGCACTATCAAGATCTCAAAGGTTACTTTTGACCAGAAACTGAACAGGACCAGCTATATAAATATTGTAGCTACAAGAGTAGGTCAGAGGCTAGGATTTCTTTGCAATTCATTCATGGAATGTAGATGTCATTGGCTGGGCAGCATTGATTGCCCATTCTTACTTGCATTGAGAAGGTGGCAGTGAGCTCCCTTCTTAAACCATTGAAGTCCATTTTCTGTAGGTTCACCCGCAGTGCCATTAGGGAAAATATTCCAGGGTTTTGATCCATCAATACATAAAGAACAGCAATATATCTCCAAGTCTGGATGCTGTGCAGTTTGAAATGGAACTCGCAGATTATGGTATTCTCGCAGCTGCCCTGTCCTTCCAGATGGTACTAGTCTTGGTGAATTTCTGCAGTGCATCTTGTAGATGATATACACTGTTCCTACTGAGCATCAGTGATGGAGGGAGTGAATATTTGTGAATGTGGTGTCAAGCTTTTTGGGTGTTGCTGGAGCTGCTTTCATCCATACCAGTGGGAAGTGCTCTATCACACTACTGACTTTGTGCTTTGTAGATGGTCGGCGGATTCGGGAGAGTCCAAAGAAGAGTTACTTGTTCTTCTCATCACAGTCACAGCTAGTCCAGTTCAGGTTCTGGTCAATTAACATTGTTCATGGGGGATTCAGTGATGGTAATGCCAGTGAATGCTAAGAGACTGCAAATGCTGGAATCCAAGGTAGACAAGCAGTGGTCTGGAAGAATATGGCAAGCCAGGCAGCATCAGGAGTTGGAGAAGTTAACGTTTTGAGTGTAATCCTTCTTCAGGACTTGGGGTGTAGGTGGAAAGGGAGCTGCAGATAAAGGGGGTGGGGGCACAGGATGGTGAGGTGGGGATAGGTGGACACAGGTAGAGGGTACAACCTGGTTGGTCAATGGGAGGAATGAATCCGGTTGGTGACTGGAGGGAAGGGTCAATGAGAGGAATGGAACGGAGGTGGAGGGGCTTGGAAGGGAGTCGGGTGATGGGAAGGGAAGTTACATGAAATTCGAGAACTCCAATTGTTGAGTCTTCCGGGCTATAGGCTGTCCAAGCAGAAAATGAGGTATTGTTCCTCCAATTTCTGGTCTGATTCATTGTGGCAGTGGAGGAGGCCAAGGATAGTCATGTCGGAAAGGAGGTGGGAAGGGGAATTAAAATGGACAGTGACTGGGAAGGTCACTGGTAGTCTGGACAATGGACCTCTGTCACATAGGCCAAACGGCAACTCTCTGACACCACATCCTACTTCCCCCTTGATCACAACCCCACCATGACCCATCAATCCAAAATCACTTGTACTGTGTGCCTCATTGCCTCTGGTGATCTCCCATCCACTGCCTCCAATTTCATAGTCTCCCAGCTCTGCACTGCCCAGTTCTACATGCTCCCCAAGATCCATAAGCCCAACTACCCCAGTTGATCCCTTGTCTCTGCATGCTCCTGCCCCATCAAACTCCTCTCATCCTTTCTTGACTCCATCCTGCTCCCCCTTTGGTTCAGGCACTTCACACCTACGTCCACAACACCAACCATGCCCTTCCAGTTCCCTGGCCCCCAACATTTTATCTGCAGTATGGATGTGCAGTCCTTACACACATGCATACCCAACAAGGACAGCCTCCAAGCCGTCTGCTTCTTCCTCTCCAACAGACCCATCCAGACACCCCACCACCAATACCCTCCTCCGCCTCGCCAAAACTTCTCCCATTTCCTTCAAATCCAAGAGGTAGCCATGGGTCTTCGGTAGGCCCCAGCTACACCTGCCTCTTTTCGGCTATATTGAACAATCCCTCTTCAGTACCTGCACAGGCACTGTGTCCCAACTCTTCCACTGTTACATCGATGACTGCCCGGCTGAACTAGAGCAGATCATCGATTTCACCCACAACTTACATTCTGCCCACAAATTCACTTGATCCGTCTCAGACACCTCCCTCCCATTTCCTGACCTCTCCATTTCCATCTCTGGCAACATTCTCCAGTCTCCTTTTATGATAAACCCACAGACTCCCATAATTACCTGGATTACATCTCCTCCCACCCAGTATCCTGCAAAACTCCATCCCATTCTCCCAATTCCTCCACCTCTGCCGCATCTGCTCAAGTGAGGAGACATTTCACTCCCACGCATTCCAGATGTCCACCTATATTGAACAATGTGCTTTTCCCTCCATGTCATCCACCACACCACCTCAATTCCCCATTCCACTGCTCTGAACCTGTCCCCCCCTCCCAAATCGATATTTCAGGCAGGAGCCTTTCATCAGGAATGAAGGGCTCCTGCCCGATACATCAAGGTTCCTGCTCCTTGGATGCTGCCTGACCTGCTTTGCTTTTTCAGCACGACTCTAATCTTGGCAATAGAGACTGGGTCTTCCTTGTCCTCACCTACCATCCCACCAGTCTCCACATTCTACATATCACCCTTAAACACTTCCACAACTCAACAAGACCACATCACCAAGAACATTTTCCCCTCCCGACCCCTCTCTGCCTACCGCAAGGACAGTTCCCTTAGTTCATGCCATTCTCCCCACCAACCCCCCAAACCCCAAGGTACCTTCCCCTATAAGAGGAAAAGATTCAAAACCTGGCAGCCCATCACCCCTTCACCTCTATCCATGGCTCCAAATAGCCCTTCCAGGTGAGACAGAGGTTCACCTACTTCTCTTCCAACCTAGTTTACAGTATCCGGTGCTCCCAATGTCGTCTTCTCTACATTGAGGAGGAATTGAGGACTGCAGATGCTGGAGATCAGAGCTGAAAATGTGTTGCTGGAAAAGCGTAGCAGGTCAGGCAGCATTCAAGGAGCAGGAGAATCGACATTTCGGGCATGAGCCTTTCACGTCGATTCTCCTGCTCCTTGGATGCTGCCTGACCTGCTGCGCTTTTCCAGCAACACATTTTCAGCTCTACATTGAGGAGACCAAATGTAAAAGAAGGGAACATTTTGCCAAGCATCTCAGCCAGACACACAGAGGCCAACCTGACCTCCAGTCACCACCCATTTTAATTTCCCTTCCCACTCCCTTTTTGACATGGCCATCCTTGGCCTCCTCCAGTGCCTCAATGAATCAGACTGCATACTATAGGAACAATATCTCATCTTCCGCTTAGGCAGTCGACACTGAGTTCTCCAATTTCAAATAACCTCCCTTCCTGTTACCTGACTCCCTTCCCAGCCCCTCCCCTTCCTTTCCATTCCTCTATCGATCCTTCCTTCTAGCCACCAATTGGATTCCTCCCATTGACCAAACAGGTCATACCTGCTACCTGTGTTCATCTACCCCCACTTCACCACCTTGCCCTCCCCACCCCCATTATCTGCAACTCTCCCTACATCTACTCTCCAGTCCTGAAGAAGGGTTACCCCTGAAACGTTGACATCTCCACCGCCTGATGCTGCCTGGCTTGCTGTGTTTTTTCAGCCTCCTACTTGTCTACAATGAATGTCAAGAGGTAATGTTTAGATGTTTCCTTGTTGCAGTTGGTCATTGCCTGGCATTTGTCAGCCCAAATATGTCTATTTCCCAGGTCATCTTGCATTTGGATGTGAACTGCTTCAGTGTCTGAGGAGTTGCAAATGGTACTGAACAGAAGACAATAAGATTTAGGAGCAGAATTAGGCCAGTCGGCCATCAAGTCTATTCTGCTTTTGACAGCCCCTTCCAAGCCATGACCTCTACCTCCTAGAAGGACTACAGCAACCATTGTTGGGAGCACCACCTTTTTCAACTTACCCCAGAAGCAATATTAACCCTCTTGGAATGACTATGTAGCTTCTGTGAAGGAACAACATTGAGATCCTGGAACTCCTTTCCTAATGGCAGTGTGGACAAAGAGGCTGGAGTGCTTCAGTTCACCATCACCTTAAAGGGCATTTAAAGATGGACAATAAATTCTGGCCTAGCAGGCAATGCCTATTTAGTGTGAATTCATAAATAAGAAAAACAAATTCCTTTCTGTCATTTCCCCATCCCTGCACCCCTCTGAAAAGGTGACATCTTTGCCAGCTTAGCCATCTCAACACTATTGTAATTTTTAAACTGATCACTTCTCCAAAATGCTGTCACACTGGTCCTTGTAAATATTACTCCTACACTGAGCTTATCTGTTTCATTCTACTGTTATAACCTTGAATCTCTGTCAAAAGTTTTAGGATATAAAATCAACATCCAAACCTGTATGTACCCATCAGTGAACTCCTTCAGTTTGGTTCTCCCCTTCCATAGTGCTGAGGCTGCTGCTTTAATACATGCTTCACTTATGGGACAGAAATGGATGTCATTGTTACCCATTCTAGCATTGGCAGAGCTGGTTGTCAGCTTGCCAATCATCATTACATCACTACCCATTTTCTAATTTCTTGTTAAATTCTGCTACCGTTAATTTTCCATAACCTACCTAATTCCTATGTGGATACCCCATTCCTACTACCACTAGTGTCCTTTTAGAATGTCTTGCTTCAACATGGTTGCAGCAGTGTAAAAGAGGCTTTCATATCAACCTGTACAGAGATGCCATACTTCTCGCTTGAACCTGGTCCCCCCCTGGCTCAAAAGTAGGGACTCTATTAGTGTGTATCAAGAGCCCCAATTCATCCTTATTTATCAAGTTCATTCATTTTCAATTGAGTGATGATTTAAGTTGAGTTGTTGCTTATTCAATTCTCAGTTTGAGTTTTGTTGCAATAATGAGCATCACACTTCATAATGAAGTCTTTTCAGAGTGTGTAGAAAGATTGACAAGAATGATTCCAGGTATAAGACTTAATTTATGTGGGTACATTGGCAAAGATGAGGCTGTTCCCTTGAGGGAAATGAAAATTGAGAGCGATTTCATAGTGGTTAAGTGGCTGGTGACAATGTTTGGAAAAGGGTTGGCACACAAGTATGCAATATGTGACCAGTCGTATCCCACAAGGATTTGTGTTAGGGCCTCAATAATTCACATTAATTAATGACTTGGGCAATGGCATAGAAAGTCATGTATCCAAATTTGCTGATGACATAAAGTGGCATTGTAAATAATGACCATTTATCAATTTGTAATTTTATGTTGAGTGCACAGGCAGAACCATGTCAGATGGCGTTCAATTCAAGCAAGTATGGGGTTATCCATCTTGGATACAAAAGGATAGATCATGGTATTTTCTAGGTGGTATGAAGTTAAATACATTGGATGTCCAGAGAGACTTGGGGGTTCAGGTGCATAGATGTCATGAACAGGTACAGAAAATAGTCAACAAAACTAATGAAATGCCGGCCTTTATAACTAGAGGACTGAAGTGTAAAGATGCAGAAGTTATGCTACAATTATACAAAACGCTGGTTAGATTCCACTTGGAGTATGGTGAACATATCTGGTACCACACTGTAGGGCTGATATATTGAGACATTACAATAGAACATTACAGCGCAGTACAGGCCCTTCGGCCCTCGATGTTGCGCCGTCCTGTCATACTAATCTGAAGCCCATCCCACCTACACTATTCCATGTACGTCCATATGCATGTCCAATGACGACTTTAATGCACTTAAACTTGGCGAATCTACTACCGTTGCAGGCAAAGCATTCCATACCCTTACTACTCTCTGAGTAAAGAAACTACCTCTGACGTCTGTCTTATATCTATCTCCCCTCACTTTAAAGTTGTGTCCCCTCATGTTTGCCGTTCCCATAGTTGGAAAAAGGCTCTCCCTGTCCACCCTATCTCACCCTCTTGTATGTCTCTATGTAGGTTTACAACAGTGAAACCTGGTTTTGGGTAATGAGGAATGATTATACAAATTAGGCCTGTATTCTTTAGAATTTAGAAGGTTAAGGAATCACACCCATGTCCAATTTCATGCATTGTGAATCTTAAATCAATCCAGTAGTTTCATGATCACAATTGCTGTTACAAGCTTTTCAGTTCTAGACTTAATTAAATGAATCGAAATTATAGACACCAGCTTGGTTGTCGAGATCCAAACACAAGTCTGTAGAGGCCTAGTCCAGGCCTCTGATTATTAGCCCATTTACAGAAGCAAAGACTACTGTACTTCAATCATGTGTTTACCAGGCAAAGCAACTGGTTAATTCTTGATGTGTTCCAAATGACTATCAGTATTAAACAACAATTCTAATTCAGTTTTCTTTCACTTTGCAGTTATTTATTTATAAGTGGAGGAACAAATGTGTGTACATGTTCAGTGACCACCCTTTAGATTTGTCTCCATCATTCTTTGTTTCTGGTGACCGAATTATTGCCCCATGTGCTGTCCTATTTCTTGAATGTAATTCTTCCTAAAGTAGAACCTGATTTCTTTTTTTCTTTTGTTGTTATTTGTGTACTTTTGCTACATTAACTTACTGCCACTCCTTTCTAAAGATGAGGTATAAGAATAAAATCATAAGTGCAGTTTATAAAGACCTGGGAAGAACTGCATGGTCACATGAGTGGCAATCATTAAAATCTTAAAGGGGCCAATATTTAGATTGCAGGTATTTGATTTTTATATGAAGTTTTGAACCATATTCAAATCACAAGAAAATGGTACCTACGGTAGGTAATTTAAAACAAAATTTATTTTCATAATTGTACTAATTTGAATTAGTGTTGTCTAATTCGTTTAATATCTCATATAATTCTACTGTCATTTAGGTGAATTACAACAAGCTTTTCTCCACAGCCAATCACTACGTATTTTTCATATTTGGAAAAACTTTTACTGAATTTAAAGGAAGTATAATTTGAACAGATGCCATTTGTATGAAGGAGTTTTTAAGCTCTAATCTTTTGAGTAGGGTTCTCTGTACAATGCTGATATAGCAGATATCTGTTGGCTTCTGTGTTGCTCTGATGTGCTGTTTTCTTTCAGATCGAAAAAGGCTTGAACTTGGCTGGCTTTGGAAAACACGTGTGAAGTGCAGGGTGCAAAACACAATAGTAGGACTTGAACCTTAAGCCTTTCTCCCACGTAAAGCTTAGCATTTAGGTATTTAAAAAGCACGCACATTTGAAAGTTGGGATATGTGGGAAAGCAGCATGATGTCGTTGTCTATTGGTCGGAATGGGCGACAGGAGAAAGGTCAAGAAAACTCTTTAATCCTTTTGTTAGTATATGGTTGGTAGACTTGGGGAAATAGTTAAAGTTTCAGTGCGGTAAGTTGATTTATGAAAGAGAAAAGTACCTTTATAACTCGATCTGAGTAGTTTAACCCTTGTTCCATTCATTGATAAATGTGTAACTAATTTCAAAAATATACTCAATCTGAGATGATGATTTGAGGTGGAAGAAATATTGTTATTTTTGTTTTGTTTTAGAAAAATATGCACACATGGCTTTTTCTCAATCACTGTTACTGGTTAGTGATCATGAGAAAAGAGTTTTGGCTAGGATAAATAAAAAAACTTCCAGGCTCTCTCAACTTTCAAATGATACTCCACTATCTTCTTCCTATTACTAATTTATTTTTAGCTTTTGTTAAAATAATTAGGTTTATCATAGACTTTCTTGTCCATGGTCAGTGGTGAAGGGGGTCATCATATCCTAACCTGCTGTAATACTTAAGGATATAGATGTATTATGATTTAAAAGTGCCAATTTTATTTTGACTTTAGCAGAATAAGGAGTTATCATCAATAGACAAAAGCTATTTTAACACAACTTTAATTAGGTCTTCCCTTACTCAAATTTTTTATTACTTTTGTGAAATTTTTAGAATGTAAATACATGACTCTCACTTCTGACATGTTCTAGCAGCAAGATCACTTTAGCAGATAATTACGTTGTAATTTGTGTTTTTACTAAAGAAAATTATTCTTTATGTATTGGTCACAATTTTGCAAAATGCCTTAGTTTCTGGAAGGGTCCAGGTAGGCTAGAAAATAGCCAATGTAGCACCTCTATTCAAGAAAGGAGGGGGATAGAAAATGTGGAACTGTAGGCCAGTTATCCTAACATCTATCGTAGAGAAATTATAAGAATCCATTATTAAGGAGGTTATAGCAGGAGACTTAGAAATTCATAATTTTAGTTGACAGAGTCAACATGGCTTTGTGAAAGGAAAGTGTATCTATTTAATTCATTAGCATTTTTGAGCAAGTATTTTGTAAAGTAGATACAGGGAAAATGGTAGCTGTGGTGTACTTAGACTTTTGGAAAATATTTGATTCACATTGTTGCGCAAGGTAAGAGCACTCAGCATAAGAGGTGACATTTTCGGTAAAGGACTGATTTGCTAACAGTCGGGATGAGTGCCACAGGAATTGGTATTGGGTCTCAACTGTTTACAATCTAGAGACTACAAAGGGCCAGAAATATTGAGTGAGTAGGGAAAGATTTGGCAGATGGAGTACAATGTGAGCAAAAGGAAACTTTTCCATTTTGGCAGAAAGGACAGGTAAGTAGAATAATATTTAAATTGAGATGATTACAGAACTCGAATGTAGAGAGGGATCTGGATATTATAGTACATGAAACTAATAGTTTGCCTGTGGGTACAGAAAGTGATTAGGAAGGCAAATAGATGTTGGCATTCATTTTAAGGAGAATGAAATACAAGATTAGGGAAATTTTATTGTAGGTGTACACGGCTAAGGTGAGACCACATCTGGAAGAAAAGGAAAATGTGGGAATCCTTATTTTGAAAAATTATAATTGCCTTGGAAATAGTTTGCAGATAGTTCACATGATTCGTTCTGCAATTAAGAGATTATTTTGAGGAAAGATTGGACAGGCTGAGCCGGTATCCATTGGAGTTTAGAAAACAGAGGTGATCTTAGTGGAAAATGTAAGAGCCTGATGGAACTTGTCTCAGTGATATATTGAAAGGATGCTTTCTATTGTCAGAGAGACTAGAGGTAGGGAATAAGAGTTCTTTCTTTTAAGTCAGATGAGATTTCTTTTGAGAGTTAGGCTTTAGTGGCATTCTCTTTCCAGAATGTAGAGGAGACTAGGTCATTACATTTAGTCAAGGTGGAGTAAGATAGATCGGTTTACAGACCAAAGAGTTAAGGATTATGAACAGCAGGCAGAATAGTGTGCTTGAGACAACTAATGGCCATGCTCCTAAATCCTATGTGCCTATCCTGTACTAATTGCCTGATGCAGAACATTGTTGCTTGAAGTTTTGATTCTAAAGTGGCAAGGTTTATAATAGCTAATTCAGAAAATAAAATTTATCTAAGCTTGAATAAAACAACATTAATATTCTAGTGATGCTTAGTTAAAACAGACAAGCTTTTATTTTTTTTAAAAAAGTTAATGTTTCAATTATAGTGTACTTACCTCATTTCTTGAAACTTCTGATAATGCATGCTGTGTAGCAATACATGCCATGTAAAAGAAAGTAATTCATCCATCAATTGATGGAGACTGGAATGTGAGGCATCCACTTTGCAATATTTTACTACTTGGTTAGAATGAATAAAAATAAATTAGATCTAGGAAGCAGATATTGGAGAAGAACTAAACACGAAACAGGAAGTTGTTTGGAGCCAGGAGTCTTTTTTCTTTTTATAAGTTGTGTTAAACAATATTAAATACAACATGAGAGAAGATTTCAGAATTGTTTATCACTTACAATGCAAAATCCATTTAATTAGGGCTATACAGATGTTATTTCAATGAAAATAAAATTTGGCTGCTTCTGTTTGCAATTTGTTAATTTTTTTCTGAATGGAAGAAGGTTAAACATCTGAATTGCGCTAAATGAAGAATAAACTTAATTGTAATTCCTGAAGTTTTTGAGATGTCCTTGTAAAGCTTAGAATTTGAGCCCCAAACATTTTTTGCTATTTTAGCTCATTATGCACAATAATCATTGGAAGAGATTGGCTATATTATTCCCGCCTATAACTGAAGTTTGATTTTCAAACAGCATTACTTTTTCAAAAATAATATAAGGAGTTAAAACAACATGTACTTGTTACATCTGATACCCATGCAGTGCAAAGGCAAACTGCCCATTTTCAGCCTTCTTTCATACATTGATAACAGTCCTGGATTCATGAAATAATGCCCATAGCCAAAAACTCAAGGTTTTTGACTCTGCTGACAAAACAATCAACAAGCATAGAAATAAGTTTGGCTTGACTGCACTGAACAGGCATGTTATGCTAATGTTGGATTTATTGAGGTTGTTAGACATCTTCTTAAAGTAGGGATGTCTTGAAAGTTGCAGATACTGATATCTGCTTGCATACACACAACAATTAATTTATCTTCTCCAATGTGAAAATTATTCATCACAATAGCTAAATGTAATCCTGGCATATCAAAGAAGCCACTGCACAATTGACTTTTTAAAAATTGTTAGGACAATTTTTTTCAGAAAGATGTTCTAAATTCTAGTGTTGTTAGAAAGTTATTATAGGTTGTTCTTTGTGGTATCTTGCAATGCTGACATTGATTTGTTTTTTTAAAAAAGTAATGATATTATCAAGGTGTTAATTTGTATCATGACATCCCTACTGAATTGTTCTCCCTCAAGCCCAATAGTGGTCTAGTGTTTCTTCGAACAAATATCTGATTTAAGAAAAAAACGATATAATTGCTCTTTTCTGACCCAAAATAGTATTTTAAAAATTCCCCTTTGGCTATGTACTTCAGATGCTGGAAAGTCAGAGTCGAAAAGTGTTGCACTGGATAAAGCAAATCAGAAATGATTCATCAGGAATATTCCTGGTGAAGGGCGTATGCCCAAAATATCGACACTCCCACTCCTCAGATGCTGCCTGACCTGCTGTGCTTTTTCCAGCACCATAGTTTTCGACTTTTCTCTGACGAAGCCATGTTAACTATTCCTAATCAAATCTTGCCTCTCTAAGTGGAGATTAATTTTCTCTTTCACTACTTTCTTCAATAGTTCCGCTACCACAAATGTTAGACCCACTGGTCTATAGTTCCCAGATCTATCGTTACCAACCATATTTGCTGTCCTCTGATTCATTTCTTCCCTCTAGTTCAGAATGAATAAACGTTCATATTCACCAACATGCACCTCCCCACAGGCCCCAATGCTGACCTGGCTCCCAGGTAAGTGACCCAATTATTTTGAGCCCTTTTTTAATGGGGAAGGAATGTCCACATTGATCCAAAATCCAGAAATGCATTGCTTCCATACTGTACTGTTTTCAGATACATCAAGTTACACTCTGCCTGAGCAAACCTGTACTACTTCTTAAGATAATTCTAGCAGTGTAGTATTTCACTCCAGTTTCAACTAGACGTGGCTCATAGAATTAGTATTGTAATTATCTGATTGACTCTATTTTTGGTTTTAGGTATTTTCCAGTATGCTAAGAAGTTGTTTCTTAGTGAGCAGGCAGGCCGGATCCACCTTCAAGAACTTGCACGAAAGAATATTGCTAATGCGCTATCTCTTACAAACCTCATGATGGGACTCTCTTCAATTCTGTGTAGCTTAAATGAGTAAGTACTAAAGACATGCTTTAAACTGAAAAACCAAAGGATGTAGCAAGAAATAAATGGTTAAAAGCATTTAAAATAGGACAAAGGAGAGATAGCTGAAGAGATTGTGGATGTAGTGGTAGTAATCTTTCAGTAATGACTGGAGTCAGGGAAGGAGCCAGAGGACTGGAAAATGACTTCTGTAATACCCGTTTTTAAGAAGGGTGGGAGGCAGAAATGGGAAATTATCGGCCAGTTAGACTGACCTAGGACATTGGTAAGAATTTAGAATCCTTTATTAAGGATGATATTGTGGAGTAATTGGAAGTACACAGCAAGGTAGGATTGAGTCAGCATGGCTCCATCATGGGGAGGTCATGCCTCACAAATCTATTAGAATTTTTTTTAATATATTTATTCTTAGGATGTGGATGTCACTAGCCAGGCCAGTATTTATTGCCCAGAGGACACATGAGTGTCAACCACATTGCTGTGGGTCTGGAGTCGCATGTAGACCAGACTGGATAAGAACAGCAGATTTCTTTCCTAAAGAACATTAGTGAACCAGATGGGTTTTTCTGACAATCATAAACAGTTTCATGGTCATTAGTAGAATCTAATTCCTAGAGTTTTAATCAAATTAAAATTCAGCTATCTGTTATGGTGGGATTTGAATCGAGGTCCTCAGGACATTACCTGGGTCTCTGGATTAATAGTTTAGTGATAATACCATTAGGTCATTTCTGCCCCAATAAACAGCAATAAACAAGATAGACAAAGGGGAGCCAGTGGATGTGAGCTATTTGGATTTCCAAAATACCTTTGACAAGGAGACTACAAGTGAGAGGTGTTTAAGAGTATGATGATGAGAGTTCAGAAGCATTTTGTTTCTGTTAGAATGAAGGGTAAGGCTGGTACGATTAAGGAACAATGGATGAATAAAGATATTGATGTTCTAGTCAAGATAAAAGAGAATCTTATTTTAGAAATAGACAGCTTGGTTCAATTGAATCTCTTAAAGCATTTTTAAGACTGAAATCGGGAAGGGAAAGAGGAGATATGAGATATGGCAGATAAGGTTAAGGATAATCCAAAGAGATTCTACAAATACATTAAGAGCAAGAGGGTAATCAGAGAGAGGTGTAAAGGTCAAGAAGGTCATCTTTGTATTGAACCCCAGGAGGTGGAAGAGATACTACATGAATATTTACGTCAGTTTTTACTGTAGAGCGAGAAATGGCGTCTCGAGAATGCAACGCGATAAAAACTTTGATGTTTTAAAAACAGTTCACGTTGGAGAAAAGGAAGTTTGGGAGGTCTTAGCGAATATAAAGGTAGGTGAATCTCCGGGACCTAATGTATTCCAAAATGTTGTGGGAAATAAGAGAGGGAATTATGAGATCCCTTGCAGAAATATTGAATCATCTATAACTACAGGTGATGACTGGAGGGTGACTAATGTTGTACTTTTGTTTAAGAAAAGTTGTAAGGCGAAACTATGGAACTATAGGACCTGTGATTCTGACTTTGGTTGTGGTTAAATCATAAAAGATAGGATTTATGGATATTTAGAGAGACAAACATTGATTAAGGGTAGTTAACATGGTTTTGTGTGAGTAAACTTGTGTCACTAAAACTTGATTGAGGTTTTTGAGGAAGTTACCAAAAAGATAGAGGATGACAGATCATTAGACATTGTTTATTGGGATTTTAGTAAAACCTTTGTCAAGATACTGCATGGTAGACTAATTTAGTAAAGTAAGTTCAGATTGAGTTGCCAATTGATTACATATTTGGCTCAACAGCAGGAGATAGAAAGTGATTGTGGAGAGTTGCTTTTTGGAGACAAAAAAACTGCAGATGCTGGAATCCAAGGTAAACAAGCAGGAGGCTGGAAGAATGCAGCAAGCCAGGCAGCGTCAGGAGGTGGAGAAGGGTTACACCCGAAACGTTGACTTCTCCACCACCTGATGCTGCCCAGCTTGCTGTGTTCTTCCTGCCTCCTCTTTTGGACCTGGAGGCCTGTGACCAGTGGTGTTCCAAGGGATTGGTTCTAGGTTCTCTTTTGTTTGTCATTTACATAAATAATGAGAATATAGAAAGCATGGTTAGTAAGCTTGCAGATGACCACAAAATTGGTGATGTTGTAGATAGTGAAGAAGGTTTTTGTAAGATTACAAAGGGATCTTGATCAAATGGGCTGAAAAATGGCAGATGGAGTTCAATCTGGATAAATGTGAGGTTTTGCATTTTGGTACAAACGAGAATAGGATTTATACAATTAATGGTAGGGTCTTGGGAATGTTATAGAACAGAGGGACCTAGGGGTGGCAGGTACATAATTCTTTGAAGTTTGTGGCCTATATAAACAGAGTGGTTAAAAAGGCATTTGGCATGCTTGCCTTCACTGCTAAGTCCTTTGAGTATAGAAGTTGGGTAGTCACATTGAGATTGTACAGGATTGGTGAGGCCTCTTCTAGAATACTGTATTCAGTTCTGGTCGCCCAGTTTTAGGAAGGAAAGTTGGAGAGGGTTCAGAAGAGATTTACTAGGATGTTGCCGGGTATGGAAGGTTTGAGTTATATGGAAGGTTTGAGTTATATAGAAAGGCTGAGACGTTTTTCATTAGAGTATAGAAGGTTGAGAGATGATCTGAGAGAAGTTTATAAAATAATGAGAGATATCGATGAAGTTAATGGTAGTTACCTTTTTTCCCAGATAGGGGATTTTACGACCAGGGGGCACATCTTAAGGTGAGAGGAGAGAGATTTTAAAAAAAAGAGGCAATTTTTTTCCACAGAAGGTGGTTCACATGTGGAATGAAATTTCTGAGAAAGTTTTGGATGCAGGTACAGTTACAACATTTAAAAAACATATGCATAAATCCATGAATAGGAAAGGTTTGGAAGGAGATGTACCAGGAGCAGGCAGTGGGACTAGTTTAGTTTGGGATTATGTACAGAATGGACTAGTTAGACTGAAGGGTCTGTTTCCATGCTGAATGACTCTTGAGACTGCTAAGTAAGATAAGAACCCATGGGGTTAGAAGGAAGGTACTGACATGGATGGAGGATTGGCTGACTGGCATAAGGCAGAGGTTTTTTTTCAGGATGACAGCCAGTTGTGTAGATGTCAGTGTTGGGACCATAAATAGTCACATCTTTATTAATAATGTGCAGGTTAGGTGAATTGGCCATGCTAAATTGCCCGTAGTGTTAGGTGAAGAGGTAAATGTAGGAGAAATGGGTCTGGGTGGGTTACGCTTCAGTGGGTCAGTGTGGACTTGTTGGGCTGAAGGGTCTGTTTCCATACTAAGTAATCTAATCTAATCTAATCTGGTCTAAGGAACCGAGGGCATTGTTGCTAAATTTGCAGGTGACACAATGATAGGTGGAGGGACAGGTAGTGTTGAGAAAGCAGAGCAGGCTAAGAGAGTGGGCAAAGAAATGGCAGATGGAATACAATGTGGGAAAGTGTGTGGTTCTGCACTATGGTAAGAAGAATGGAAACATAAACTATTTTCTAAATAAAGAAATCTGAAGTACAAAGGAACTTGCGAGTCCTAGTTCGGGATTTTCCAAAAGTTAACATGCATGTTCAGTTGGCAGTTAGGAAGACAAATGCAATATTAGCATTTATTTTGAGAGGGCTGGAATACAAGATAAGGGCTGTACTGCTGAGGCTGTTTAAATCTCTAGACTCATCACATTTGGAATATGGTGAGCAGTTTTTCAGCCCCATTTCTAAGGAAAAATGTGCTGACATTGGAGGGACTCCAGAGAAAGCTAACTGAGAATGATACTGGGGATGAAGGGCTTGTCATATGAAGAGCGCCCTTGGGAACTCTGGGTCTGTACTCAGTGGAATTTAGAAGGATGGGAGGTATCTCATTGAAAATTACAGAATGCAGAGAGGCTTGGATGGAGTGGATGTGAAGATGTCTCCACTAGTAGGAGAGGCTAAGACACAAGGACACAGTCTCAGAGTGAAGGAATGACCCTTTAGAACTAAGATGAGGAGAAATTATTTCAGGATGATGAATCTGTGGAACTTATTGCCACAGATGTGGAGGCTAAGTCATTGAGATCATTTAATACAGAGATAAGTTCTTGATTAGTAAGGGGAGCAAAGGTTACATGGAGAAGAGCTTACAAATTTGATTGAATTCTTTGAGGGAGTGACAAGGAGCATCACTGAGGGTAGTGCAGTAGATTTTGTCTATATGGATTTTAGCAAGGCATTTCACAGAATCCTACATGGACTTTGGTCAAAAACGTAAAAGCCCTTGGGATACGAGATAATGTGTCAAATTAGATCCAAAGTTGGCTTAGTAACAGGAAACAAAGGGTAATGATTGATGGCTATCCTTGTGAATGAAAAGCTGTTTCAAGTGGTGTACCGTAGGGCTCAGTGTTGGGACCCCTGCTGTTTCTTCTATAAATTTAATGGTTTGGACTCGAATGTGGGGGTGCCCAATTTGGAAATTTACAGACGACACAGAAATTAGCTATTTAGTGAATACTTGGGTTGATGGAGTGGCAGGAAAGTGGTAGGTGGAGTTCAACCTGATAAGTGTGAGCTAATGCATTTAGCCAGGTCAAACAGTAAAACACAATAAACGAGTATATACTGAGAGGAGTAAATGAAATGAGAGATCTTGGTGTGCCAGTGTACAAGTCCCTAAAGGTAGCAGTACATGAAACAAAGATAATGTTGTAAGGTTGTAAAGAAAGGTTGTAATGTAGACAAGGTTGTAAAGAAGGCACATGGAATGCTGTCCTTCAGTGGTAGAGATATAGAATACAAAAGTAGGAATATAATGCTGAAACCGTAAACTATGCTGATGAGGCCATAACTGGAGAATTGTGTGCAGTTCTGGTCATAGGAAGGACATAATTATTCTGGAGCGAGTGCAGAGAAGAGTTACTCGAACACTACCAGAGCTGGAGACTTATAGCTATGAGGAGAGTTTGGAGTTGTTTTCCTTGGAACAGAGAAGGCTGAGGGGTGACATAATTGAGGCATACAATATTGAGAGGTAGAGAAAGTAGACATGAGAAATCTGTTCTTCTCAGCAGAGAATTCAAAGATGAGGGATCAAGTGTTGAGGTTAAGTGGCATCAGGATTAGAGAGGATGTGAGGAAGATCTTTTTATGGAGGGGGTGGTCAGTGTCTGGAACTCGCTGCCTAAGTTGATGGTGAAAGCAGAGATCCTAAACTCCTTTTTTTTAAAAGGATGTGGATTGACACCTTTAAGTGCTGTAAGCTGCAGGGCTGTGGGCCATGTGCCCGAAGATTTTGGAATCGATATGGACAAAATGGGCCAAATGTCCCCCTTCTGTGCTATATCATTACTATGGCTGTAAGGCACAGCCAAGATCAAATGACAAAGCAGACTCAGTGGGCCAAATTGTCTCATTTTGCTCATATGCTTTATGATCTTGTCATCAATGAAGGGATTTGAAGATCCGGGCGATGGATTTAAATCTGAGCAGTGACTAGTGTAAATTAGTGGGCAACTGAGTGACTGGTGAGCAGAATTTTAAATTAAATGCAGGTGGCTATTTGCATAGCTGGAGATTTGGTTGCTGAAGTTAGAGGATCTGTACATTTAAGGGAGTGGAACCCCTTACTGGCAATTTAATTAGTTTCTTTTTCAACTTCTAAAGTCAGGAAATGTTTTATTTCCAATGTTAAAAAACCTCTGAAATTTGAAGTCACAATCCAAAACTTGAAGAAAAGCTTGTTATCCACCAATTTTGGATGCATTATGACACTTTCTTCTAAGAGGCAAACTTATATCATGCATCTGAATGCTAACACAGTGTTGGCAATCTAATGGTCAAACTTAACCTTCTCAGGGCAGAGAAACCCTGCAATGTTTCTTTTAACTGAAAACATGTGTACATAATAAAACAACATAACATATTGACATTTGAACTGTATTTAACACTTGCATGTCAGAATGTTGCTGACTTTAAGACTAGCTTTCTCTATTGTTCACATGTTCTCAAATTAAGCCACATTTTCTTTATAGGGGCTTTCATATGCATAGCAGCTTATGAAAGTAGCAGAGTGGAGAAAAGGAATCCTATAAGGTTTACAATATGACCCCAACCTCAGAAGAGATGTAAGCCTTGTCACAATTGAAAACCTGTCAGGGAGATATTGAATTTTTTTTGTATAACTTTCAAATTATTTTTTAAAATTCTCGATTCCTTTTCATCTCTATTAACACATGAGAATCCCATCCTAGATTATTTTAATGTGTCAAGAGATGCTGTTTATGTGGTAGAGAATTCCACAGGCTCAACACTGTAACCCTAACACCTATTCTGTATTCTTAAACTGTTACACCTGATTCTAACTCCTCGGTCATGGGAAACATCCTAATTGTGTTTACCCTATACTGTTAGAATTTTTTTAGGTTTCTAGGCGATTCCTCCCCTCTCATTTTTCTAAACTCCAGTAGATATAGTCCTAGCCAATTTCAGTCTCACTTCATAAGTTAGTTCTGCCATCCCAGAAATGACTCTGGTAAACCTTCATTGCATTCTCTCCATAGCCACAGCATCCTTCATTCCTCAAATAAGTAATTTGAGTGAAATGACCAGATTGGCTAAATGTGTGTACAAAATCTGCATTTACTTCCACATTTGGAATAGCTACATGGTTGCCTCATTCTAAGAAGGATGCATCTGGACTGGAGGGTGCTGAGGAGATTCATCAGGATGTTGCTTGAGATGGAACATTTTAGCTATGAAGAGAGGCTGGATAAGCTCGGGTTGTTTTCTTTGAAGCAGAGAAGGCTGAGGGAGTCCTGATTTAGGTGTATGAGATTGAGGGTGTGAATAGGAAGCAGTTATTTCCCTTAGTTAAAGGGTCAATAACAGGGGACATAATTTTAAGGTGAAGGGGAGGAGGTTTAGCCAGGATTTGAGGAAAACCTTTTTCATCTGAAGGGTATTGGGAGGAATCCACTGTTTCAAAAGATATTGCAAATTGGAACCTCTCAAATTTTTTTTTTCAGAAAAAGTATGTGGAATAGCATTTGAAATGTCATAACATTTCAAGGGTGTTGGTCAAGTGCTGGTAAGTGGGAATAGCATAGGAGGGTCAGCACAGACCTGGGCTGAAGGGTCTCTTCAAGTGCTGTTTAACTATGACACTCTAAATAGCAGCAAATAAGGACTGATGTTACAGGTGTGGAAAAAAAATTAGTGGATTTTAAAATCAGACTACTGTCCCAAATGACATTCACTAACTTGTCACAGTTTGTGAATTGAATCTAGATTGAGTAGAGTAATAGCCATGGTTGAGGGTGGGTATAAAATACTGTTTAGTCTGAGTACTAATAAAATAATAGTGCAAAGATTACAATATATACTTAAAAGTTTTCAACACCCTCAAAATGATTCCTTGAACTTTAGATGTATGTTTCGATTAAAAATGATATTTTAACAGCAGTATTTTATTTAATAATTTCTTTAATTATTCCGTAGGCACCACCATTGCGCTTGCTGGCTTCTCTTTTTTGGGTTTCTGCTTGACCTAGCTGATGGAGCTGTTGCAAGACAACTTAATGCATGTTCCGTTCTTGGTAAGTTCAGACTCTAACAGGCTCGCAGAGCTTTCAGTTACATCATCTCCATAAATACTGGAGTGACCTATGTTGCAGTAATATTGGAGAAAAAGCTTACCTTAGACCAAGTTGAAGGGTTGAGCATTATTTCTGCTCATTAATAACGTGTGTATTTTTAGTAGTTGTTAAGTTACAATTTTGAAAATGGTGCTCCTCTCCCTTTTCTTAAATTACCAGCAAGCTATCGAGCAAAAGGAAATATAAATGCAGATTTATATTTCTACATCTGCATTTTCTGCTGTCGTGCTCAAAATAGCATTTCAATACTCAAGAAAAATGTCTAAACACAATAGAAAATTCTCATACCAAGTGCATTTTCTCATCCCTTGAAAACACAACCAGTTATCATCACTTCTGTTACATGATTTGCAGACACCTACTACCTAGCAAAAAAAAATTGAGCCTACCAATTAATTTCTTAATTTATAACTCCTTTCACAATGAATTCTTTCAGTTAGTGGCAATAATTAGGAAATTCCTTGAAGCTGCTTTCACTGCATAACTTGGTCAGACATGCAATGAAAGTTCAATTTCCATGCTTCCAGCACAGATATCAAGGCCAAAGAAATAAGCAGACAAAAACTGATGACACTTAAAAATGAAGTTTGACACTCAAATATGTTTTGTCTTAATGGGGCTCATTTAAACTACAAAAGACATGGGTTCATGTCAGGTGGGATGTTAAAATTTAAAAATCGCAAGCCTGACCACAGCCTACCCACTTCTAATTTTAAAGCTAGTTCAGTCCATTTTGTAAGTGGGGATCAACTCGGTTCCAACTCAGTCAGTGGCCATCTTATTTCACAAACGAAAGAAGAATGGAATGAATTTAAATTAATTGTTTCTCCTCTCTTAAGCCCAAGATAGTGACATGTTCTTTGCTTTACTCCTGTCCCTTACTGAGGCTGTTCCCCATACCCTGGCTTTTGGATTCAATTTTTTATATGAACACACATCATAAATCTGACAATGAAATGAACGATAGGATTTATTAACAAAGCAGAATGTTCAATGTATTCACTATTTCAGTCACACTCATAAAGCACGTAGCAAACCATGGAGGACCACAGAGCAGATGGATTATAAGTGATAAGTTTTTGTAAATCCAGAGCTGCTAAAAATCAGTTCACCTGAAAATTCTTTGTTAAATGATATTTCCTCAGTGAATTGAGCCCAGTCACTTTCCTCTTTGCAGCTTCTCTCCAGTCCGCAACTTGGATAGAGTTGGGGATCTGAGGTAGTCTGCTACTCATACAGAAGGCTTCCTTGCAGTCTGGAGGTCAAACAGCAAAGAACGTGGAATTCCCAAATTATACAATTAAGTATTTCAGCAAGCTTAGATTTCAGTCATTTGACAAAGACAGGCATTTCAGGTGCTGAAGACCCATCTTGGTGGGCTAATTGAAAGGTTGGTAAGTTAATCGCTCCCCCGCTAGAGTTTCCATTGCAAGCTGTTCCTGAGGTGTGGGTGTTGCTAGCTATGCCATTGTTTATTACCCATCCAATTAACTTGGCCTCATTATTATGGGTTAGTGGTGCTGGAAGAGCACAGCAATTCAGGCAGCATCCGAGGAGCAGCAAAATCAACGTTTCGGGCAAAAGCCCTTTTACCTCATTATTATGGGTCTGGAGCCACGTATGGGCTAGACTAGTTAAGGATGACAGCTGTCCTTCCCTAAAGGACATTAATGAATCCAATGAGTTTTTGCAGTAATTGACAGTGGTTACATGGTTGCTTTTAGAGTAGCTTTTAGCTTTAATTTCAGGTTTTATCAAATTCTACTTCCACAATTTGCTTAAGTGGGATTTGAACCCATGTCCTCTCAATGTTAGCGTGGGATACTGGATTAATGGTGCATTATCACTATATTACCACCTCACCCAGCATTAGCACCCATCTTAGAATAAGGAGCCTTGATGTTTTTCTTTGCCCAGAACTGGCTAGAAGTAAGCAACTTATGTCAAAGTCCTTTGTCAGCTTTTGATGGAATGTCAGTTCAATGCAGAGGGTTCAGAAGCTTCTGAAAATATGATTGTGGGATCAGCCTTGTCTATTTTTATAATTCCAGCAAGATTTTCCATTTTTAAAAGCAAAAAAGAATTTAAACACTAATGTAGAGAAGAAAATAGTTTTCTTTGGGATTCTCTTCATGCCCTCTGGCCATGGCAATATATTATTTTTGAGGTTATATGCTTCAGATTTAACCTGTCTATAAACAGTTTCCAAGCATTGCTGTGCCAGCAAAAGTAGTCAACAACTTCATGGGCAAAAATAGGCGCCAATGTAACTCCTTAGTATATTGTGACATTGTTTCCCACCTTAAAAGTGGATTCAAACAGGATTCCAGTGCTTTAATATTTGGTCAGTAACCAGCAGAAATAAAAGCTGCCTGGTCAGTTTACCTCAATAGATTGCACTGCTCCACTTCAACAAAGTTGTATAACTTGCTCAGTTTGAATTTTCATTTGAGCATTATGATTTCTGGATCCACGTCAAGGTTTCTGTGTTTTGCAAAATATGAGCTAGACAGTTGGCTACAATGATGTCCTTATGAAACCCTCCTTTTGGACTCTCTCTGTCGTGACTGGTTCTGCTACTTCCAAGCTACCACTACGGAAATCCAAAAATAACTGCTAGACCCTCTTCACAGAATTGAAATATCTCAAAACTAATGCGAAACATTTCATTGCATCACTGTTTCAGACACCAGTTACAGAAGGAAATGAAACATGCACTTGCTTTTATGTTGGTGGCAACAGCAGTCCCACAAAATCAAGGATGACATTTGTCAAGCTCAATGATTCCTAGATGCCTGAGAAACCCAATGTTTGATCTACAGGGTTTTCCACAGGGTTGGCAGATTATTTCAAGGGCAAATAGAATTCACATGCCTGGATTGGCTCCCTTTACATTCCTCTATCATTGCACTTCACAGTCAAGTTGTTAAGCCTCAATATGAATTGTGCCTTGATGGATCCGAGATGCCATGCTGAATGGTCAGCAGCTTTCTCCTCCTAGTCAGTGGTGTTAATGTTTCAGTGCTTTGGACTGACTTTGAATATCCTCATACCTTTTTCCCATGGCTTGCCTTTGAGCATTGGCCAACAGAGAGTTGGGAGAAGAGGACCAGCAGAAGGGAAGTAGTTTTCTGAATTCAGTGTCAATTAGAATGGGTGCATTTCTGTTCCATATGTTGTTCTGGGCACCACTGTTTAGTGTGTAAAGGCATTATAGAATATGCAACAAAGATTCACAAGCATGATTCCAGGGATGAGGAACTTCAGTAATGTGGATACATTGAAGAAGCTAGAGCTGTACTTCTTAGCAAAGAGAATTGGTAGAGGTCTAAATTCGTGCACTGTTCAGATGGAGTGAAAATGGAGGAACTGTTACCCGCTGGAGGAAGGATAGAAAACCAGTGGATTCTGATTTAAGGTGATCAGCAAAAGGAGCAATGGTCAAATGAGGATAATTGTTTGAATTAGGAGTGCATTTCCTGGGGATGTGGTGGAGAGCACTGAATAATAACTTGAAGGGAGAAAGATTGTTTACGAGGAGAAGGGCAGGAGACTGGGAATTGGAATTGCTCTTATAGAGCCAGAGAATACTTTATTTTAATTCATTCATGTGATGTGGGCTTCGCAGACTGAGCAGGCATTGATAGTCTATCTCTAATTACTCTTGAGAAAGTGGTGGTGAGCTGCTACAGTCCATTTGCTGTAGGTAGATCCCAACGATGTTGAGGAGAGATTCCAAGATTTTTTCCCAATGACATTGGAGCATCAGGAACATATTGCCAAGTCAGGATGGTGAGTAGCTTGGAGGGCAACTTGCAGGTGATGGTATTTCCATGTATCCCCTGCACTTATCCTTCAAAGGGTGTTATGATGGGTTTCAAAGGTGTTGTATTAAAGAACCTTAGTGAATTTCTGCAGCAAACTTCGTAAATTGTACGCACTGCTGATACTAAACAATATTAGAGGAGAGTGTGAATATATGTGCTCAACAGACTTGTTTCTTTTTCTTGGATGGTGTCAAGTTTCTTGAGTGTTGAAGCTGCATTGACCTAGGCAAGTATGGATTATTCCATCATATTCTTAACGTGTGCTTTGAAGGTGGCAGACAGGCTTTGAAGTGGGAAAGCAGGTATTTCCTTGCCCCTGACCTGCTCTTGAAATCGCAGTATTTATTTGTACGGCTCAGCCAATTAAGTTTCTGGTTGATGGCAACCCCAGGATGTTGATAATGGGGGATTTCAGTGAAAGTAATGCCATTGAATCTTATTGATCAATGCTGAGCACGTTTTCTGGCGCAAATGTTGTTATTTGCCACTTTTCAGCCCAAGCCTGGACATTTTCCAGGTTGCACATGGACACAGACTGCTTTTGTATCTGAGGAATCATGAATGGTACTGTAGATTCTGTCCCTTAGAGCAAGAGGCTTAGGTGAGACAGAGTTTAAGTGCATCCGAGAGGATTTCTTGAAACAGTATCTGGATAATCCAACTGGAGGAGGGACCATATTGTCTTGGCTAATGAGCCTGGCAAGGTGACTGACTTTTCAGTGGGAGAGCATTTTGGAAACAGTGATCACAACTCCAGTTTTAAGATAGCTATGAACAAGGATACATCAGGACCTTGCAGGAAGGTACTAAATTTGGGGAAGGCAAATTACGTGCGTATTAAGTAGGAGCCAGTGAGTGTTAATTGGGAGGAGCTGTTATCAGGCAAATCCACATTTGACATGTGGGAATTGTTTATAGACCTGATGAGAGTTTAGGGCCAGCATGTTCCAGTAAGGAGAAAGGACAAGGATGGCAAGGTGAGGGATCCTTGGAGAAAAGGGAGGTCGTGAATTTAGTCAAAAGGAAAACAGATTCATACGTAAGGTTTAGAAAGCTAAAATCTGACAGGGCCTGTGAGAAATCCCAGGGCCTGGGAGTTTGCACGTTCTCCCTGTGTCTGCGTGGGTTTCCTCCGGGTGCTCCGGTTTCCTCCCACAGTCCAAAGATGTGCAGGGTCAGGTGAATTGGCCATACTAAATTGCCTGTAGTGTTAGGTAAGGGGCAAAATGTAGGGGTAGGGGTGGGTTTCGCTTCGGCGGGTCGGTGTGGACTTGTTGGGCCGAAGGGCCTGTTTCCACACTGTAATCTAATCTAATCTAATCTAAATATAAAGAAAGCAGGAAGGATCTCAAGGAGGGAATTAGAAGAGCAAGAAGGGACCTTGGCAGGTAGCGTTAAAGAGAATCCCAAGGCATTCTATACCAGTATTAAAAATAAGATGATAGCAAGGAAGAAGATAGGACCACTCAAGGATAAAGGACAGACCTTGTGCTTGGAGGCCGAGGATGTGGGCAGGATCCTAAATGAGTACTTTGCATCAGTATTCACTCAAGTGAAGGATATGGAGGATAGTGAAATTTGTGTGGAGTATGCTAACATGCTAGGGCATTGTGAGATCAACAAAAAAGTGGTGTTGAGTCTCTTGAAGAGAATTAAGGTGGATAAGTCGCTAATACTCTATGATATGTACCCCAGGTTATTGAAAAAGTCAAGAAAAGAGATTGCTGGAGCCTTGACCAAGATCTTTGTATCCTTGTTAGTCACTGCAGAGGTTCCAGAGGACTGGCGAGTAGCTAATGTTGTTCCTCTGCTCAAGGAGGGAAACAGGGAAACTAAAGACTAGTGAGTCTTACATTGGTTGTTGGGAAGCTATTAGAGAGAATTATGAGGGAAAGGGTTGATGAGCATTTGGAAAAGCATGGCCTAATTAGGGATAGTCAGCATGGCTTTGTCTGGGGCTAGTCATGTCTTACTAACTTGAATGAATTTTCCAAGAAGATGACAAAGGTGATTGATGAGGTAGAGCATTAGATGTTGTCTATGTGAATTTTAGTAAGGCTTTTGATGAGGTTCCTGATGGTGGGTTTATTCAAAAGATCAAGATGAATGGGATCCACCGTGACTTGGATTCATAATTGGTTTGTCCATAGAAGTTAGAGTGGAAGGTAATGGTGGATGGGTGTTTTTCTGGCTGGAGGTCAATGTCTAGCGGTGTTCCGCAGCAATTCATTCTGGGACCCCTGCTGTTTGTGATATTTATAAATGACTTGGATGAAAGTGTAGATGTGTGAATTTGCACGACAATACAAAGATCGTAGGAGTTGTGGATAGTGTAGACAGTTGTCAAAGGATACAATGGCATATTGATCAGTTGCAGATATGGGTGGAGAACTGGCAGATGAAGTTTAATGTGGGTATGTGTGAGGTGCTGCACTTTGGCAGATCAACTGTTAAGGAAAAGTGTATAGTTAATAGCAGGATCCTGAACAGCATTCATATACAGGGGTATCTTGAGGTTCAAGTCCTTAGCTCCTTGAAGGTGGCCACTCAAGTTAGATAGTGTGGTAAAGAAGGCAAATGGCATGCTTGTCTTTATTGGTCGGGGAATTGAGTACAAAGGTCAGGATGTCCTGTTGCAATTTTATAAGACTTTGGTTAAGCCACACTTAGAGTACTGCTTTCAGTTCTGCTTGCCACATTACAGGAAGGATGTGGGACCTTTGGAGAGGATGCAGAAGAGTTTACCAGGATGCTGCCTGAATTACAGGGTGTGAGCTATGAGGAGAGGCTAGAAAATCTCTGGTTGTTTTCTCCGGATTAGTGGAGGCTAACGGGAGACTTGATCAAGTCTCCCAAAATTTAGATGCTTAGATAGGGTTGACAGTAAGAATTTTTTTCCCCAGATTTGAAATTTCTAATACTAGGGTGCATGCATTTAAAAGCACCAAGAGTAGTAATAGTTTGGAACATGCTATCAGGGGTGGTGGTGTGGCAGATACAAATACAATCCTTTATTTAAGGAATTTTTAGATGAGCACATGAATATGCAAGGAGAAAGTGAGGACTGCAGATGCTGGAGATCAGAGTTGAGAGTATGGTGCTAGAAAAGCATAATAGGTCAGGCAACATCCGTGGAGCAGCAGAATCGACTTTTGGGCATAATCCTGATGATTCCTGATGAAGGGCCGATGCCCAAAACGTCAATTCTCCTTCTCCTCAGAGGCTGCCTGACCTGCTGTGCTTTGCCAGCACCACACTCAACTCAGCATCTGCAGTCCTCACTTTCTCGTCCAAGTTGGACTGAAGGCTCTGTTTCTGTGCTTTACATATCTATGACTAAATATTAAGATACCAAACTTGCAGCATGAGTGTGTAAATAACAAATTCATTGCAATATCGATAAATGTGAAGTGGTGTATTTTATTAAGAGGAATGAATTAGAAATGAAATAGAACTTGTGTTCAAGGCGCAAAAGGATCTAAGAGGACCCATTCACAATTTATTTGAAGTAACAGCAAATGTTAGCATAGCTTTAAAAATGGAGTAAACATCTAAAGGATGTTCATTCCTAAAGGAACAAAAATCAAATGCAGATAGATTGTACTTGACATTAACATGGATTATGATGCATATACTTTGTGTATTAGGGAGGAAAGGACTATCGCAAAACTGGATAAAGTGCAGAAAGAATTTGGAAGAACATCATCAAACCTATGAAGGGTATAACAATTAGGAAAGAATGGACAGGCTTAGACTCATTACTCCAGAAAAGAGAAGTCTGAGTGGTGTTCTTACAGAAGAATTTAATATTATGAATGGGTGCAGTGGAATAGACAGAGATGTTTTCATTGATGAAGTAGTCCAAAATTCAGGGACATAAATATAAAATAGTCATTGATAAATTTAGGTTAGGTGGATTAGCCATGGGAAATAGGGTGCTAGGGGGGATAGATTCTGGGTGGGATGCACTTCGGAGGGTTGGAGCAGACTCGATGGGTCAAATTGCAGTGTAGGAATTTTATGGTTCAAAATCATGAGCTTCTTTACTCCTAGATGTTAATACTTGCAGTGGTGGAAGTGACCAACATAATGGGGCAGCATGGTGGCTCAGTGGTTAGCACTGCTGCCTCTCAGCACCAGGGATCTGGTTTTGATTCCACTCTCTGGTGACTGTCTGTGTGAAGTTTGCACATTTTCCCTGTGTCTGCGTGTGTTTCCTCCTGGTGCTGCTGTTTCCTCCCACAATCCAAAAATGTGCAGGTTAGGTGAACTGGCCATGCTAAGTTGCCCATAGTGTTCAGGGATGTGTAGCTTAGGTGCATTAGTCAGGGGTAAATCTAGGGTAATAGGGTAGGGGAATGGGTCTGGGTGGGTCACTGTTCAGAGGGTCAGTGTGAATTTATTGGACCGAAAGGTCTGTTTCCACACTATAGAGATTCAATGATTCTATGATAAGTTTATTTAAAGTACACAAGAAAGAAACAAAGTAGAAGAATATCTTGCTGAGTAAACTGCAATTACTGTGGGAAGAGACTTGCATGGACCGTAAGCACTGGCGTAGAGCCTTTGGGCTGCATTACATGCTATGTTGTGAAGAGATGTGGTCCATTTATTTATATATATATATATATATATATATATTCTTTTAAAACATTGTGTGGATCCATTAAAATATATATTGATGGTTATACAAAGAACACTTTGTTAAGGAAAAAATGCTGGGTACAGGGAGCTTAGATGGAGTCTGGAAAACCTCCAGAAAAGAGTCACAGGCCCAATTTGACAGTGCGATAAGACTGAGTGGGAATTTGAGATTTGTCTCAGAGACAACAGCCTGTTGCTCCTTTCTTTTTCCTTTGCAATCTCTCTCAGTAGTGTTTGATATGAAAGCCTACCAAAAGTAATCTTTAACATTCCAAGTTCCAGAAGAGAATTTTCTTGGACTGTAACACGCCATATGAAGCAAGGGGAATTCGGCCACCTACATTTGCTGCAGGAAGACTCCCAGTGCCAGCAGCTTGTATATATAGATTACTTTCTGAATCAGTACAATCCATGACTTTTTCATTGGTTTATTTGCTACTTGGGCCTAATGTACTGTAATGATAAAACTGCAGAATATGTATTTTTCAACTCATACTTGTATATGTTATGATTTTTTTAAAAGACTGTAGGTATATATATTTACATATTCCTGATGAGGGGCTTTTGCCCGAAACGTCGATTTTACTGCTCCTCGGATGCTGCCTGAACTGCTGTGCTCTTCCAGCACCACTAATCCAGAATCTGGTTTCCAGCATCTGCAGTCGTTGTTTTTACCATATATACATAATCCAAACTATTGCTCAGTAAGTTTTTCATCTTTGATTGTGTAAATTGTTTTTGGTAATAGATCAGTTATTTATTGTTGACCAAAGAAACTGGCTGACTTGTTGTTAAATACTAAATCTGACATTCTGAGCTCTGTATAATTGGCCATTTCACCAACCAGGTTAAATTTAAGACCTCTTGTGACCAGTGGAAGAGTGGGACTAGCAAAAGGAAATAATGTGTTCTTCCAAACTCTGCCATAACAGTTGTAGTGAACTCCCTTATCTGTAGTGCCTGGGTAACTTCTACTTTTTATCTGAGAAATTGCTGTTCTGCTCCCTACGTACCTTGGCCGTATTCTGAGTGTTTTGGAAGATCTGCAATTTCGTCCATTGTTTCCCTCGAGGATGCCAAATATCCATCTCCTAAAATTTATTTGCCTTAAAGTTAATATGAAAAGCATAAAACTTTACTCTGCAGCATTCTGTATTTCCTAAATGAGAAAAGAACTTGTCTTTCCCTCTATTGCATACTGAACCAAAAAGAAATTTGAAACACCTTTGTAAACAATGTAGCCTTAGTCGTCCTGCCATCATCCAATCTTACTTTCAATGATCCAATTTTATTTGTCTTTTGTCATTCTCTTTTTCATTCTATTATCTATTGCTTACTTTGTCACATTTAACTTATTTTTCTGTGCCATTTTGCTGCCTGTTTCACCAGAAAGACACATCTTTTGGCATTCAATCTACCCGATTTAAATGCATTTTCTGATTTTAAACATTTTATTCTTAGATCAGGACTACCAAGCAACTCTGTAATGAATGGATCAGCTTTTAAAAGAAGGTTTCTGTTGGACCATGGCAGTTAATTGGAATTGTTAATGAACCTGCACACCATAAACTGCATGTGTGGAGTTCTTATTAAGAAAGCATAAAACGGAGGCATTGTGTTCTGCCTTAGTGGATCATCTAGGGATGTCTACAGCAGAGATTGTAATGGCAATTTGAATTCTCAGAAAATCTGGTGGCGATCAAAAACGAAGTCATTACTGCTTTGCAATTGACTAATCAGGAGGTACAATGAACGTGTAGCCACATATTTATAGGCTGCACTGAGCAGTAGAGGCTGTGTGGTTCTCTAATGCACCAGCACAATGTCCTTCAGTCAGCCAATGGATGGCGAAAACATTTAAGTCACTAACTTGAGCTGATAGTCTATATACATGGTATCACAAAAAAAGGAGGTCAAATGGGACAGAACTACAGTGGTCATACAGAGCATTCCTAATGATCCCTTCTGGCATCTTTCCTGACGTCAGTTGTAATGGAATGTACAATTTACCTGTTCTGACTTGTCTTTTTTGTTTGAATTGTGGTGTGTTAGCTTCTCTCCAGTCATCCGAATTGGCATGTTGTCAAGTCTGTAACAAAACAGCTCATGTAGACATAAGCTCATGTAGACAGTTGCCATGTTTTCAAACAACCTCAAATAAATGTCACCCTGGGCATCAGTATGACCTGGTTTGAAACCCCTTTAGTTCCTCAAATTTAGATATGCTTCTATTTTGATATTTGCGATCGTAGTGTCAACTGCAACATGCATACATAAAAATTAAAATGTGTTCAAGAGTAAACAGGAATTAATTAATTAGCTTTATTGTTATATATACTCAATGAGTACAGTGAAAAGTTTATACATTGTCATTTACAGTGCCTTCTTAAGTGGAAAGGTTCCTAGGTACAGCTTTTAGTTACAAGATCTAAGAAAATACAGAAATAAAATGTCCAGCATTGCAGAAATAAAAATCAAGAACAGTGATCTTCCAATGCATACCCTACTGACACCTAGCCTCTAGTCAACTTAGGGCCTTGGCTCCAGACTGTGTCAGCTTTCACCTTGAGGATCAAGGCTGGGAGATTACTCCAGACCACAATGTTGAAAGACTACCTGTGTACCATGCTGGGAGGCTGCCATACTAGGCCAGGAGTTGTCACTGGAGGCCAGGAAAGAAGGAGGAAAAAAATCAAGGGGCGGAAAAAAAAGAACGGCCGGAGCAGACAAGTTCCGGCTGAAGTGTCCTACTCATCCACCATCTTGGTCGGAATAAAAACATTGATGCAAAGCACTGGTTAAAATATTCCTTACATTTTAGAAGCTTACCTGAAGCTGTGGAATTCTGCGGTGGTTCTGTGCAGCTACAATAACTAAAATAAATGTTATTAAATTCTTTTCTATCCATACAATAAAAACCAAAAGCTTTGTGTTCTGCTGGCACTATTAAAACAGTTCAGTTTGTAACAAGTTTACTTCATCACTTTTATCTACAGGCCGGCTTTAGGTCTGGTGCCCCTGATGTAACAAAGACAAAGTAACCATAGTCCCACTGGATCAATGGGCTGCTCTCTTGTTAGAGAAAAACAACTGGTGGTGGTTTAACCTGAGAATCACCATGCCTCAGGTGAGGGGAGATGTTGAAAAAGGAAGTCCTTCATGATGCGGGAACTCTACATCACGAACCAGCTTTCCACCTAACTGAGCTAACCGAACCCCTATTTGATGAAGTACAGAAAAAGTGGGATGTGAAAGGGTGGACCCTTCCAACTAGGGTGAGAAATCTGATTCTCCAAACATTTCCAGATCTCGACCCTGTGTCACATTCACCTCAGTGACACAATCAATTTTAAAATCATAGTGCCTAATCCATCTTGGAGATGTCTGAGGCAGAATATAGAAACAGAAACCCTGTGAAAAAGTCAGTGCCAGTCAAGACTGAGCTTGTTATTCACTGAAAAAGATGGCAGAGGAAAGTTACAGAGGGCCAGTATTGGTACAGACAGGTGAGTATGGGCTTTCCGCAGATCACTGAGAGACAAAGATATTCTTCCCAGATTCTGACTGAAGAAATCGAACAAAACTTAATAACTAACCTCCATCACAGCTCTTTTATTGAGATCAGCAGTCAGGTGAGAAGGGCATGGGTTCAGTGGCAGAGAAAACCATGGTCAGATAAGACATAAACAAAAACAAAGAATTGTGGATGCCAGAAGTCAAACAAAAATACAAAGTGCTGGAAAAAATCGGTAGGTCTGGCACCATTTGCAGAGAGAAAAACAAAGTTAATGATCCAAGTCAGGTGACCCTTCGAACTGATCAGGTCTGGCAATGTGTGGCTTCGGTGATCAGCCTCTAATCCTACAACAGCATGTATGAGAGCTGAGCAGACTTTGTCCATAGTCCTGCCTAAAATTGTCAGAGTAAGTAACCAACTGTATCACTAAGAAGTCAGCCACCCTCCCACATGAGGTGAAATTGAGAAGGGAACGGGGCTGAGGATTGTAGCACTATCATGGTTAAGTAAATGAGAAAGGGCACTCTTCTCATGCATCACCCTTTCTTTATGCTGCAGGAAAAGAGAGCTCACAACAGTTGGGAGATGTCTCAAAGAGCTGGTGATGTGGTAGGCCTGCTAAGGTGGTGATGGGTGTTGAGAAGATGCCATTATGCAGCCTATAGTAGCTAATGAAATGGAATGCTCAGAAAAAGTAGGGTTATTTGTCCTATCTTCGGGTTGATGAAATCAAGGAAATGCCAATCTAGTATAGGTTGTGACTTTTCAATATTGTGTTCAGTGTGCTTGGAAGTGCCGTTGCACTTGATCACCACTCTCTTGTGTTTCGTGGTGATTAACAGACTTGTATGACAGAAGGGCTCACATTAATTTAACATCATCTCATTTGAACATTTCAACACTAATGACAGATGATTTTGTAATTCATCTCACATCATAAAGAGATAACAAAGCAACCACAAAAATCAGATGAAATCCATGGAAAACGTTGAGAATAATGTCTCCACTGGAGACAGATGTGTAATGTTATTGGACAAGCAGTCCAGAGGTCAAGTTGCTTCTCTGGGGACATAAGTTAAAATCTCATTATAGCAGCTGATGTAATTCATTTCATAAATCTGAAATTGAAAGCTAGTTTCACTAATATAAGCAATGTTTGAGAGTCCTTCATCAGTGGCAGGACAGATCCACCACAAGTAGCTGCACAGTAATATACAGTCAAGAAATAATTGCCCTGAACATTGAATCTAGATCCCATGAGATCCCAAGGCATCAGGACAAAAATGTGAAAGATACCTCCTCCTGACTACTCACACCATCCCTCAACCACCTCAGTTGTATGGCACTCATCCACAGATTCTATCAACAAACGCATCGACCTGGACCAATATACCGGCCACTGCAGTAGACAGCTGGAACTGACAACCGGAAGCGGCAGTGACAAACCACTATAAATGCCGGAGGGGATGAAACGTCTGCAACACAAATTCCCTGCTCGGCAAACAGAACCACAACAACATGGATCAGCTCTTTTCCATATTGAAAGCAACTTGGAAACAGCATGGTGGGTAGGAAGGGCACAGATGGTATTGTGGCAGTAATTTTTTTTACCGCCAGTCACCAAGAGTAGCTCTGTACCATCACTTGGCAAACTAACAGGAAGGAAAACATAATGACTTATTTGACTTCATCCTCATTAATCTACTGTTGAAGATACATCTATCCACGACAGTGTTAGTAGGAGTGACAACTGCACCTCGTGCAGGCAAAGGCCCATCTTCACAGTGAGGATACCATCCATCATTCTGTGTGGCACTACCACTCCACTGAATGTAATTGATTAAAGAAAAAATCAGTGTCAAAATTGAACATCTGTCAGACAGCAGAATTGTCTTTAATTCCAATCCAGCCAACCAATGGCTCATTCTCATTTGCATGACCAGCAAGCAAAGGAATCAACTTGGTTCAATGAAAAGTGCAGAAATTCAGTGTTAAACCTAAGTATCAACCTGGTGAAGCTACAACACAGGACTAGGTCCATGCCAAATCAGGGAAGCAGCTTGCAATAAACAGAGCGAAGAGTCTAGCAATCAACAGATCAGATTAGCAGTCCTGCCACATCCAATCATTGATCATGGTGGAAAAGAAGAGACGACTCGACTCCCATCCATATTGATCAGGGCACCCAAAGCTGCAGAAGTTAAGGCTGAAGCATCTATATCCAGAGGTGCCAAGTGAATGATCATAAGAGGTAGAAGCAGGAGTAGACCACTTAACCCCTTTGAGCCTGTGTTTAATCTAAATGTGGCATAAACTTCACTTTTGAGCCTATACCTTGGATCCCTTGTGAACATAAAATCTGCATGTAAATTGGCCACCTAAGGGCCTCAAATTGGATTCTTGGAGAGAAGGCCATCCTTGACATTCCTCACTGACGACTGGATTGAATGGAGTCAGAAAAGTGACCAACACCCAAAGTATCCCTTTTCCCTCTTCAGGAGAGATAGAAATGTGATGAGTTTTATGCTGTTGACAAAGATGAAGGCTGATCAGGGTTTGGCTAGAGATCAGGAGGAATTAAGTCCCAAAGAATTAATGAACAAAAAGCAAAGGAGTTGGTAACAGCAGTGGTAAAGAAAGAAGATATTCATCTGGATGAGGTGTTCATAGCAGAATGAAGGTCAGTTGTCTGAAAATGAAGAGATGGGAACAAGATACTAACTGGCACTTGACACAAAAGAATAGGACAGAGTTTACAGTCTGAAGATGTTGAACTTCATTTTGATTTTAAAACCTTAATAAGTGTGAACTAAATATTTTTGGCTGTTGAATAGGAACATTTGTTCAGATGTATCTTTGTGAATGACAAGAAATGGCCTGCAAGGTAAAACAAACCAATGTTTATCAATTGTTTGAGGCAGATGAAACCCTTACCATTGTTCTGTGATTAACTAATTTTGCACCACAGTACCCAAGTCCTATTAGGTAGGAGGTAAATTCTGCTGTCTTTCTCTCCAGAATCCCTGGAGTTAGTCTAACAAAACCTGGCCATAAAGTAGAGATGTTGCTTAGAAAACAGTATGTTCAGGTTTTGCACTCTCGTGCACTGCATTTTTTGCACATTGTATACTGTTAATGGTTTGCTGAACTTACTTTGTATTTTTAGTTGCAAGCTATCTTAAAGATTTTTGGAAGAATATGATTCAAGGCTTTTGATACAAAAATTTGGTTTTACAAAAATCAAAATGCTGATTTATATTTATTTTCCTTAAATAACTGTGAGATGATCCAGATATGCCACTTTCACACTACATGTAACTATTATAATGGCGCCTACACAATGCTTTGAGAATAATCTGTCTTATATAAATAATGTGTACATTTTCAGATAATAGATTTCAAACACAGCTACCATTTCTGCACAATGCAGATATAGGAAAAACTTTACCAGCTGTTGAGATGATCAATCACCCACAAAGCACAATTCTGAAACCTGACCAAAATTTCTAAAGTTCAATTCTACATTCAGAACAGAAAATAACAGGAACTCAGTTAAGGGTAAAGTATATATTCCACGTAGCTACAGAAGAGCTACTTTGGTTTAATGGACAGAAGAAATTGGGCTTTTGTATGATGTTTATAAATGAAGACATATTATGATGATCCATCAACTCCATCTCAAAGGGGCTTTTTGGAGTAGCCACTGCACTTCCGTTCAGTAAGAAAATTTGTTCAGATTCATAGATTTAATGAATCACATGTACCAAAGTCTGACAATGGCAGTCTGCATGGTGAAGTTGCCATCTTCAAATTGCTATACTTCATAGCAATGTTATTTTATTAATCTAGATTTCATTTGATTTCAGGAGCTAAGCTGGATGACTTTGCAGATTTTACAACATTTGGAATTGCAACCTCACTCCTGCTACAGGCCCATGGCATTCTGGATGGTGTGATTGTCATCTGCTACGTTATGGCTGTGTTTACACGTCTCTGCTTCTTTTCTAGTGGTAAGAACTCACTTTCTTTGGTCTATAAATAATGAACTATTGCTCTTAAAACTCACCGGCGTTTACTAAACTGTTAGAAGATTTGTACATGCTGTAAGCTGTAGTATTGTGCCATTAATTAACCAATAGATATTAATCTATCTATGCAGAGTTCCCAGCAGTATATCACATTTAGGAGGGAAAATTGTTGCATAACATTTTTCGAAGAATACATTCTTCGAAGAATCTGACTAGACAGTAATACAGGCCATGCTCTTTGTGAAATTTACTGATTTTACAGCAAGAGATGAATAGCTTATTGTTGCTGCATTGATCAAGTTCTTTTGCTGACCCAGAACTTGCATTTGCACATTTAAAAAAAATAACTGGGGCATACAGTGACAAAGTGAGCCAAAATATTTGTAATCATTAAATAAATAGGAAGGAATCTTTACAACTGTCACCTAAATGTGCATGTTTCATAATCAAGCAAATGCCTTTTAATTACCACAAGTGCTTTTTGCTTTTCCTAAAATTGTGAAATAAAAGTGGTGAATTTGTAAGCTCCTATTATTTAATCTGAATGATCAAGCAGTCTGGCATAGAATTCTAGCCATTGATGTCTATGATTCCCAGTATAATATTAATTTCTTCGTATGATTTGTTTGTCAGGCATCCCATTTGTTTACCGTGGCCTACCATGTCCTTATGCCTCAGCTATCCTAGCTTGTACCTTTTTATTGACTGGAGGAAATCGCATTCTCCTGTATGTTGCTGCAGTGGTGATGATCCTCTTCATGACTGACCATGGCAACTACCCCCATGACAAGGTCCTTGAGTCACAAGTCTGGAAAAAAATAGTTTACATTGGTGGTGAGTAGCATCGATAAAGTTCAATCAGGTTGCCTGCATGCTGAGGGAGTGCATTTTCATTTCACTTAAAGTTCATCCATTTTTCAACACTTAGTGAAAATAACAAACAGTGCAAGTCATTTTAGAATACAAAGGGTCATGGATAGAGTAAATAGACAAGGTCTTTTCCTTGGGCTAGGGGAGTCCAGAACTAGAGGGCATAGGTTTAGGGTGAGAGTGGAAAGGTATAAAAGGGACCTAAGGAACAACCTTTTCATGCAGAAGGTTGTGCGTGTAAGGAATGAGCTCCCAGAGGAAATAAGGAAGGCTGATACAATTGCAGCATTTAAAAAGCATCTGGATGGGTATATGAAAAGGAAAGGTTTAGAGGGATATGGGCCAAGTGCTGGCAAATGGGACTAGATTAGGTTTGGATATCTGGTCATTGTATTGGCACTACCTCGTGCTCCCACAAGGAGGTTGAACAGTTCATCCATTTTACTAACACCTTCCACCCCGACCTCAAATTTACCTGGACCATCTCAGACTCCTCCCTCCCCTTCCTAGACCTCTCCATTTCTATCTCGGACGACCAACTCAACACAGACATTTACTATAAACCGACCGACTCCCACAGCTACCTAGATTACACCTCCTCCCATCCTGCCCCCTGTAAAAACGCGATCCCATATTCCCAATTCCTTCGCCTCCGCCGCATCTGCTCCCAGGATGACCAATTCCACTACCGAACAACCCAAATGGCCTCCTTCTTCAAAGACCACAATTTCTCCTCCGATGTGGCCGACGATGCTCTCCACCGCATCTCCTCCACTTCCTGCACCTCCACCCTTGAACCTTCCAATCGCCACCAAGACAGAACCCCACTGGTCCTCACCTTCCACCCCACCAACCTCTGGATACGTCGTATCATCGTCCGTCATTTCTGCTACCTTCAAACAGACCCCATCACCAGGGATATATTTCCCTCCCCACCCCTATCAGCGTTCCGGAGAGACCATTCTCTCCACGACTCCCTCGTCAGGTCCACACCCCCCACTAACCCAACCTCCACTCCCGGCACCTTCCCCTGCAACCGCAAGAAGTGCAAAACTTGCGCCCACACCTCCCCCCCCCCCTCACCTCTCTCCAGGGCCCCAATGGATCCTTCCATATCCATTGCAAATTCACCTGCACCTCCACACACATCATTTACTGCATCCGCTGCACCCAATGTGGTCTCCTCTACACTGGGGAGACAGGCCGCCTACTTGCGGAATGTTTCAGGGAACACCTCTGGGACACCCACACTAACCAACCCAACTGCCCCCTGGCTGAACACTTTAACTCCCCCTCCCACTCCGCCAAGGACATGCCGGTCCTTGGCCTCCTCCATCGCCAGAGCCTGACCACACGATGCCTGGAGGAAGACTGCCTCATCTTCCGCCTAGGAACCCTCCAACCACACGGGATGAATGTAGATTTCTTCAGCTTCCTCATTTCCCCTCCCCCCACCTTATCTCAGTCCCAACCCCTGAATTCAGCACCACCCTCTTGACCTGCAATCTTCTTCCCGACATCTCCGCCCCCACCCCTCTCCGGCCTATCACCCTCACCCTCACCTCCTTCCACCTATCGTATTCCCAGCACCCCTCCCCCAAATTCCCTCCCCCCTACCTTTTATCTCAGCCCGCTTGGCACACCAGCCTCACTCCTGAAGAAGAGCTTATGCCCGAAACGTCGATTCTCTTGCTCCTCGGATGCTGCCTGGCCTGCTGTGTTTTTCCAGCACCACATTTTTCAATTCTGGTCTCCAGCATCTGCAGTCCTCACTTTCTCCTCCTTAGATATCTGGTCAGCATGGACAAGTTGGACCAAAGTGTCTGTTTCTGTGCTGTACATCCCTATGACTCTATGAATGATTGACTTGATTAGAAGTCAAACAGATTTATTTTCTTAAAAAGTTCAATTGCTATTAAGCAAACAGACATAAAATATCTCTCACAGAATATCTATTAAATGAATGACTGTTGAGCTGAAATGTATTTTTCAGTTTCATCTAGTTCTGATAAAATGACACAGATCTTAAATTTTAACTCTCTTATTGTCCCCTGATGAACCTGCTCAATATTTCCAGCATTTTTTGGTTTTTTTTATACATATATGCACTGTAAATACTGAGGGCCGTATTCATTAACAGGTTTTTAATATTTTAATTTGAACTATATTTTGTAACAGGGTATATGATTCCAAACATATAATAATACCAAAAGAATGTAGTAAATCACAAGTTCAGGGTGTGTTCTGAACTTTCAAAGTATTGCTACCTTTAATATATAAGATTCAATATACATAAACTATCATGATGATGCAGATATGCTGTATTGTTGAAACCATATTATTTAATAAATATTATAATTTAAGTTCAAATAATAACTATTGCATTAACCGACAAGAAAAATTAAGTTATATCAATGTTTCAAGCAAATACTTTGTTTATTGACAAATGTATTTGGAATGAAATAGGGCTGTACTGAATATTTTAAACTGTTTTTCTCTGTTTCATAGGTCTGATGATGCTATTTTGCTGTCCGCTACGGCTTGCCTGCATATACTTCCTGATTTGGTGTTTCTCTTATACCCTCTTCCCATCTACTTTGTGGAGTTGCAGATGTTAAATCCCTGTTTCATGCTTTCTCTTCATAGGGAGAAGTCTGGTGCTGCAGTTCAGCAACCAGAGCCTAAAGTCATTCGTGTTGAATGACAAAAGAAATCTGTAGAAGGATTTATCACATTAGGTACTGGGTTGACATCTTTATTTGGTCATTTTTAATGAAAAGTCTGCAAGCTCTTTTAGGTTTCATTTTACATTCTATAATAGATTTCCTCAATCATAAGCATTTGCTTTTGAATATAAATCACCTCTTTCTAATACTGTATTCCCTATTCCCCAAAAAACATGCAGACTACATATTATTCCTCTCAATTGAGAGTTCTGGAGAATGAAGTTGCTGTATTGAAATTGCTCATTAAAAGTTTGAGCACTTTTTTTAAAAATTCAGATAAATATTAATATAATCAAAATATGAAATTACTTCATTCCAAACCCTTGAAATGAAGTGAAACAATTTGTTCAGCTTTATTCACCATGATATTTGGTAGCTAGAGAGCCCAAGAAAGTAATTGGAGACTTGTGTGATCAATAATAACTTAAAACAGTGGAGCGTTGAAGCAATAGTGCTTAATTAATCTCTTCTGTCACATATAGATATGCATCTTTTAGTCACCTTTTTTCATCACTGCCTTCAGCATGTATTGATGATATTTTTTTCTGAAGCTCCTAGGTGGTGACAGCTTCAAATTATTTTCAAGTTTACTTTCTGTAGTGATTGTAATGAAGTCATCCAGGTAGACCTCATCAAATATGAGTTCCCTGATTCTAGCTGTTAATCTGGTCCAATCAGAGAGCCCTGGCTGACATATAAACAAGAGTATCCTGGCCACTCGGGTGTTTTTCCCCTATTGAGAGTTGGATCAGTGTGAGTGTGTACATACGTGCAAGGACTCTCCTCCTTGAAGGGGACTGTCCCTGGACTAGCTGCACCTCATTAAAAAAAAAACATAAACAAGAGTATCAGAAGTTCTGTTCGCTGAGAGCTGGCTCTGAGGAAGCCGGACCAGTGTCAGGTACCATGCACATGTAAACAAAAGGTGACTTGGTGACAGTATAGAAGCCCCTGCGGTGACTAGAACAAATATGCTTCTGAAGAAATCTGCTTATAACAGTCACCTTAGAGTTGGGGTAAGCATTTCTGGCATCATGCCATTACTTAGGATCGAAAGAGTCAAGCTTCCCGCCGTAAAAGACTAGGCCCAGTATGTGGAAATAATGTGTTATTTATATCAGGCAAATGATATTAGGGCAGATGAAAAGCAATGAGCGATTCTCCTGATAACTTGTGGACCCACAGCTTTTTCAGTCATGAGCTTAATTTCCTGAGGCACCAGCTACTAAAACCTTTCAAGAGTTGATAGATTCAGTCAAAGTTACAAAACACTCAGCACCAGGTTATATTCCAATAGGTTTAATTGTTAAGATTGAGTTAAGGAACATTACGACCCAAGACTTCTCGAAGTCTGAGGTGCTTTACTTGGCAATTTGAGAACCAGGAGAATATGTCAGGATTAAGATGACTGAGCATGTGACTTTGCTTTATCCTTAAGGAGTTGCCGAGAGGCCATTGGTATGAGGGATTAATGATTTAACCAGGGGCTACAAACAGGGACCACAACTGGCTTTGTCATTAGAAAATGGAGCAAGTGGAACATATGAATTAAAGGTGTGGACACTTTTACCAGGTCAACTGAGTGAAGGCCACTGCATAGCATTATTCAGCATGTATCCTGAACAGAGACTCCAGATCAGCCCATAGCAAAAACCCAAAACAAAGCCAAGCTTCAGCCAAACGAATAACAGTTTCTTCAGGATCCAGGCCAGCAACCCATTTGTAGTTGCTGCCTGTATGTGGACTCAAGACAGCAAAAGTGTCCCACTAGGCCTGAATTGAGTAAGAGAACTCAAGCCAGTATCCAAGAGTGTGTGCACCTTGGAAAGCCTATCTACATCTGGTTTTAAATTGCTTAGCAACATCTAAATCAGAACCAGTCAAAATAAATGTGGTTAAAATGGTCACCAAGTGCTATTAGAGGTTAATACCAGCACGGTATCAGTGATTGTAAAATCACTTTTAAAAAAATTAGCTCTGGAGTTCAGTCCATAAGTTAGCGTAAAACCCCGGCTAGACTGAGAACCTATACTGGGGAACCTTTACAGATTAAGTTACAACCTTGGTTCTGGTATCATATGAGAAGCAGGTGGTTCAGTTACCACTGGTTGTAGTGAAAGTCTGGACCCCAAGCTTAATGGGGTAAAAATGGTTGAGAAAGATTTACTGTGATTGGGTCAAACATTTTTCAATTAGAAAATGGCTACCTGAATAAAGTCCTAATTAAACACCTGGATGTTTTTCAGGAAGGTCTAGGAACTATCAAAGGAGCCAAAGCCACCTTGCATGTTCACCAGGAAGCAATTCCATGATTGTGCAAGGCCTGCCCAATGCCGTTTGCTTTACAAAATCAGAAAGATGGAAAGCAAAGGAATCGTCAAACCAATATACTTTGCAGAACGGGCAGCACCGGGCTGACCAATTGTGAAGCCCACTGGGTCGGTTCACCTATATGGGAATTTTAAACAAATGGTAAACTTTTTTTGCTGTTGCATAAATACCCAATCCCTTGTATAGAGGATTTATACTCAGTGCTGGTGTCCTTCATGAAGCTGGACCTGCAATTATGGTTGCATGATGCTTAGGAGTATGCCACAATTAATACTCAGAAGGGTTTCTACCAATAGACTTGACTGCCAGTTTTATTTTTTAGTGGATAATGGAGAACATTTTACAATATCTACCCCAGGATGCCATTTATCTCAAAGACAGTGCTAATAACAGGGAAGACCAATAAAGAGTACTTAGAGAACTTGGACAGAGTCCTGAGATGTTTCTCCAAGGCATGCCTTAGAAGGAAAAATGTGTGTTCCAGGCACCCCAAAAGACCTACTTGGGCTACAGAGTCAACATACCAGGTTACACCCATTGGAAGATAAAGAGAGCGTGAGCAAAGATGCCAGGCTCCTACGTCTATATGGGAGCTTAGATCTTTCTTTGGATTGCTGAATTATTATGCAAAGTTCATACGTAACCAAGCCTCCATCCTAGACCCCTTACATCTGCGATTGAAAAAAGGTCAGCCTCAAAATGGTCTCATAGCCAAAGCTGTAGCCTTTACAGAAGTGGAGAAGCAGCTATCATTATCTAAGGTGTTGGTGCACCCAAGCAAAATCTAGTGCTGACATCCGATGCCTCCCCACACAATATCAGGATTGTGTTAGCTCATAGATGGCCTCATGGAGATGAATGCCCAATAGCGTACGCTTTCCAGACTTTGGCTGATGCAGAGCACAAATTTGCCCAGATGGAGAAGAAAGGTTTGGCTGTCATCTTTGGTGAAAGTTCCACAAATACCTTTATGGACATAAATTTGTAATAATAACAGGCCACAAACCCCTGCTATGTCTACTTAAAGAGGATAAGGCAGTGCCACCCATAGCTTCTGGTCAAATTGAAAACTAAAACAGCTGGTGGTGATGGGAGAAACAAAGAGTCGTCACAACCGGAATCGAAACCTTTCGGGTCCTGTTGAGAGCAGATCACTGTAGATGATGGCGTTTTTTTTTAATGGGGAGCAAGAGTGATTGTCCCAAGCAAATGTCACTGCCAGCCAGATACTGGCTGAACTTGACCAGGGTCATCCAGGTCCAAAATGAAGATATTGGCAAGAAGTTGTGTCTGCTGGCCAAGGTTGGATGCAGACATAGTCGAATTGTGAGGTGGTGCCCAGAGTGCCAATGAGGACAAAAATTACCAGTTACAGACTTAGTTACACATCGATTACGTACTCATGGGCTCAACATTTTTAGTCATTGTGGTTGGATGTGCGTAGAGTTCATTTTTCAAACACAAGACAATGATAGAAAAGTTGCGAGCATCTTTTCCAATGTATGGGCTCCTAGAAGTATTGGTCATATATTACGGTCCACTATTACCTGTAGGGAATGGAGTATTTCCTAAAGTCAAATGACATTTGGTATATAAGGAAAGCTTCATACCATCCAATGGTCTGGCAGAAAGAGTAGTCCAAACTGTGAAGGTAGGGTTAAAGAAGCCTGTAGCTTCACTCGATACCAGCTGAGTCAGTTCCTATTTGATCATCAGACCACCCCTCATGTAGCTACAAGAATAGCTCCAGCAGAGTTTCTAATAGAGAGCGGACTCCACACCAGACTTGGTGGTGGTGGTGGTGGTGGTGGTGGTGTGGGGTAGGAATTGGTGAAATTGCATCAAGAACACTGGTGCCGGACAAGACTTCTCTAATTGAGAGAGAACTTTACGTCAGGAGACAAAGTTTGGTGTCAATACCATGAAAGAATGGGCAAGAGGCTTGGTTGATGAGAGGTTAGGTCCCGTGAAGTAGAAAGTTCAGGCAAGTGAGACAGTCCTGAACAAGCACGTGAACCACATGAAAGCTGCAAACTTGCAAAATAGGCAGGAACAAAACATAGCTGGACCCTCAGAACAGCTGCAAAGGCTATCGGAACCTGTGGATTCTCCCTCTCTGTCTAGCGTCAAAGAAACCACCAGTCTGAGATGGACACAGCACATGTCGCAGCCTCGACACCTTTACCACTGAAAAAAATGAACTTCTTCTGAGATGTTGTATGCACAAGAGGCGGGCTACAGTCCAGTACACACTGCCCATATCAGAGGCTGAGTTGGAGGAACTGGACCCAGTGCGAAAATGCTCCAGGAGAGGCTACCAGAAAAAGAACAGGCCTGTGTCCCCAGAAAGGGAGAGATGTAGTTATTGTAATGAAGTCAGCCAGGTGGTTCTCAGAATGAGATCCTTGATTGAGGTTGTTAGCTTGGTCTAATCAGGGAGTCCTGGCTAGCTAATATGAACAAGAGCATCTCCAGGATTTTCATACCGCATCAGACATCCTACTGCATCAGACATCCAAAGGAATGTTTCATATGTCCTCTAATTTTATTTCTGATAAAGCAGCATTAACAGCACACTGTCATTTCCTCCATAGGCCAGACCTGGTCTGTTTGAGTTTGGAACTCCACATTCCTGTTCAAATGTAAATAAGCTCCCTGAATTTCATATCAGGGCAAAGTTTGTCAAAGAATAGAATCCCTCGTGTGGAAACAGGTCCACACTGACCCTCCAAAGAAGATCCGACCCAAACCTATTTCCCTACCCTATTACTCTACATTTGCCCCTGACTAATGCACCTAACCTAGACATTCCTGAACACCCATGGGCAATTTAACATTGCCCATTCACCTAACCTGCACATCTTTGGACTGTGGGAGGAAACTGGAGCACCCGGAAGAAACCCACACAGACTTGGGGAGAATGTGCAAACTCCACACAGACAGTCACTTGAATCGAAACCAGGTCCCTGGTGCTGTGAGGCAGCAGTGCTAACCCCTGAGGCACCACGCCGCCCCATGTTGTCGATGATGTTAATGATCAAAACCTTGGGCCTCTTTTGGCACAGAGGTAGCGTCCCTACCCCTGAACCGAAGGACCAGAGTTCAAGTCCTACTGGCTTCAGAGGTGTGTAATATCTCTGAAAAGTTTGATTAGAAAAAAGGTAAGTTTTTTTTTTAAAACTTAAGAAATTAATGAACAGAGTGTCAGACATTTTGCTCACAGAGCTAGCTCTGAGGAAGCTGGACCAGCATCAAGCAGTAAATAAAGGGTGACTTGGTGACAGGATCTCAGCTGCTATGGAGTTATTTCATTTTCGATGCTTATTTTTTCATCAAGTAATGTACGCAAAAACAATTATACCAGCAGGATATATGCAGTGTAAGATCCCAACGTCCTTTTTCCATTTAATTGGCTGCCTGTACAGCAACATCTGCTTAGCAATCAACTAATGAAATCTGTTCAAGGGTCATCCTGACACTGACTGAGCCTAAGTTGAAATTAAGTTAATCTTGTAATATTGTTAGCACCAGAGACAAACACAAAAAAGACCCTCACCTTCCTTGATGGCTAGCACTGCAGCCTCACCACACCAGGGACCTGGGTTCAATTCCAGCATTGCCTGTGTGGAGTTTGCACATTCTCAGTGTCTGTGCGGGTTTTGTCTGGATGCTCCGGTTTCCTCCCACAATCCAAAAATGTGCAGATCAGGTAGATTGGTTGTGATAAATTATCCATAGTGTCCAGGGGCATGCAGGTTAGGTGGGTTAGCCATGGTAAATGTGGGCTTATGGGGATTGGGTGGGATGTTCTTCAGAGGGTCAGTGTAGACTCAAATGGCCTCTGTCTGCACTGTCGGGATTCTGTCATTGATTTTGTATGGAAAAAATTGCCGATTCTGAGTCAGGATGCATTATCTCAAACTTCCACTACCTAGTTTTAATAGACTTCATACTACTCTTGATCACCTTCAAAACCGACAAAAACATTCCTTAGATCTCATCTTTTAGTGTTGGTCAATTCTCTGCTTTAATCATTAAAGAAAAAAGTCATGCCTCACCCACACAGGTCAACTATTGGCAGGGATTGGCTTATGCTGAGCAAATGTTAAACTGGATTGGCAAATGAAATACTACTGTTACAATCTTTCTTAGTTTCTGTCAACCAATCTTAAATGCCTAATAAAGTGAAGGATACTGTTTGAAATGAAGGAAGTGCCTGTCCTACATGATTCCCATTCCCAATACGCTCTTTCTAATTTTCTCTACCACACTATTCCAAAGAACCAAAGGCTAGAGATCCCAAGCCGTTTGATACAATACTGCAAATCCCTAGATCAACATGATGCAAGAGTTCTATATATCTCTGCATTAGATAACAGAGCAAAACACAAAATTCTATTCTTATTTCCATCCTCAGTCATTTTTGAACACTCGTTTCTGGATATGTCAAAGTTAGGTTTTTGTTGGCACGTGATAGATAAATCTCTATTTTGCTCACATAAGTGATTTGTTTATACCAGACCCTAGGTACAAAATCACATGCGATTTCTAGCATAATTTAAATTGTATTTTTCCATGCTTAATTGTCATTGGAGTGAGGTAGCCTGCTTTTGTGTAAAGGAATCTAAATTCTTTGAGTCTTAGGCCCAGGGCATGAAACAGACACTATGTCAGTTTCATGTCAGTACTAAAATGGATTTTCTTCGATGATGATACACCAAATGCACATTTTTTACTACCCCAAAGTTAAACATCTCTGATCAGTGTTCTATCTGAAGTATTACAAAATAGTTGCTAGAAATACCAGCATTGTTGCCTTTATACTCAATGGATCTGACTGATCTCTTAGGAATCCTTCTTTTAGTGAGTCTTTCATTGGTACAAATGATTCTTAAAGTTAATACATTTTTTATTGGTGTTATTTTTCTGTTACTGAGATCTGACAGAAACCAAATATAATAAGCAACTATGAGATACTATTTATATTGTGATCTCAACTGTTTTCAAGGAGGTGGTAATATAGTTCTTAGGGCTAAGGGGATGAAAGAGCATGGAGTGAATGTGAGAACAGAGTACTGAGTTGGGTGATCAACCAAAGTCATATGGAATGGAAACAGACCCTTTGAACCCACTGTTTCTGAACAGTACAAATTTTTGGTTGATCATCTAACTCAATACTCCATGTTCCCACTTTCACTCCATACTCTTTGATTCCCTTAGCCCTAAGAACTATATTAAACCATGTCAGAATTCAGACGACACAAAATTATAGTCCAACAGGTTTATTTGAAATCACAAGCTTTTGGAGTGCAGCCTCTTCATCAGGTGAAGCCACAAAAGGACAATGCTGTGAAAGTTTGTAATTTCAAGTAAACCTGTTGTACTCTGACTTAAGACTTCTGACACCCCAATCTAACACCGACACCTCCGCATCATATATTAAACCATGACCATATTGAATGGCAGGGCAGGTTCAAAGGGCTGAATGGCCTAGCTCTATTATCTATGTTTAAGTCCTATGTTTTCTATGATGGCACAATGGGATAAATCAAATCCCAGAGTGAGGCCTGACTGATAGATCATTTGTTTTATTTTTTAATGTTAACATGATGGTTCATCACTAAGATTTATTCACGTGAATAAATATGCAGACACACGTGTCAATTACACAAAAGAATGAATTTGCAAAAAACAAGTTCTCAATATAAAAAGGTATTTGGCAAAATCGATATCAGAACAAAATAACGTTCAATCGGATTTTTAACATTATCCATTTGAGAGAAATTACATTTCTTTCTCAACTATTTTGCGATTCTACTTAATTGATTACAGTCTAAGAGCAAATAAACTCTCAGGAGAGACAATTCAGTGAATTCTTTCCAAATTTGAGAGCCAAAACTTTCACAGTTCTGACATCTTGCAGATATCTGACCAAACTCTGCTGGTTAACCGCCTTTCTACTGAGGTGATTTGTTCCCTCAATCCTTCTAGGAGAGAAACAAACTTTGCTTCTAAACTCAACACTCATCTTCTGATTGAATTTTTTTAAGAAAAAGTTCAAACTTTGATTACATGTTTACTCTACCTGTTGTAAGCACTACAGTATAACCATCTTTCTCTTAACACTACAAGAGTCTGCAGTCACTTGCTTTCTGACGAAGTTCAGGATGTAATGACTATTCTGGAAGAACACGCTGACCTTTTTTTAAAAAAAATAACTAATACCCATCTTCCACTGTCTTGAACTGAAAATTCCAAAAATTGTACCTATATATAAATGATACATTTTTCATCACAATATCCTGTGCCTGTTTTGTAACTGACAGTCTAGCATTGTGACTAACCTATTATGAAGTATTAGACATTTGGTTCAACATAGCTTGAGATTACAGAAGTTTGAACCATATTAATGGCAGTATCCACAACAGCTCATCACCATCACAGCAAGAATTCGTTAAACAGTTAAGTTAATAATTTTAAACATTAAAAATAGCATTTAAAATTATGTGTGGCTGATGACAAGGTGACATAATTTGATGAGTTCTACTTTGATGGATTCGAGCTGTTGAGCAATTCTGTTCTGTACCATGTACATGGTGCTTCAAATATAATAAAGGCATTCAGATTTGCATTCCTTATATCAGCAAACCTTTACAGAAATGTCACATTGTAGTGCAAAGTCCTAAACTGGGCCTAGTACTGCATGTGCTCCTGGCCGAATATTGTTTTAGTCTTTTTGTAGACAGTATCGTATGAGCAAAGTAACTTTAATACAGCACAAAAATTATATAAATATGGTTCAGAAAACTTACTATTAAACGTGGTGATAGAAGAGGATTTTCTAAACCCATCAACCTAACAGATTTCTTTTGTAAGTAACGTTAATACACCCAAGATTGCACTTTGAATATTAAACAACTTTAAATGTTCGATGATGTGAGCATTTAACCTGAATTTATGGGCACTTAGTGATCCTATAGTTTAAAATCAATGTAAATGTGGGCAATTCATACGCGGGCACATCTTTTAAGTGCTCATCTTATTTTCGGTCTATGTTCAGACTGACAAAAGTACACCTCTACTAAAGATCAGAACCAACCCAGAACTAATTTCATGTTAGGAAAGATCAGCAAAACCCTACAATATGTTTGAATTAAAGTCAATGGAAATCTATTTCAGGGTGGGGTAGGGGTGGCTGGAAGGATAGAATGTCATTTCTACTATAATGTTAATTTGCACTGCTGATTTGTCAGAGTTCTTATGCTCTGTGTCAAATATTATATCTCCCTCTTAATAAGTTTGGGATTTTACTTAATTAACTCCTGACAGTTTATTTGCATTAAACTATAGAGACAATTCGGAAAATTGAAAGGAATTAGTCCACAAAAAGCCAGCATTTCCAAAAAGCATCATTTAAAAAGTTTTTAATGATTTATATCCCAATACATTTAGGTTTATCCTGATTAACATTTGATACAATATTACAACAGCAAATGGAAACAATACAGTCTAGCAGAGTTGGAAGTTAAAAAACAGGAAAAAGTAATTGAGCTTATCCAGCTTAACCCACTTCCCTCAATATTAAGTCCTCTTTCTGGACAAGAGTTGTTATAGTTCAATTTCCTGCTCTCAACTAAATTTGTCATCTCTCCAGTTCAGTTCTTGAACTTGCTGTTAAGTCAGTCTTATTGTTCTCTGTAAAATTCAACTCGGTAATTTGTCCGCTGGTGACATTACTATCAGTGTCCATAGATGATGTGAATCAGTATATTCAAAGCTCAGTTACTTAAAGTGATGATAGACTTGCTTGTTGTTATCAGCCTTATTAGAGAATGTTTTGTAGCAGAGAAAGGTTATTTGATTTTTCCAAAAGCTAAAATTCCATATTTACCTAATGAAACATCGGACCCTTAGTTCCAAAGTTCTGCTTGAAGTACTTAAAGGGTAACATTCTATGTTGTTTTTTTAACTGAATTGAACTCAATTTGGCTTTAAAGGTCTTTGAACACAAGTTTACATGAAACTGTGATGGAATTCTGCATAGGTTTACATTAATTCATATTTGCAAATATATTATAAATACTGTAAAATACTATGTTCAAACACAAGTTAGTCTTGAATTTAAGTTGCAAGATAAAATCCATTTTCCTTCTAAATGTCATTGATGATGGTGTATGAAGCAGAAAAATGTTAAAATCATGCATTAATTTTCTAGAAAATGCGAGGGGGAGATAAATACTAAAGGTCCCTCTCCACAGAACACATGAACTGTAAATAACATTAATGAGGCATGAGAAAGTTGCATGCATAACAATAAAGAAACAATGGATTCACTGCTTAGTGGCCAAAAACACACAACCCACAGATAGAATGGTCATTCAGTCAAGTTTGAAAAATTTTCAATCTATAACGCAGTCATAAACCTAATAAGGGTGTGTTTTTTTTTCCCCTAGATTCTAGAACATGGTTATCAGAAACTGAATGTGTGAATATGTCCAAAGAGCACATTTAGATCAGCTTAGCTTAGAGAGTCTACAGACATTACATTTTAAGGTCAGTTTTTGATAAATGGACCAGCTTTCGATTGGGAATTTTTTGTATTCAAACTGACTCAAGTCCTCTCTTTCTCAAAAAAAATTCATATTTTAAGCAGTTCAGGCAAATGAAACTTCAACATACTGGTTTGTGAATGACATGCAGAGATTGCATACATCTTACAATAGAAACTCAAATAAATGGTGCAAATTCCTTACTTTTTTCAAATTGTGAACTGCTTTTGAGCCATACAGATTTATTTATGTAAAGAATAATGCATGTTTTATGGGGAATTTTGAATCTAATGGTATATGTTGCACGTCTTATTTAAAACTGAACTATTTTTATCTGTATAGTTATTTATTTCCATTGTGTTAGACAAACTTTGCAATAACAATTTAGTCAAGTTGAGGTAAATTTTACTTTTGATAGGTGTCATTAACTATAAAAGAAGTTTCTAGTCTTTGCCATTTTATATGTAGTGCTTTTAAGAATGTAACCTGGTTTGCACATGGAATGGAGAGTACTATAACCGCCTAAAGAATTTGATAAATATGCATTCATCTGAAAAATTACATTCAACAAATAGCAACATTGTCTGCAGTGGGGAAAAGTTTGATAGCTTGCTCATGGTCTTATGAAAATACAAACTAAATACTACATATGTTTGCCCAATCATATATCAGATTTGAACTTATCTTAGAAGTCAGTATCACTTTAGATCTTTGAAAAGGAAAATGCACATAAATGAACCATATTTGGCATAAAGTTAAAAAGCACACAACACCAGGTTATAGTCCAACAGGTTTATTTGGAAGTGCTTTGGGAGCATTGCTCCTTCACCAGGTAGCTGTGGAACAGGATCATAAGACACAGAATTTATCGCAAAGGATTGCAGTGTCGTATAACTGAAATGATATATTGAACAAACAGATTGCTGTTAAGTCTTTCATCTTTTAGAATGAGTTGCAGGTTTCAGTTCATTGACATGTAAATCCCAGAAAACCAGAACTTTTTTAATATTTGGCATAGCAGTTAAAACATGTTCAGTACCGAACAAATGTTGGCAGCAATATACTGGACATAAGCTTCAACCACAAAGTATTGTACACAAGACTTTAATCATTATTTTAAGAAAGATAACAGTTGGCTCCAAATGAAAGTTATTCTATGCACAGTTAACAACTGTGCCACTTACGTGGGAAGCCATTACTATGAGCGTTTTTAGCTTGCACCATATTAAATGAAGTATTTACTCTGCTAGTTGTCCACTATTAAAGAAGACATTTTTGTTCTTCCTGTTTTCTATTATCAGTCCATTATTCATGAGGCCAACAAATACAGATATGTAATGAGTCGCTGAGGAATGGCGAATATTTTTTGTACCCCATTCTCTTGTAAGGATATTTCTTAACCTACCCCTACCCAAGGCCAGGAATTTAACTTACATAGAATTGTTGCAAACCAACATCAAAGAGACAAGTTAACATAATGTTTTGTGTAATCGGGCCTTTTGAGAAGACTCAAATAATATGGCTTAGCAATGTTTGTAAACAAGGAATCTGTCATTTGATCAATCACTGTGCTTTGAGACAGAATATACAAAGCAACTAACTAAATCTGTTTTGATAAATTCTTGATTGCTTTCCCAAACACTGAATTAAGGATTCTCAATCTAATGACAGAACCATCATGTTCTGGGTACCAATTTAGAAGTTTAAAATTTATATGTGTGTAATACCTGTAGTTCAGTTACACTTATTTTTTGAAAGTAACACTTTTCCCCAGAAAAATAAAACAAACTAACAATAAATGGACTGTGTCATTTTTATTGTAAATATTTTTAAAGCAGGAAATAGAGGCACGCAGTTTCTGGAAAGGTAAAATCTATATCCAGATATATGGGAGATAATGACATCACTACAAAAAACTATAGATCTAACTATTATACTCATATAGCAAATATGCATGCCTATGCAGCTTTTTTGCAAGCGTTTTCTCTGAGGACCAAATGCCTTTGGCCTGAAAGCATGAGGATACTATTATCAACCACATCCAGATGAAATTACAAATCTACTACAAATTAATATTGATAGTCAATTACTCTATGCAGTAGAAACATTTACGTTTCCAAACAATACTATATCAAATTATGCTTCTGCCACAAAGGAACAGAGATTCAGCTTTCCAAGGGTAACAGCTCCTTTAGCTGCCGAAAGCAGTGTTTGGGTAGACCATTCATTATACATCCTGCCAGAAATTAAATATATAGTGATTGTCATCACCATCCTCTTATATGGACTAGAATCACATGTTTTGTGCCAATAATAAATGTAACTCTTACGTTCATTTATTATAATCATCAGGTGGCAGTGAGAATTTGGAGAACCCGGAGTAGGACTGGGGTGGACACAATTAAAAATCACAATACCAGGCTATAGTCCAACAGGTTTATTTGGAGGCACTAGCTTTCGAACACTGCTGCAACCACATGAAGCAGCAGCGCTTCAAAAGCTAGTGCCTCTAAATAACCTGTTGGACTACAGCCTGGTGTTGTGTGATTTTTAAATCAGGTGACAGGACAGCATCACAAAGAAAATTGACAGAACCAATGTTCCCAGTCTTAAAGCATTCTCTATGCATTCAGCAGGCACATATCATGCATAGAGGATTCTAGAATGCCAAAAGGAGTTGGTGAGGCTGCATTGGAGTATTGTGTCAGTTTTGGTCATCTTGCTGTAGGGATGTTATTAAACTGGAAAGAGTGCAGAATAAATTTAAAAGGATGTTGCCAGGACTGAACAGTCTGAGTTATAGGGAGAGATAAGCGAAGACATTTTTCTTTAGAGGATAGGAGACTGAAGGGGGAGTCTTATTGAAGTGTATGAAATCATGAGAAGCATGGATAGTATGAATGCACTCAGTCCTTTCCCAGGATTGGGGAATCAAGAACTAGAGGGCATCAAGTTTAAGATTAGAGGGGAAAGAATAAAAGGGTACCTGAGGTGCAACTTGTTTTTATACACAGAGGGTGGTACACACAGGGAATGAGCTGTCAGTGGTAATCGTTGAGGCGGGTACATTAATAACATTTAAAAGGCATTTGGACACATCAACTCATCCTAAACAAGAGTCACTGGATTCAAAATGTTACTTTTTTTTCTCTCAATAGATCCTGCCAGTGTAGTTTCTCCAGCACAAATTGTTTTAGTTTCTGATTTCCAGCATCTGCAGTTGGTTTTGCCCAATCTCTCTGTTTTAAAAGCAGTGTCCATTTTCCTCACTTTCATTCTAGAATCTGCAAATTGTTTCATTTCTGCTTTACATCAGTCCCTGCTGGCTTCAACCTTGATGATACTAAACAAAATGGTTTTCTTAGAGGCCATACTGCTGCCAGAGACAATAGTCATCTCAAATTATCTGCTAATTTTGTTCTAATTTCTTACACAAGAACTTGCTTCCATTGGCAAACCCTCATTTCCCATGAGCTGCACAAATTAATCTGGGGCAGGCATGCCCTGGGGAACAATGAACTCTTTGAATGCCTTCAGAGAATGTGTACTATCAGCCATGCCAAATTTAGTTTTTTTTTAAAGAAACCAAAATTTTCAAAACAAGTTTATTCACAGTTTGAATTATTCAGTGGAAAATTGCCCAGGTATGCAGTATGCTAATAGCAGGACAAATTCAATAAGCCAATTGCAGCACACTGTCCAACCATCAGTAAAGTAATACAAGATATCAATGACAGAGCTATCAAGAAACATTTACTTAGCAATAACATGCCCATAGATGCCCAATCTGATTTTGACTTGGGACTCTCATAACATGGGCAAGGGAATGGAATTCCAGAGGTAAGGTGAGAATAACCGTCCTTGGTATCTTGGCTGTTTTTGATCAATCATGGCATCAAGGAGCCCTTGTAAAATTGAAGCCAATGAAAACCTGGTATAAAACTATCCACTAGTTAGAGTGATCACTAGTTCAAAGCCAATCAATTCAACACAGAATTCGTCTGGGAGTTATTCAAGGTTGTTACCAGAGACAAACATGTCTTGGGGAACAATGAAAATTTCTCCTCCTGACAGAATGTCTATGACTTTCACTTCAGTGGATATCAGCTAAGTCAACTGCTTCATCAATGACCTTTCTACCAACATGTGCACTTAAGTGGGGATGTTCACTGATGATTACGGTCATTAATTCACAGTATGTCAGATACTAAAGTAAAACCTTGCGTATATGCAGCAAAAGTTGACCAGCATTAAGTTGATAAGTAATGTTGCTAATGATAGAATTAGCAGTACCCCTCAACATTCAATGGCATCAGCATCACTGAATTTCCCCACAGCAACAAACTGTGTCACCATTGATCAGAAATTTTAGAATCATAGAATCCCTAGACTGTGGCCATTCAGCCGTCAAGTCTACTCTGACACTCCAATGAGCATCCCACCCCACGATCCTATTCCTGTAACCCTGCATTTCCCATGGCTAATCCACCTAGCCTGCACAGCACTGGGCACTATGGGCAATTTAGCATGGTCAATCTACTTAACCTGCCCATCTCTGGACTGCAGGAGGAAACCAAAGCACCCTGAAGAAACTCCTTCAGACATGGGACAATGTTTATATGCAGTTTGCACAGTCACGTATGGGTGGAATAGACTCCAGGTCCCTGGCATTGTGAGGCAGTAATGCTAATCACTGAGCCTCCATGCCACATATCCAACTACATAAATACTGCAAATGGAAAAGTTGGATATTGCAAAGTGATTAACTCACTGACTCTCCCACAAAAGTACAAGTCAGTGGAGTACTCTCTACTTGCCTGGATGAGTACAGCTGCAATAATCAAGAAGTTGAAAACTGTCTAGAATAAAATAGCTTGTTTGAAGTGATACACTATCCACCAAATTAAGCATTTAATCATTCCACTACCAGTTCACAATGGTTATATAGTACATACCAATTGTAAGATGCATGGCAGCAACTTACTAAGGCTCCTGCAACAGCACCTTCCAAAATAGAGGCCTAATGGTGTGGTTCAAGGTGACAGTGCACTATGACTTCCTAAAGGACAGTTTCAGGTCTGCAACAAATACCTGCTGGAGCCACCCCCGTATAATGAGCGGATAGGAGAAAAATCACAGAAGCATCAATACTAGCAAGATATTGAATTAAGCTAACTCAGACGAAGACAATAACGTTGTTAAATAAACAATCCAAACAAAAGCAAAATACCATTAGCACTGGAAATCAGAAATAAAAACTAGAGGAACTCTGAGTCCGGCAGCATCTCTGGAGAGAGAAACAGAATTGATGCTGAGTCCACTGAGTATGACTGTTCTGAAGAAGAATCAAGAGTCAAGTGATTTTTAATGTGCCTCTAGAGACCATAGTGCCTTATCGTCAGAGTGAATCATGAACTCTCTTTGAAGAGTTACAATCTTATTTCATAACCATTATAATCTGTATTTGTAACAAGCAAGGATGAAATGATAGAGAAAGCAAGCCAAAACATTGACCACAGGACCATTGCAAAAAGTTAGCTCAGATCAAGTAACTGTACCTTGGTCACTGCATCACTAATATAATCTTTGGTTGAGAATGGAAGCTAACAGCTATCTTGCAGAAGAATCCCAAAGAGCAAGAGGCACCCCATTGTTACTTTGGCTGTCTTCGTTTTGCTGCACGTCTTTTGAAAAGCCACTCTATGTTGAGCACTCCTCACCTTGCCATAGCACAATGGAGATGCTGTAGAACAATGGATTGCAATCAGATAACTGATGGCAGAAAACAAACAGGAATACTAGGAGGGAGACCTGACCGAGAGAGGGAGAGCAGAACAGACTGGGGTTTTGCTGTTGTTTCACAATTCCAATATGTTTAGTTGGTTAAAGATATGAACAGATATCAAAAGTCACCTTGTTCTACACATTGGAACATTTAATACAAAACATTTCACTTTGAAGTGTGGATAGTTAGGTAATAGCTAACTTTGAATATGAATTCTAGATTAAGCAAGTCAACAGTATTTTACTACTTTACCAAAGGCAAAGTAGATGTGGTTTCTTCTGTCGTCTTCAGTGTCTTCATGGCGTTGTATTTTTAAAGTTTTCTAGTGAACACAATCCTGGAATTCAAGGAAATTGGTGATAGCATCAAAAAACATTTCATAATATTGATTTATATCATCATGGCCAAAGGGCAAGAAAAGAAATTCTAAATAAAACAGTATTCTCTTCCACATTTTCATGTTTTTAAGTTCTGTTTCTTTTTTTAAAATTGCCTTATCCAATTCAAAATGGCTGAAAATAATCACATGATCTTATTTCCAGAATCTTGTGAACCTGCATTGTCAAGACATTTCAAATAAAGTTAACTTGAAAATAAACCACTTGCTTCCAGTCACCTCTGGACAAAATAGTGGATATCAAAGCTCAAATACATTTTGTAACTCCTTAACATCTCAAATCTCAATGATTGCAAGTGGGATGGTGTGTGTGTGTGGGGGCGGTGGAAGTAATTAACTTAATAAGCTTCCAATCAGCCCTTGAGATGAGCCATCAGTATCTGAAATGTCTTTCATGAGTGACATCAGAGCCTATTGAAATTGCTTAAGTGTATATTAAAAGGAAGAAGATTAACTAGAGAGAGAATAGTCCTCAATGAATATTTCTCCTCTGTGTTTACCATGGAGAAAGACATGAACACTTGGGAAAGTTAGGGGTGATATCTTGGGCACAGTCCATAACATAGTAGAGGAGGTGGTGGATAAGAGTGGAGTGTCTCAGGATCAGTGCTGGGCCCACTGCTGTTTTTTATCTATAATCAATTATTTGGATGAGAATGTACAAGGCATGACTAAGTTTGTTAATGACACTAAAATAGGCTGTATTGTGGACAGTGAGGAATGTTGTCAGAAATTGCAGCAGACTCTTGATCAGCTGGGGAAGTGGGCCGAGAAATGGCAAATGGAGTTTAATATGGGTAAGTTTTAGGTCTTGCATTTTGGAAATTAAAGTCAAGGTAGGAATTTCATTGTGTATGGTGGGGTCTTAAGGAGAGTGACGGAACAAAGGGATCTTGAGTTGTGGTTCACAGTTCTCTGAAAGTAGAGTCACAGACAGGGCAGTGATGGCAACTTTTAGCACAGTGGTCTTCATCAGTCAGCGCGTTGAGTTGAGAAGTTATGTTGCAGTGTTACAGGACATTGGTGAGGCTGCACTGGGGAGTGTTGTGATTTGTCTTGGTCACCTTGTATACGAAGTGCATTATTAAACTAGAAAAAGCGCAGATGTAATTTACAAGGATGTTGCCTGGACTCAGTGATCTGAATAATAGGGCTAGACTGGACAACTTGGAACTTTTTTTTAAAAGAGTGTAGGAGACTGAAGTTGGGGTGGTGGGGAACCTTTATAGAGATGTATAAGATCATCAGAGGCATGGATAGTGTGAATGCACTCTGTTACTCCCAGCGTTGGGGAATCGAGGACTAGAAGGCATCACTTTAAGATTAGAGGAGAAAGAATAAAAGGAAACCTGAGGGGCACCTTTTTTTAAAAAAACAGTGGTATGCATATGGAATGAGCTGCCAGCAGAAGTGGTTGAGGTGGGTACATGAACAACATTTAAGAGGAATTTGGACAAAAAAAAACATGGATAGGAAAGGATTAGATGGATATGGGCCAAATGCAAGGAAATGGGGTTAGCATGGTTCAGTTTGGGCCAAAGGGCCTGTCTCAGTGCCGTAGGACTCTACACAACTCTGTAATTCTGTGTTAGTTGCTATTTGATCTCTAGAAGGAGTGAAGATCTCCAGGATGGCTTGGCAGCCTGTCTCCAATGTGTTGGCTATTAATAAACCTACACTTTACTTATAAAGGATAAACTACTTTATCCAGGGCACTAAGGAAATTATTCGACACTGACCCTCTTGGAAGTTGCAACTTTTAATACCTGTGATTACCAGAACTTGGAATTTATAACCCATTTCCTCCCTAGTCTGTCTTCCTTAATTTCCCAAGTATATGTAATGGTATGGAATATCAAAGTAATTGTCCTGCATTTTAAATGGTTTGTTAATAGACCCCATCTCGGATTCCATCTTAAAAAGAATTTTGCTGTGGGTTCATCATCAAAATTAGAATCCGAAAACTAGATTTTAGGAAACATCCTTACCATTTCTAGCAAGGGACAGCAATTTTTTTTTTAAATTGGAATAAGTAATTCAAATACTGACTGTCTTATGCTCAAGACAGGAAAAGCAATCAATCAATGTGAAATCATCCCACTCTCCATTTGTTCCATGACAATCCAAGATGGAGGAGGGGAGAAATTCATGGCTTTTTGTTTAAGGTATTTTCAGATTGGAGCTGACTTACTTGAATGTTTGGGGCAGTAATTACTGTTTTAGAAGTTGTTGCATTGTTGAGGAACTTTGGAGGTGGGGGTGGGGTGGAGAAATAATCAAAATAAAGATACTTTTAAAATGGAAGGAATTGAGTATGCAGGTACCACATGGGAGGCGAAGAGAGAAGCTGTGAACCTGCATAACTGCCTGCCTCTGCTGTTTAGTGACAAGTATCTCTGGAAATGGAAGTTCTTAAAAGAATAAACAAACAGTGAAATTCACAGCTGAGGGGACCTCTGGAAAACTGCTCACAGTAGGGGAATCGCTAAGAGTTTCTTTTCAAGATTAACATTTTTTTTCGTAAATCGACAACAGCTTTGTTTCCCTGTTTATTGAGCTCTATCTCCTGATTAAACTTTACAAATATGAAAAATTGGTACTAAGTTATCCTGGAGCATTGTTTTTAGAGCAGTAGGACTGTGCTATTTTCTGGGTCTGTCAATTGCTCAGGTGCCAAGATGGTCTTTAACAGTGATGTGCTTTTCCTGTCAGATGTGAGAGATTAGGGAGAGTTTCCATGTTACTGATAGTTATGTCTGCAGGAAGTGTATTTGGTTGCGAATCCTATCGGATCGCAAGGATCAGTTGGAGCAACAGTTAGTGGCAACGAGGCATTTACGGAAGCTAGGGCATTTGATGGATGGCATTTTCAGGAAGGTAGAAAAACCACAGATATAGTCTGGTAGATGGATTACCAGTAGGAGAGGTAGGTAGGTAATGCACAAGTCTCCTGTGGCTATCCTCATCTCAAACAAGTATGCTGTTTTGGAAAATGTAGGGGGTGATGGACTCTCGGGGAAATGTAGCACTGACAACCAAGTTTCTGGTACAGAGACTGGTTCCACTGTAACCAGGGGTACACCAGGTTCTGAGTGATTGATTGTGATAGGAGACTCTTTAGTCAGAGGCACAGAGATGTTTCTGTGGCTGACAATGAGACATCAGAATGGGATGTTTTCCTCTCTGGTGCCGGGATGAAGGATGTCCCAGAGAGGGTGGAGAATATTCTCAAAGGGGAGAGGGATCAGCAGGAGTTCGTTGTCCACATTGGAACAAACAGCATTGGAAGAGAAAAGGACAAGGTTCGGAGGACAGAATATAGGAAATTAGGCAGCAGGTTAAAATGTAGGTACAAGGGTAATAATATCTGGATTCCTCCCAGTGCCATGTGCTAGAGAGAGTAGGAACAGATGGATAGAGCACCAGAAATGTATGACTGAGGAGCTGGTGCAAGGGAGGAGGATTCACATTTTTGACTCATTGGAATCTCTTCTGGGGTAGAAGTGACCTTTCAGGAGGGCAGGTTGTACCTGAATTGGAAAGGAACTAAAGTACTGACAGGGGGATTTGCTAGAACTACACAGGTGGTTAACAAAACTAGGGAGAGGAATGGGATCCAGAGGGAGAGAGAGAGCAAAGAGATCAGTGTGAGGCTGATGCAGTTAGGGATAAGAGCAACTCAAACAGTCAAGGCAGGCAGGAGCAAAGTAGAGAACAAGGTAAGACTGAAATTAAACTGCATTCATTTCAATACAGGATGCCTGAGAGACAGTGCAGATGAACTCATGGTTGGGAATATGGGACTGAGATATTATAGCTATAACAGAGATGTGGCCCAGAGTTGGACAGAACTGGCAGCTAAATGTTCCAGAGTATAGATGTGTCGGAAGAATTGAAAGGGGTGGCAAAAGGTGAGAGGGAATGGTGGTTTGATTAAGGATAACATTACGGCTATACTTACGGAGGATATTCAGAGAAGTATGGCCACTGAAGTTATTTGGGTAGAACTGAGAAATAAGAAAGGAATGATTATTGGGATTATATTATGGACCCCCTAATAGTAGTTAGGAAATTGAGAAGAAAATTTGTAAGGAAATCTCAGTTATCTGCAATAATAAGGCTGTTATAGTAAGAGATTTTAACTTTCCAAACATACACTAGGACTGCCATAGTATTAAGAGCTTGGATGCAGAAAAATTTGTTAAATGTGTACAAGAAAATTCTCTTACTCAGTATGTGGATGTACCTACTAGAGAAGAGCAAAACTTGACCTTTTCTTGAAAAACAACACAGGGCAAGTGACTGAGGTGTCAGTGGGGGAGCACTTTAGGACCAGTGATCAGAATTCTATCAGTTTTAAAATAGTGAAGGACAAGGATAGACCGGATCTAAAAGTTTAAAAATTCTAAATTGAAGAAAGGCCAATTTCGACTGTATCAGGCAAGAACTTTCAAAAACTGATTGGAGGTAGGGGGGGTGGAGGGGCAGATGTTCGGAGCCAAAGGAACAGCTTGAAAATGGGAAGCCTTCAAAATGAGATAATGAGAGTCCAGACACCGTATGTTCCTGTTAGCATGAAGGGCAAGGCTGGTGGGTGTGGGGAGTGCTCAATTTCTCTAGTCAGAGTAATTGAGGTTTTGGTCAAAAACAAAAGGAGGAAGAATACGTCAGGTATAGAAGATAGCATTTGAGTGACTCCCAGAAGAGTACAAGGCAGTAGGAGTATACTTAAGAGGGAAATCAGGAGGACAAAAAAGGGGCATGAGGTATCTTTGGCAAATAGGGTTGAGGAGAATCCAAAGGGATTCTACAAATACATTAAAGACAAAAGAGTAACTAGGGAGAGAGTAGGACCCCTTAAAGATCAGCAAGGCTGCAGGAGATGTGAGAGATACTAACTGAGTATTTTGTATCAGTATTCAACTGTGGAGAAGGTATGGAAGCTAGAGAACGTGGGGAAATAAATGGCAATATCTTAAAACATTCACATTACAGAGGAGGAGATGTTGGACATCTTAAAACACAAAGTTGGATAAAGCCCCATGACCTGATCAAGTGTACCCTAGAACCTTGTGGGAAGCTAGGAAAGTGATTGCTGAGCCTCTGGCTAAGATACTTGTATCGATAGTCACAGGTGAGGTGCCAGAAGACTGGAAATTGACTGACGTGTTGCTATTATTTAAGAAAGGTGGAAAGGACAAGCCAGGGAACTATCGACTGGTGAACCTGACATCAGTGGTGGGCAGTTATTGGAGGGGATTCTGAAGGACAGGATTTTCATGCATTTGGAAAGGGAAGGACTGATTAGGGATAGTCAATGTGGCTTTGTGTGTGGGAAATAGTGTCTCGCTAACTTGATTGAGTTTTTTGAGGAAGTGACAAAGAGGATTGATGAAGGCAGAGCAGTGGATATAATCTATATGGAGTTCAGTAAGGGATTTGGCATGATTCTGCATGGTAGACTAGTTAGTAGGTTGGACCACATGGAATATAGGAAGAACTAGCTATTTGAATGCAAAACTAGCCCATAGGTAGGAGACAAAGGGTGGTGGTGGAGGGTTGTTTTTCAGACGAGAGGCCTGTGACCAGCAGTGTGCCACAAGGTTCGGTGCTGGGTCCACTGCTTTTTGTCATTTCTATTATTAATTTGGATGTGAACATAGGAGGTATAGTAAGCACGTTTGCAGATGATAACACCAAAATTGATGGTGTAGTGGACATCGAAGAAGGATATCTGAGAATACATTGGAATCTTGATCACATGAGCCAATGGGCTGAGGGGTGGCAGATGGAGTTTAATTTAGATAAATGAGAGGTGCTGCATTTTGGAAAAGCAAATCAAAGCAGGACTTAAACACTTAATGGTAAGGTCTTGGGGAGTGTTACTGAACAAAGAGACCTTGGAGTACAGGTTCATTGTTTCTTGAAAGTGGAGTCACAGGTAGATAGGATAGTGAAGGCAGCATTTGGTATGCTTGCCTTTATTGGTCAGTATATTGAGTATAGGAGTTGGGAGGTCATGTCACAGATGTACAGGACATTGGCTGGGCCATTTTTGGAATATTGCATTCGATTCTAGTCTCGTAGCTATAGGAAAGATATGAAACTTGAAAGGGTTGAGAAAAGATTTAAGGATGTTGCCGGGGTGAAGGATTTGAACTATACGGAGAGGCTGAATAGGTTGGGGCTACGTTCTCTAGAGCATCAGGATGCTGAGAGGTGATCTTCTCAAAGCTTATAAAATCACGAGAGGCATGGATCGGGTGAATAGACAAGGCCTTTTCCCCAGGGTGGGTGTGGGATATAGGTGAATTAATGTTATTTCTGCAATTATAAGTTCTGATGCAGAGTAAATGAATTCACATTAGTTTGTGATTGTTTCTCAGCTAAGAGCTGAGTTAACAAGAATGGGACCTACATAGAGGTCCGTTAAATATAATCCGTTAAAGAAAATGGTATGTTAGCATGAGACGTGATTACAGAACAATGGTAGATGTATGGGCAACAGATAAGACAGTAAGAAAAACATCTGTTTTCCCACTTGTATGGGGACACAGGAACAAACCCTAATTAAAGAGGTCATAAAGGTCAGAGTGGCCTCCGGAGAGGAATAAATGCTGATAAAGAAAGGATATGCCTAGCTGTGACCTGCAGTGGGATGACATCAAACAACCTTATGGGGGCCAGAGATAGGCATTTGTCACGGACAAGGCTGGATAAACAGAAGTTGTGGGATCAGTCTTAAGGAAATGAGTGACGTAAGCGGAGGAGGGGGCAAACAATGAAATAAGGAAAAAATATGGGGATTCAAATTGTATAAATTTCGAGAGTTTGTTGGATTTGATGTGTATTTGTCATTGCCTTACCTGGCATTAGACATTGCACCCACTTGCAAGTGTACAAATAAACGACACTACTGTTTCAGATTTTTGTCTCGGACTGAAATTATTGAAGTGAGTGGGCTTTGTTTCTCACAATTGGGGGCTCGTCCGGGATTTTCTTTCATCGTCGGGGGAGTGGCTGGCCTTTGACACTGGGAAGACGCGTCCCGTTCCCCATTGAGGAGCGGTCTCATGTCCCGGTCTGCTCCCTTGGGTGACTGGTGTGAATCCTACAAGAGAGACATCTGAATCAGACAGTGATAGGAGCTCGATAGAAGATATGGCGACAAAGGGGCCAGGCGACTCTGTGCACAGACCAAGGTAAGAAACCTGACTTTTAAATATTGCCTTGGTGGCCGGGAAAAGAGGTATTTACTCGCTGAGGGACTAGCGAGGGCCCCGGGAAATGGGGGGTAGGCAGAGTAGCTGTCACGGAGTGAAGGAAGAAAGAGTCCCTGGTAACATTCCTCTTGAAAGTCCGTTGGGGAGGATGTTGCGGGATTGGACAAGTAATACTTGTACAAGGGCAAAAGGTAAAAAGACAATGATTAAATATTGTTGTTTAGTATGGACCAAAGAACCAATCCTTCGTCCGGCTGTCTTCTGGCCAAAGTATGGTTCGGATGAGGATTCGGTCTGTCAGTATTTAGGTTTGTATGTGAATGGAAAACAACCTTTTAGTCAAGAGGAGGCAGACTATGCGTCCTGTTGGAAGGGCAGTTTGGGAATGATGGTAGTAAAGACAAAGGATTCCCCCTCTGCCCCACCTAATCCCTGGGATCCTCTTAACTGTTTGCCCTCCCCGTACCATAAAATCAGGTTAGGTGAACATGGGGAAGGAGGACAGACAGACAGACAGGGACAGGGAACAGATAATTCACCAGAGGAGGACGAAGGGGCGGTGGATGGGGATGTTGTTGTTCCTGACCCTCAATCCTCAGCAAAAGAAAGGGAAGCCACAGTAGATATAGAGGAGGCCTCCGGAGGATCTAAATCAAAGTTTAAGGGGGGAAAACAAAAGAAAAAGGGGAAGAACGTAACGACTTATCCCCTTCGGGAGGTACCCATAGGGGACAAAGAGATTGGGTTTGTAAGTGCCCCCCTCACCAGTGGGGAGGTCAGAACATTTAAAAAGGAAATGAAGGTCCTGGTTGAGGATCCGGTGGGGTTGTCTGAACAAATTGATCAATTTCTGGGGCCCAGTCTGTATACCTGGGCTGAGTTAATGTCTATTTTGAATATACTATTTACTGGGGAGGAAAGGGGACTTATACGAGGAGCTGCCATTAAAATATGGGACAGGGAACACCCGATTGGAGATGGGGATGCTGGACGGGGAGAGGTGAAGTTTCCCCTCAAAGACCCCCAGTGGGAAAACCAAAACCCGGAGCATAGAGAAGAAATGAGGGAATTGAAAGACCTGATTCTAAAAGGAATAAGAGAGGCAGTTCCGAAGTCACAGAATTTGACTAAAGCCTTTGAAGTTAGACAGGAGAAAGATGAGACTCCCTCAGCTTTCTTGCAAAGATTAAGGGACTCAATGCGGAAATATTCTGGAATGAATCCTGAGGACCCAGTGGCACAGGGTCTTTTGAAAGTACATTTTGTGACAAAAGCATGGCCAGACATACAGAGAAAGATACAGAAGATAGAAGGGTGGAGTGAAAAACCATTAGATGAATTGTTGAGAGAGGCACAGAAAGTGTTTGTAAAGAGGGAGGATGAGAGACAAAAACAGAAGGCGAAAATGATGGGAGCTACGGTTGATGAGGTAGTTAAGAGGAGAATGGAACCAATAGTGAGCAACCGGAGCGGTGGGTGGCAGCATGTAGGACAGAGAGGAAAGGGGAGAGGGAGAGGACAAGGGGGAGCATTTGATAGAGGGTTTGAGCGACAGGGGCAGAGATGGAGGTCTCCTCAGGCAGGATGCTATTATTGCGGAAAGATAAGGCATTTTAAGCGGGAGTGTCCTGATCTACGAAGGGAAGAAAGGGCAATTCCACTTATGAATTTTGATGAAGAATAGGGGTGTCAGGGGTTCCTGCCATCGGGGGCCCACCAGGAACCCTTGATAAACTTGAAGGTGGGACCCTGTAGGGAAGAGGTAGTCTTCCTAGTAGATACGGGGGCGGCACGGTCATCGCTGAATTTTAAATCAAAGAAAGCAGAAATGTCAACACGATCAATTACTGTTCCGGTATTTGAACCTATGATGATAGAAGGTCCTAAGGATAGGGTCACAGGGGAACTGCTGTATATCCCTGATATAGGAAGTAACTTACTAGGGAGAGACTTAATTATCCTCTTAGGACTGGAGATTGGAATTCAGGAAAAAGAATTAGTTGTACAACTGGCGATGTTGATAGAGGATGCAGAGAGAGAGATAGACCCTATTGTATGGGCTAGAGAAGGGAATCGTGGAAAACTACAGATCCCTCCCCTTTTAATAAATTTAAAACGGAAAGGGGACGTTGTCTGTGAACGACAATACCCTATTTCCATAGAAGGTAAACGAGGCTGCAGCCAGTAATTGAGGGACTGATTAGAGATGGACTGTTGGAGCCATGTATGTCTCCTTATAATACCCCAATTCTACCAGTGTGGAAATCTGATGGAACTTATCGATTTGTGCAGGATTTGAGAACATTGAATCGAATAGTACAGATCAGGCACCAAGTGATGCCAAACCCCTACACATTATTAAGTAAGATCCCTCATGACCACAAATGGTTTAGTGTGATAGATTTAAAGGATGCCTTTTGGGCTTGTCCCTTGGCGGAGGAAAGTAGGAATTTGTTTGCCTTTGAATGGGAAGATCCCAAGACAGGACGGAAACAGCAATACCGGTGGACTGTGCTCCCCCAGGGGTTTACGGAATCCCCGAATTTATTGGGACAGATGTTAGAACAAATATTGGAGAAATTTAGCAGCCCCAAGGGGACTACCCTGTTGCAGTATGTAGACGACCTCTTAGTATCAGGAATAAGAAGAGAAAGAGTAGTAGAAGCCACTAACAAATTATTGAATTTCCTGGGCCAGCAAGGACTGCGAGTATCTAAAAACAAACTACAATATGTGGAGCAGGAAGTAAAATACTTGGGACATTTAGTGAGCGAGGGTAAGCGAAAGATAAGCCCGGAATGGATAGAGGGAATAGTGGGGATGCCACTGCCCAGCAATAAACGGGAGTTACGCAAATTTTTGGGTCTAACGGGATATTGCAGATTATGGATAGATTCCTATGCTCAGAAGACTAGGAAATTATATCTTAAACTGTTGTGGTTCTGTTCGCCGAGCTGGAAGTTTTTGTTGCAGATGTTTCGTCCCCTGGCTAGGCGACATCATCAGTGCTTGGGAGCCTCCTGCGAAGCGCTTCTTTGATGTTTCCTCCGGTGTTTATAGTGGTCTAAAAAAAAACTTCCAGCTCGGCGAACAGAACCACAACAACGAGCACCCGAGCTACAAATCTTCGCACAAACTTTGAATATCTTAAACTATTAGACGGGGAGCCAAAATGTCTAAATTGGGATGATGAGGAAAAAGAACTAGTTGAGAAACTCAAAAGAGATTTGATTCATGCCCCCGTGTTAGCCTTACCTTCCCGAGATAAACCTTTCCACCTCTTTGTCACCGTAGATAAGGGAGCGGCTTTGGGGTATTAACCCAGAGGTGGGGAGGGATGAAACAGCCAGTAGCATAATCTTTCAAAGCTATTGGATCCAGTATCCCGAGGGTGGCCTGAATGTGTGCAGGCTGTGGCTGCCACTGCACTGTTGGTGGAGGAAAGCAGAAAGCTTACGTTTGGGGGAGCCCTAATAGTAAGCACCCCACACCAAGTGAGAACGATCTTAAACCAAAAAGCTGGGCGATGGTTGACAGACTCGCGGATTTTGAAATATGAGGCGATACTGATAGAAAAGGATGATCTAGTGTTGGTCACTGACAATTGTTTAAATCCATCTGCCTTTCTTTGGAAAGGGAAGGAGACTCTCCTCAGAATCCAGGGCACGACTGCCTTGACATTATTGAATACCAAACTAAGGTCCGTATGGACCTGAGAGATGTTCCACTTCATGCAGGGGCTAGACTTTTTATACACGGATCATCCCGGGTGACTGAAGGGAAAAGACGTAATGGGTATGCAGTTGTAGATGGAACAAAAGGTAGTGTGGTGGAGGCAGGAAGGTTGCCAAATGGGTGGTCAGCTCAGACCTGCGAACTCTATGCATTGGAGAGAGCCCTTAGGGCATTAGAAAATAAAGAGGGAACAGTATACACTGACTCTAAATATGCATTTGGTGTTGTGCACACTTTCGGAAAGATATGGCAGGAAAGAGGACTGATCAATAGCCGGGGGAAGGAATTAGTTCATGAAGAATTGATTAAACGGGTCTTGGAATCTCTATTACTCCCCTGAGAGATAGCCGTAGTGCACGCAAATGGTCATCAGAAAGGAAATGAACCAGAGTTTAGGGGAAATAGATTAACTGATAAAGTGGCTAGGGAAGCCGCCCTGAACCCACAAGAAGTGGTGATTCATTCCCCTAATACCTACTGTCCCAGGTCCTAGGGGAATTCCTATATTTACTGAAAGAGAAGAAAAAGAATTGAGAGATTTAGGGGCTACAAAAACAGCAGACGGGCATTGGAGGTTACCTGATGGAAGGGAAATGTTAAACAAAATGACGATGCGGGAGATTATGGCCGTCCTACACCAAGGCAGTCACTGGGGAGTCCAAGCAATGTGTGATTTAGTTCTTAGGGAATATGGATGTAAAGGAATACATACCATTGCTAAGCAAATATGTGAGGGATGCATAATATGCAGAAAGGTAAATAAAAAAGTCTTGAGAAAACAGGCCCCGGGAGGAAGAGACCCAGGATTGAGACCCTTCCAGAGTATACAAGTAGATTATACTGAACTGCCTGGAGTAGGAAGACTAAAATATATATTGGTCATAGTAGATCATCTGTCTGGTTGGGTTGAGGCATATCCCCTAGCTACCGCCACAATATTAGAGCACATAATTCTCCAATATGGGCTAGTGAACTGTATAGATTCTGACCAAGGAACTCATTTTACCTCAAGTGTTACAGGGGGTAATGAAGGGGTTGGGAATTTCCTGGGAGTTCCATGCTCCATGGCACCCGCCATCATCGGGAAGGGTTGAGAGAATGAACCAAACACTCAAACGACAGCTCTCTAAATTGATAATAGAAACCAGACTCCCTTGGACCAAATGCGAGTACGAACAGCCCCAAGGAAAGATTTGGGACTGTCCCCCTATGAAATCTTATTTGGATTACCTTACCTGGGAACGAATGGAGAATTGCCAATTCCCGAAACTAAAGATTTGTTTTTAAAGAAGTATATACTGGGCTTGTCCTCCTCTTTATCTTTCCTCAGAAAACAGGGTCTATTGGCACAGACTCCGCCCCTTGAATTCACTGTTCATCCTACCGGCCAGGAGATTGGGTCTTAGTAAAATCATGGACAGAGACTAAATTGCAGCCGGACTGGGAAGGGCCGTACCAGGCTCTTTTGACTACCGAAGCGGCAATAAGGACGGCGGAAAAAGGCTGGACTCACTACACTCGGATCAAAGGGCCTGTGGACCCTCCAGTTGAGGAAGATGTCTGGACAGCCGAATCAACGCAAGATCCGCTGAAACTCAGACTAAAGAGACTTTGAGGCCCCCTTCCGACCAGCTCGCAATTGTCTCGATAAAAAGTGTACCCAATATACTTAACGATAAGGAAAACCACATGGCACGAAGCAATTCTGGGGGGGGGGGGGGGGCACTTATGAGATACAATTAAATGAAACATTTGGGATTGAAATGAAAACAAATGGGAAGGAGTTCGTGGGCTGTTGTTTTCGAATTAGCATAGGACAGGGAAAACGGGTAGAATTACTGGGTAATGAGATACAACCCTTCACCCCTCCCGATGATCCTAAAGTAGTAAAAATTATAGAGGTAAAAGACTTGAAACAGACCATCGAAATAGAAACTGGGTACGGGGATGCAAATGCCTGGGTTGAATGGGTAAAGTATACTGTAAAAAGTCTGAACAAAAGCAATTGCTATGCATGTGCCTCTGGTAGGCCAATGGCCCAGGTGGTTCCCTTTTCGCTCGGGTGGAAGCGAGACAGGAAGGGCATGAAATGTATCATAGCCCTGTACCAGGATGAGACTGCATGGAATGATAGGAATTGTACCTCCCTATCTCTGATGTTCCCTCCCTTGGAGAAGAAAGATGCAAAAGTTCCCCCCACATTTTCCGCCGCAGTTGGAAATCACATGTCGTGTGTGTGTACAGGCGAGGTACAAGTCGGTCGAGAGATTTGGGGGAGCTGAAATTATGTACAGAGATTAACAATGTTACCGAAACGGAGAAGGGAGGGAACTACTCAGCACTAAAGGTTCCCCGAGCGGATCTGTGGTGGTACTGTGGAGGCAAAATATTGAGACCCACGCTACCTCCGGATTGGAGAGGGATATGTGCAATTGTACAATTGGCAATTCCATTTACCTTGGCATTTGAGAAGGAAAAGATCGTAGGGAAAAAGGGAAGGGGTAAGAGATTACTGTTAGATACTTCTTTTGATGACAGGATTTATCTCGACTCGGTAGGAGTCCCTAGGGGAGTGCCTGATGAATTCAAGGCTCGTAACCAGATTGCAGCAGGCTTTGAGTCAGCTCTCTTTTGGTGGGTAACAATTAATAAAAATGTAGATTGGATAAATTACATTTTCTATAATCAACAGCAATTCATAAATTATACAAGAGATGCGGTTAAAGGAAAAAAAGAACAGCTTGATGCGACAAGTAGGATGGCATGGGAAAACAGAATAGCCCTTGATATGATTTTAGCAGAAAAAGGGTGTGTGGGTGAGATGTTAGGAGGAAGCTGTTGTACCTTTATTCCTAATAATAATGCGCCTGATGGTTCAATTACTCGGGCCTTACAGGGATTGACTACTTTAGCAGAGGAACTGGCTAAGAATTCAGGAGTAGATACGTCTCTCACGGGATGGCTCGAATCCTGGTTTGGAAAATGGAAGGGGGTGGTGGTTTCTATCCTTACTTCCCTGATAGTAGTAGTCGGGGTATTGGTGGCCATTGGCTGTTGTGTCATACCCTGTATACGAGGGCTCACCCAAAGACTGATTGAAACAGCCTTGATGAAACAGATGCCCCCAAGAGGGAATCAGACAGAGGAACTTTATCGGCTAAATAATGAGGAGATGAGTGAAACCAAGATGGATGAAATCTCTGAGATGATGCTTGCGAATTTTGGGAACAATGTTTAAAGAAAAAAAAGAGACAAAATGCAGAAGATAACAAATGATAATCAAAAGAAAAAGGGGAAATTGTGGGAATTAATGTTATTTCTGCAATTATAAGTTCTGATGCAGAGTAAATGAATTCACATTAGTTTGTGATTGTTTCTCAGCTAAGAGCTGAGTTAACAAGAATGGGACCTACATAGAGGAAGTATATAATCCGTTAAAGAAAACGGTATGTTAGCATGAGACGTGATTACAGAACAATGGTAGATGTATGGGCAACAGATAAGACAGTAAGAAAAACATCTGTTTTCCCACTTGTATGGGGACACAGGAACAAACCCTAATTAAAGAGGTCATAAAGGTCAGAGTGGCCTCCGGAGAGGAATAAATGCTGATAAAGAAAGGATATGCCTAGCGGTGACCTGCAGTAGGATGACGTCAAACAACCTTATGGGGGCCAGAGATAGGCATTTGTCACGGACAAGGCCGGATAAACAGAAGTTGTAGGATCAGTCTTAAGGAAATGAGTGACGTAAGCGAAGGAGGGGGCAAACAATGAAATAAGGAAAAAATATGGGGATTCAAACTGTATAAATTTCGAGAGTTTGTTGGATTTGATGTGTATTTGTCATTGCCTTACCTGGCATTAGACATTGCACCCACTTGCAAGTGTACAAATAAACGGCTCTACTGTTTCAGATTTTTGTCTCGGACTGAAATTATTGAAGTGAGTGAGCTTTGTTTCTCACAGTGGGGGAGTCCAAAACTAGAAAGCATAGTTTTAAAGTGAGTTGGGGGGTCGGGGGGTCCTTCAAAAGGGATCTAAGGGGCAACTTTTCATGCAGAAGGTAGTGCGTTTATGGAATGAGCTGCCAGACGAAGTAGTGGAGGCTGATATAATTACAACATTTAAAAGGCATCATCAGGATTGGTTACATGAATAGGAAAGGTTGAAAGGGATATGGGCCAAATTCTGACAAATAGGACTAGCTTAATTTAGGATATGGGGTTGGCATGAACAAGTTTGACTGAAGGGTCTGTTTCTGTGCTGTACATCTCTATGTCTCTGACTGTAAAATTAAAACAACTGCTAGTACGTTGTCAGGGTTAGTCCATGATGGTGGACAAGGAACCCTGTGGAGTTTGCTTTGTAGTTCCCACTGTCTTCAATTGCAGTATTGAAGTAGTCAGTTGTTATTGCAGAGAATAATACTCCAATGCTCAAAATGACATCTGCAAATTGGCAAAAATGAGGACTGCAGATGCTGGAAATCAGAGTCTAGATTAGAGTGATGCTGGAAAAGCACAGCAGGTCAGGCAACATCCGAGGAGCAGGAAAATCAATGTTTCGGGCAACAGCCCTTCATCAGGAATGCATGACCATCTGCAATTTCCCAGTCCTGTTTTGCAATGTGATTTGCTTCATGGGTAAACACAACTCGATAATACAAGTATATTCAAGCAAAGTTTAGTTACTCATTTACCAAACATACTAAGGAACAGATGGGATCCAACTTCAATCTTGGTTTTTAAAAATCAGTTGAATTATACTCATCTGCTACCCCACTCTGTTAGCAACCCTTTTCTCTTCTGTTTACTGTAATATTGTCCTGTATCTACTATCCATTCCCTCTTCTTCATTTCCCTACTACTCTCTCCCCATTTACGGTGTTTCTGATTTTACCTAGTAGGTTATCCCCGCTTTGTGTCTCTTCTCTCACTCTTTGCTTTTCTATTCCAGCAATCTCCAGTCCTTTACAGCTACTCCAGCGATATCTTGTAGTTATCCAAAAGTGTCCATAAGGCAAGCATACACATATAGCTTCTACTGATCTGATCAATCAATTGTACAATAAGCCATTCAACACCCCTGAAACACTGATCAGTGAGTTGCATAAGTTGGCCATCCACTCCTGACCTTGAAATCGACCAATTAGTGTCCATGGAAGCGTAGCAACGCAAAGGTCACAATAGGGCGGAGCAGAATTTATCAACTCAGGGTCCATTTCACTCCGATTCATTGCTTTACAGTGAAATTTAATAAAACAGAATTCCAAGCTACAGCTGGCCAAAAACAGATGGCGGTTGTCTTAAGGATTTAATTTCTTTCAGAGTGAGGAAGGTTGCCCATGATAAATACTTTAATCTAGCAACAGCTAGCATTTTCTAACACAAGTTTTGACAGGTTGTCACCTCACTGAAGTGTTTAGCCATTTAGTAAATGGAGCTTACAACATCAGACTGAAAACAAATAAAAGTGTATTTGAATGTTGTAACAATTTTTTAAAAAATCAACCTCACTGCTATATCCAATCTGAACTTCATTCCTTAATATTATCAAATAATATCTTAGTAAGTCACGAGTAATGTATTAAAATGAAAATAGTGTTATGTGGAAAGATTCTCTGCTTACTGGGAGCACAAATGTTTACATACCTGTGAACATGTCACCTATTTACCCATAACAAATGCATCCTCTGGCAATTCTAGTTAAACTTGGAATTGATAACTTTGTAATTGACCATCCAGATGCAAGAAACTAAAATTCCAGCCAACAGCACTTATCTGACAGAGTGAGCAACAAGATCATGGGTTATCATATACTGATGAGCAACGTTAAAATATAGGATAAACATTCCAGTCTCCAACTCTTTCTTCTTTTCGGTTCTCTTAGTGAGCTTATAATGAGCAGCTGATCAGATAATCATCAGTTTTCTGGCCTGCCAAAGTTAAAGTTTGCTCCTATGTATCTTATTAACAAATTTAAAAAAAAAACAAATTTAAAAGAAGCAAATTTTGCAGAGTCTTGATGTTAAAAACATAGTTGCTAATTAATAGAATTAAATTCGGAATTGAATTGATATGGATCAAAACATCAATACTGGAATTCTTTTCTCATGCCAATTAGTGTAGGAGGCAGACGATGGACATGGCTGTCTCTGTTTCCAAAGCCAGACTTTATTGGAATGAGCCTGTCACCAGAGGGTACTACTCTGCAACAGGTAGGGCTGACCGGGAGACCCACACCCTTGGCCACCACACACATTGTCTGTTAGTGCCAAAGGACGTTGGAGAAAGATTAACTTATAGGCACTGGCAATGGGATTCAAGGTCAACTATTCAGGAGCTTGGAAAGCAGAGACCGATGAACTGATGACTCAGCATAAAATTCAGCAAGGGGCAGCACGGTGTCTCAGCAGATAGCACTGCTGCCTCATAGCACCAGGGACCTGGGTTCAATACCAGCCTGTCTGTATAGGTTTCCTCCGGGTACTCCAATTTCCTCCCATTGTCGAAAGATGTGCATATCAGGTGAATTGGCCATGCTAAATTGCCCATAGTGTTCAGGGATGTGTAAGTTAGGTGTATTAGTCAGAGGTAAATATAGGATATTAGGGTAGAGGAATGGGTCTGGGTGGGATACTCTTCAAAGGGTCAGTGTGGACTTAAGGGTTGAAGGGCCTGTTTCTACAGTGTAGGGATTCTATTCTATCATATTTTACTACTGTTCAGGTTGTTTGAGCAAAAGTATTGAATTAGACAACCAGGCAGATGGAGAAAGCAGAACAAAGCAGGCAGGCAGAGAAAATCAGAGGTATAGACAGAGCTAGAGATGGAGAGACTACAAAAGATAGAGCAAGAGATAGAAGGGGGACAGAGAGAGAGACAAAAACAAAGGGGATGGGGTGGAGAGGGAGTAAAAGAGAAAGAGACAGCGTAAGAGCAAGAAAAAGGGGGGAGGACAGAAGAGATGGGGGACGGGGTAAGTAGAGAAAGGTAGAGGAAAGATAGTGATAGATTAAGTAATTTGTCAAATGCAGTATAGTGTGATGTGGATTTGTTCATTTTGTAATGGAGAACAAAAGATTATTATTTAAATGGAGAAAAACTGCAGAAAGCTGCAACACAAGGGACTTGAGGCGACTTATGCACAAAACACAAAGCACAGATGCAGCAGGAAATCAGGAAGGGCAAATGGAATGTTAGCCCTTATTTCAAAGAGGTTGGAGTATAACAGTAGGGATGTCTTACTGCAACTGTACAAAGGTGCTGGTGAGACGACATCTGGATCCTGTAAGACAGAAAAGGAGGATTTTTTTCTCTGAGGGCCATTGTTTTGTGGAATTTTCATTCCTGGAGAGCAAGGGTGTGCAAGAAACAAGGCCACTGAATTTTTTTTTAAGGCCAAGTTAAATTGACTAAGGAGTCACAGGGGTAAGTAGGAAAGTCGAGGTGAGGCCATATAACAGTGCTGAGCAAGTTGGAGAGGTCGAATGACCTTTTATATTACCACACTCCTGAAGGGCTTTTGCCCGAACCGTTGACTCTCCTGCTCCTCAGATTCTGCCTAACCTGCTGTGCTTTTCCAGCACCACACTTTGACTCTATATTATCATGCCTAATTAACATGTTTGTATGTTTTTAGTCTATGTTTGAAGTATCACATTTTTCATTTCTAGTGATGTAGAAATGTTGATTGTTATCCTCAGCGATACAGGAGCAAGCTAGTTACTGATGGTGGTAAATGAACTGAAACTCCTCAAGGAAAGAAATATTTAGAAGGGTACCTGTTCCTTTGTACACAGGTTAAATTTATATTGTGACTACATATTTTACTGTGAAGGTGAACCCTTATCTATTGACATGATGGATTTCTGTTTAGGAGATTATTTAGCTGGGGACAAAGCATTACTATCTCCGATAATTATATGAAAGCTTCCCAAGGCTGTTGAAACTGAAGTAAAACGGAAACAAAACATGTGACGTAGTGAAACCAATTACTTGTGCAAGTCTGATATTAAAATTGTTGTTCTGACTGAAGATGTATTGAAATAGTCAATCTCAGGACATTGTTTTTTTTCTTAGCTTGCTGTGACAGTGTTAATTGGATAAATTATGGAATAATACAGATTAAAAATGCATCTACAATATTTAGCAAACCTGAGATACAATATACATTACTTTTGATGAGATAACGGAAAGCTGCACTTTGATAGAAAATGGAAAAGTTCTGCCCAGTGTTTACACTGGAGCTGCATAACAAGTACCTGGTGTGACCTGGGTTTGAATCCTGCCATGGCAGCTGGTGGAATTGGAACTCATTTTTAAAAATCTGGAATCAAGAATCTACTGATGAACATGAACTCATTGCTGATTGTTGGAGAAAACCATCCAAAACCATCCAAGAAAATTAGGGAAATAAACACATGGCTAAGGGATTGGTGTGGGAAAGAGGGATTCCACTTCATGGGGCATTGGCATCAGTTTTGGAACCGGGGGGGATCTGTACCATTGGGACGGTCTCCACCTGGACCGATCTGGTACCAATGTTCTAGCGAAGAGGATGAATAGGGTGGTCAGTAGGACTTTAAACTTCTGAGTTGGGAGGAAGGGAAAATGAAAGCGACAGGGAGTATGGAGTTAAATGGAAAGATAAGCAGGAGGATAACATGTATGCAGGTGGATTTAAGCTTGAGGCAGACTAGGAACGCAACAAAAAGGAAGGATAACTTAGGACATCTTATGACTTCCAATATCTCTAATGATAAGAAAGTTAGCATTAAGGCACTTTACCTGAATGCTCGTAGCATTCGTAATAAAGTAGATGAACTAACAGCACAGATCATCGTCAATGATTATGATGTGGTAGGCATCACAGAGACATGGCTGCAGGGGGTTCAGGACTGGCAGTTAAACATCCAAGGATTTACAACTTATCAAAAAGACGGAGGTGGGCAGAGAGAGCGGGGTGGCCTTGTTAGTTAAGAACAAAATTAAATCTATGGCACTGAACGACATAGGGTCAGATGATGGGGAGTCTGTGTGGGTGGAATTGAAGAACCACAAAGGCAAAAAAACCATAGTGGGAGTTATGTACAGACCTCCTAACAGTGGTCAGGACCAGGGGCGCAACATGTACCGGGAAATAGAAAAGGCTTGTCAGAAAGGCAAGGTCATGGTGATCATGGGGGACTTTAATATGCAGGTGGACTGGGTAAATAATGTAGCCAGTGGATCCAAAGAAAAGGAATTCATGGAATGCTTACAGGATGCTTTTTGAAACAGCTTGTCATGGAGCCCACAAGGGAGCAGGCTATTCTGGACCTAGTGCTATGTAATGAACCAGACTTTATAAAAGATCTTAAAGTAAGGGAACACTTAGGAAGCAGCGACCATAATATGGTAGAGTTCATTCTGCAGTTTGAAAGAGAGAAGGCAAAATCAGATGTAATGGTGTTACAGTTAAATAAAGGTAATTACGAGGGCATGAGAGAGGAACTGACGAAAATCAACTGGAAGCAGAGCCTAGCGGGGAAGACAGTAGAGCAAAAATGGCAGGAGGTTGTAGATATAATTGAGGACACTGTACAGAGGTTCATCCCCAAGAAAAGAAAGATTATCCGGGGAGGGATCAGACAGCCATGGCTGACAAAGGAAGTCAGGAAATATATCAAAGAAAAAGAGATCCTATAAAGTGGCTAAGAGCACTGGGAAATCAGAAGATTGGGAAGGCTACAAAAACAAACAGAGGATAACAAAGAGAGAAGTAAGGAAGGAGAGGATCAAATATGAAGGTAGGTTAGCCAGTAATATTAGAAATGATAGTAAAAGTTTCTTTCAATACATAAGAAACAAACAACAGGCAAAAGTAGACATTAGGCCACTTCAAACTGATGCTGGAAGCCTAGTGATGGGAGATAAGGAAATGGCTGGAGAATTTAATAAGTACTTTGCGTCAGTCTTCACAGTTGAAGACATGAGTAATATCTCAACAATTAAAGGGAGTCAGGGGACTGAGTTGAATATGGTTGCCATTACAAAAGAGATAGTGTAGAAAAGCTAAAAGGTCTTAAAATTGATAAATCTCCTGGCCCCGATGGGTTACATCCTAGAGTTCTGAGGGAGGTGGCTGAGGAAATAGCGGAGGTGTTGATTGAGATCTTTCAAAAGTCACTGGAGTCAGGGAAAGTCCCGGATGATTGGAAGATCGCTGTTGTAACCCCCTTGTTCAAGAAAGGATCAAGACAAAAGATGGAAAACTATAGGCCAATTAGCCTAACCTCGGTTGTTGGTAAAATTCTAGAATCCATCGTTAAGGATGAGGTTTCTAAATTCTTGGAAGAGCAGGGTCAGATTAGAACAAGTCAACATGGATTTAGTAAGGGGAGGTCGTGCCTGACAAACCTGTTAGAATTCTTTGAAGAGGTGACAAGTAGGTTAGACCAGGGAAACCCAGTGGATGTGGTCTATCTAGACTTCCAAAAGGCCTTTGATAAGGTGCCACACGGGAGGCTGCTGAGTAAGGTGAGGGCCCATGGTGGTCGAGGTGAGCAACTGGCATGGATCGAGGATTGGCTGTCTGACAGAAGGCAGAGAGTTGGGATAAAAGGTTCTTTTTCAGAATGGCAGCCGGTGACATGCGGTGTCCCACAGGGTTCAGTGTTGGGGCCGCAGCTGTTCACGTTATGATCTGGATGAAGGGACTGGGGGCATTCTAGCGAAGTTTACCGATGATACGAAGTTAGGTGGACAGGCAGGTAGTACTGAGGAAGTGGGGAGGCTGCAGAAGGATCTAGACAGTTTGGGAGAGTGGTCCAGGAAATGGCTGATGAAATTCAACATGAGTAAATGTGAGATCTTGCACTTTGGAAAAAAGAATACAAGCATGGACTACTTTCTAAACGGTGAGAAAATTCATAAAGCCAAAGTACAAAGGGACCTGGGAGTGCTAGTTGAGGATTCTCTAAAGGTAAACATGCAGGTTGAATCCGTAATTAAGAAAGCGAATGCAATGTTGTCAATTATCTCAAGAGGGTTGGAATATAAAAGCAGCGATGTGCTACTGAGCCTTTATAAAGCTCTGGTTAGGCCCCATTTGGAGTACTGTGTCCAGTTTTGGACCCCACACCTCAGGAGGGACATACTGGCACTGGAGCATGTCCAGCGGCGATTCACACGGATGATCCCTGGAATGGCAAGTCTAACATACGAGGAACGGCTGAGGATCCTGGGATTGTATTAATTGGAGTTTAGAAGGTTAAGGGGAGATCTAATAGAAACTTATAAGATAATACATGGCTTCGAAAGGGTGGACGCTAAGAAATTGTTTCCATTAGGTGAGGAGACTAGGACCCGTGGGCACAGCCTTAGAATTAGAGGGGGTAAATTCAGAACAGAAATGCGGAGACATTTCTTCAGCCAGAGAGTGGTGGGCCTGTGGAATTCATTGCCGTGGAGTGCAGTGGAGGCCGGGACGCTAAATGGCTTCAAGGCCGAGATTGATAAATTCTTGATGTCACAAGGAATTAAGGGCTACAGGGAGAATGCTGGTAAGTGGAATTGAAATGCCCATCAGCCATGATTGAATGGCGGAGTGGGCTCAATGGGCCGAATGGCCTTACTTCCACTCCTACTCCTATGTCTTATGGTCTTAGGAACAGAGAGGAAATTACAACTTTCTCCAAAATGGAATTGGAGAAACTTCATTTTGTGGAAAACTGGAGCAGACTAGGAGAACATGAACCAAACAAAAACGGTGAAACCTCTAGGTTGAAGGTAAAAGCTCAAAATTACAATCTTAATGCAGCTGAAGAGAATTTTATTCAGCTGATCCGGTTATATCTTTAAGCAAGATGAGGTGAATTCAATCGCCCTTAACAACAATGTGAATGTTTGTTTGAATTTTTTGTCAGAGACTTGAACGTTCTTTTAAACACCATTCAGTATGGTCATCTCGCAAGGAATTAAGGGATATGGGAGAATGTGGATAATTAGCATTGAAATGCCCATCAGCCATGATTGAATGGTGGAGCGGACTCGATGGGCCAAATGGCCTTACTTCCACACTCCTATTTCTTATGGTCGATCATCCAAATCAGTCTCACATTCCTGCTTTCTCCCCATACCCTTTAGCCCTAAGAACTATATTTAACTCTTTGGAACATTTACTGTTTTTATCTCAAGCATTTTTCTGCAGACGATTCCACAGGCTCACCACTCTTCTTATCTCAGTCTGAAAAAGCCTATCCTGCCTTTTTAGTCTGACTGCACAAATAGGGAACAAAATTGAGATCAGATTTAAAATTCAAGCGAAATGATTAAGATAAACAGAGAAAAAGGAAGAACAGTGAATTCTGGAGATATGAAACACACAAAAACAGAAAGTACTGGAGAAACCCAGTAGGTCTGGCAGCATTTGTAGACAAAAAGCAATTGGTGTTTCATGTCCAGTAACCCTTCTTCAGAACCAGCAATGAAAAGGTGGTGATTATGAACATTCTGCAGTATCTGCTCCCCCCTATGAGTCACCCTGGTTGGCTCTTCCTCACACATGTCCCCACTGCACCTTACCATGCAATTGCAGCAGGTGTAATACCGTCTATTTAATTGCTCTCTGCTCATTATCCAAGGCTGTAGACATACCTTCCATGTGAAGCAGGGATATACCTGCACTTCACTCAACTAGTCTCCTGTAGTCCTTGCTCACAACATAGTCTTCTCCACACTGTGGAAACAAAACCCTGCCTGGGTGATCTCTTTGAACAACAGTTACATTCTGTCCATAGAGATGAGATTAGATTTGATTCCCTACAGTATGGAAACAGGCCCTTCAGCCCAACAAGTCCACACTGACCCTCCGAAAAGCAACCCAACCAGACCCATTCCCCTACCCCACATTTACCCCTGACACTATAGGCAATTTAGCATGGCCAATTCACCTGACCTGCACGTCTTCAGATTGTGGGAGGAAACCCACGCAGACAGGGGGAGAATGTGCAAACTCCACACAGCCAGTCACCCAAGGCGGGAATTGAACCTGGGTCCCTGGTGCTGTGAGGCAGCAGTGCCAACCACTGAGCCACCGTGCCACCCATAGATTCTGCACTAACCCCTGAACTTCCCGTCACCTGCCACTTCAACACACCACTGTGCTCCCCAGTTACCATTTGTGTCTCAGGCCTGCTACAGTGCTCAGTGAGACTCAATACAAGCTGGAAGAACAGCCTTTCGTCTTGCACTTGGAGACATTACAGCCTTCAGGACTTAATGCAGAGCTCAACAATTTGAGTGTGAACACCACCTTCAGTGTCTATTGCTCACCCCTATACCCCAGATCCCATAATGACATTGATTGCTTTAAATAGAGCATAGCCTCAAAATAAGAGGGAGCAGAATTAGAATGAGTTGACGAGGAACTTCTTCACCCAAAGGGTTGTGAATCTGTGGAATTCCCTACCCAGTGAATCAGTTGAGGCTACCTCATTGAATGTTTTTAAGGCAAAGATAGATTTTTGAACAGTAAAGGAATTAAGGCTAAAAGAGAAAATGCTGGAAAATCTCAGCAGGACTGGCAGCATCTGTAAGGAGAGAAAAGAACTGACGTTTCGAGACTAACTGACCCTTTGTCAAAACCAAATTTGGGAATTAAGGGTTGTGGTGAACAGGCAGGTAAGTGGAGCTGAGGCCACACAAAAATCAGCCAGGATCTTACCGAATGTCGAAGGTGGCACGAGGGGCCAGATGACCTACTCCTACTCATATTTCTTATGTTCTTATTTTCACCCACGCATAGCTCCATGATCCCATATCTAGCTTCATTTCTTCCCTTACTAACCCAAGGCCTTCATCCGCCTTACTTTTCCTTTCCTTCCAATCTCTGGGTTCCCTCTCCATCTGTCCACTCAGTCCTCCTCCTACCCCCACCTGCCTTCCACCAGCAGAAATACCACCTTTTCCTAGCTGTCAGTTCCGAAGAAGGGTCACTGGACTCAACGTTAACTGCTTTCTCTCCACCAATGGATGATTGATTTATTGTTGTCACATATACCGAGGTACACTGAAAAGTGTTGCTTTGTGTGCTACATGGGCAGATTGTACAAGATGCATCAGGGTAGCAGAACAGAGTGCAGAATGGTGTTACAACTACAGAGTAAGTGCAGAGCGCGCGAAAAATCAAAATTAACATATGAGAGGTCTGATCAATAGTCTAATAAGTGGGGAAGAAGCTGTTCTTGAATCTGTTCATATATGTGTATTCAAACTTTCATATCTCCTGACCAACGGAAGAGGGTGGCAGCCGGGAATATAGATGGAAACAATGGATCAAAGTCTGGGCTGTGTTCTTGACACTCTAGTTTCTTGTAATCTTGGGAATTGCAGTTATCTTATGCTGTGGTGCTGCCCACCTGCCAAGTTTCTCCAGCAATTCCTAATTGACTGTTTCAGAATGGTCATTGGCTGCTTTAAGAAAGGTGAAAGCTCTGTACCTACCTCTAAAGAAAGGGTAACCTGGTATCCACATTTGAAGGGGAGGTGGTGGATTTCATAGGATAACAAACAATGACAGGAAATTTCTTAAAGTTCCAGTTCATAATGATCTGCTCCCAAAAGCTAGATCGACTGCTCACAATCAATATTGTTCATGGCAAAATTAACAAAACTGAATTGCAAAACCTTAGCATCAGAAACTGGACTGTATAATATACAGATTTATTTTAACAAAGAAAGGAACATAAATTGAAGTACAACCTTTCAACCAAACACATGGAAGAAAAAGACTATACAAAGTGGGAAAGGATGTCTCAAGAAGTTTTAAAGAAAGTGAAATCAACCGGTAGTAAAACAAACTTGTTTGCAACATAATTACAGCTCAATGCTTCATCCGGAGGCTCACTGATGATGTTACCAAGTATTGTGACAAAACATCTGCAAATGAACCTTCCAGCTCGGTACATCCAGAACCTCAACCCGAGCTACAAATCTTCTCAAAACTCACTAACAGCTCAATTCATCTTCTTATGGATTAAGTTGTGGTGTCAATGTGAAATGTTTAATTTCAAATTGGGACAACATTAGCTATACACAGAATATAATGTTATAAAGCTAAAAATTAAATATATGATGTTAAACTTTATATTTTGAAATGGTGTTAAAAATATGCTTACTTTAATTAGGCTTTTCTGTTTGGAAGGAGAAACAGATCGACTCATGCTGAGGAACACTTTTCTATGCAATTCAACTCTCCACTAACTTGACTGAAATTATAGCTAGCACAAAGCATGATGTTGTCACCAATCATCTCAATCTCAGGATACCACGTCATGGATTTCTCGGAGTCTATCCAAGGCCCAGCAATCCTGAGCTATTTACCAACAATCAGTCCATCACAAAGTAAAAGGTGGGGCTACTCACTTGTAGTTGAACAGAATTAGTAACATTCACACTGCTCAGATGCTGGAGATGTCTATCTTCATTGCACAAAGTGAACAGGACTTTGTTCAAGTTTAGGCCGATATGCAGCAATAACATTTGTGGCTTACTGGTGATGGTCAATCTCTAATGACAGAATTTAACCATGTCACATGAAATTTGATATCATTACCATTATCCTACCAAAAACATCCTGTGCATTGAAGTTGAATAGAAGCTTAATCAGACCAGATACAATTCCTGCAATTACAGCAAGTTACAGCTAAATTGTAGTGAACAACTAACCTCTATAATTGGCTTTTGGAGATTTGAAAGGTCCAAGATAGGAGTGTAATAAAATACTCTCCATTTACCTGTGTTAGTGTGGCTTCAACAACATCTGAGAAGTAGGACTTCATTCAGCAGGAGGCAGCCTGCTGGGTTGATGAAGCAGCTGAAGATGGTCAACCCGAAGACACTAGCCTTAAGCCCTCTTTGAATTCTTGTGATGCAGTGGTAGTGTTCCCACCTCAGAGCCAGGAGGCGAAGGTTCAAGACGCAGTTGTTTCACAGGTCATCACATCTCTGAACAGGTGGATGAAAAAATGCCCACCCTTAGGCACTCCTGCGGCCATATCCTGAGACTGAGATGATTGACATCCAATGACAACCATCTTCCCATGTGCCAGATTACTCCTATTACTGGAGAGCTTTTCCTCAATTCCACTAGGGCTGCTTGACATGACATATATTGATGTCAAGGATAGTAAATTACTGAGTTCAGGTGTTTTCCCGGTGTTTGCAGAAAGACTGCAATGTGGTTTGGACCTAAATGGTCCGGTTGGAACCCCACATTGAGGACTGGTAAGCAGGTTATTGTTGGAAGGGGATTGGTCAGCCCAGTTGGCAGGCTAACTGGTTTGCAACTTGCAGTGATGCCAACATTGTGGGTTCAATTCCCACACCAGCTGAGGTGACCACGAAGGATTCTCCTTCTCAACTTTCTCTCCCTTTATCCAAGGAATGGTAACTCTCGGATTAAACCAGTTATCTTTCTCGGAGAGAGCAACCCTTTGACCTGATAGGACTGTTGTGCAATTGTGTCTTTACCTTTATTATTGTTGAAATGCCATACAATAGCTGCTGACAGGTGTCTCAGTGGTTAGCATTGGTGCTTCACAGCACCAGGGACTTGGATTCGATTCCGGCCTCTGGCGACTGTCTGTGTGGAGTTTGAACATTCTCCATGTATCTGCATGGGTTTCCTCCGGGTGCTCTGGTTTTCTCCCACAATTCAAAGATGTGGAGGTTAGGCAAATTGGCTATGCTAAATTGCCCATAGTGTTCAGGGTTGTGTAGGTCAGGTGCATTAGTCATGGAGCAAATGTAGAGTAATGGGGAATGGGTTTGATTAGGATACTCTTAAGGGGTTTGCTGTGGACTTGTTGGGCGAAGGGTATGTATCCACACCACAGTTCATCACTTTGTCAATAAATTGGCTAGATTAGATTTGGCTTCCTTTTTATTTTCTCCAGGTGCTCCGGTTTCCTCCAAACATGTGCAGGTTGGGTGAATTAGCTATGCTAAATTACCCATAGTGTTCAGGGATGTGTCAGTTAGGTACATTAGTCAGGGGTAAATGTAGAGTAATAGGGTAGGGGAATGGGTTTGGGTGGGTTACTCTTCAGAGGGTCAGTGTAGATTTATTGGGCTGAAGGGCCTTTTTCTACACTGTAGGGATTCTATTTCATGGACTACATACCTGGACAATTTGATTGACTCACTGCCAGTATTGCAGTTGCACAGAAACAACTTGGCTAGAGTTGTGATTCATTCTGGAGTGCAAGTCATCAGTACCACTACCGGCATGTTTTCAGGGCCTATAGTCTTTGCTATGTTGGTTATAGCACGATTTAAAGAAACATTTTGTTTAGCATTAATTACCAATAGCTAAACTCAGGCCAAGGTTTCTTTTCATTTGTTTATTGTTGTATTAATGTTTAACATTATGTTTTTGAATTAAGTTGGTGTGTTCACCCACTAGCCAAGCTGCTTGTAAAAACCTACGCAGTCTAGTGTCACCAATTACTGTAGCAGATGGATCGAAGAGATACTAACTAAGTTAAGATGGCATTCTGCAGGTCACCTGCAAAATAAAGTTAAGAATCCTTCCTTTAGGAAACTCTGCAAGAACAACAGTGAACTGAGAATGACCATAAACTGTATTGAGTGTTCATTACTAACCCAGTCCAAGAGCTCAAAGATTGGCTGACATGTCACCCAATGCTTTTAGATCATGATCAACCATATTCTAAGATAACAGATATACTCCACATAGCAACCCTGGGGTGAACATGAAACTTTCCCATTTTGTAAAGATAAAAGGTAGCAACAGTAGAGCAGTGTAAATTTAGCCACACCTTCAGTTGCCAGGTACCATTCCTGGTCTGTATGGAGCGAGTTGCTCTTCTGCAGGTCAGGAATGCATTTAGTTAGGTTAGAGTGTGTTCCCTGCCTCTCTTCCTTCAACCCATCCCCCTACCCCCCACCTCCACAACCTCAGGAGTGACCCCAGTGTAATTTCCCAGACAGTGCATGACCCTGGAGTAAAAATGAGGGGATTGGGATAATTGATGAGCAACAGGCAGCAATTTAGAAAATGTGACCTTCAACTGAGGGTCATGAGGCATTATATTTTACAGCTGCAATCAGTCCTCAAAGGTCTGTCCATTTGGCAGTGCCCACTATCAGCAAAAGAATTAATTTAAAGGGATTTAGCAGTTGGTAACATTCAGCACAATGGTAGCCCAATGCTGATTCAGTGCTTATGGCTCCAAAATCTCAAGTCTTAATCCCACTGGAGGTCATAATGTCAGCTGAGGCCTTCACTGCCACAAATAAATAAAGGATAGAAATGTCTACTGTGATTCTCTATCGCTGATCAATCAGAAGGGTTTGTTGGGGAAAAGAGAAGAAAGAAAAGGTGTAATCATAAGTAAAAACAGATAAAAAGGTAGACCCGTGCTATTAGCTGTTTCATACTGACTGCAGTGTTCCTACTTCCAACATAATAGTATTACTCAAGTGTGGAGAAGTAATCAGATTTAATTTAACTTTTTTTAAAATCCAATTTAAATTTCTTGTCTGTACCTTTCAAATACAGATGTATTCTTTTAAAATGCAGCAGTTCCCATATATTCAGAAAAATGCACCAGGATAATAATACAAAATCACTAGACTCTCCCCTCATTTGTAACTGTCCCTTCCCAAAGTCCCCACAAACTGCCCTTAGTGTGCCTTATTATTTATTAAAAATACAGGGAGAATTTTCACAGCATCACATCTTTCAGTGGCGGATTTGTTGAAAGTCACAAATCAGGTGACTTTCCCTCCCTCAGTTTGAAATTGTTTAGAGAATGTATGCTATTGTGAGCAGTAAGATTGACAAGTACAGGCAATAGTTTAAAACAAACCTTTGCATTAATGGACCTTTAGCTATGGACTCTGCCCATTGCTGATCATTACTTTAGGACTTACAGACAGCTTTTATTGGTTACATCCTGAACTATTCTTAGTCTCGGTTAATTGGTACACTGCCCTGACTGCAACAGTCATGTCGTCTTCTAGAACATTCCATTCTCTGCTATTGCCAAACATCAAAGAGCATTCATGCTGCTTTTGGAAGTGAACTGGTTCCATATTAAACTGAAGATTCAGCCGTCACAAGAAATTCCCTGGAGAGCACAGCAACTTGCTGTTGCTTAGTTACCTCAGCTGATAGTACCTCAAAGTCTTCGATCATATAAAATAGCATTCAGTCAAAGTGTATTCAAAGCTTTCACCAAGTTAGCAATTCCCATTTTCTCCAGCGAGGCAAGAATTCTGCTATTCAGCTTATTGTTCATTGTGGTCTTCAATCGAGCACTTGCTTTCACACATCTGTTGACAATTTACCCATAGCCTCATTCCTCAGTCAGAAAACCCCAGCAGCTTGTTTGTACTGGTTAAGGTCCAGCTCATCAGCTACTTGCAGCAACTTAATTTCATCAGCATTGCTCATCAAGGCCTCCAGTTTGTTAGTCAAATCAGACCAGTTTGGCCTTTCATATGGTTTCCACTGCCAGCACTGTTTCATCAAGTCATATCTGGTGGGGAAGCAGAGGGGTATGGAGAAAAGTTTCATTTAAAAAGGTTACACTTCAAATTTTCAGATTATTGCATTTAGAAACATATTCTATTTTGTTATATGCATGGTGATTAACATGGACTGCACATTATTCCTTTTAACAGTTGGGAAGATAACGAATTATTAAATAATGCTTAATCTCTCCTTACTTCACAGAGACTAAATTCCCTATAAGAACAAATATCACTTTAATGCAATAAAGTAGGATTTGCTGTATTAATACTTATATCTTGATAATTCAGAGGATGTCAACACTAATGTTTTTGATTGTGTTTCATTTGGTTCGAAGGGTGTACAAAGTTAAAGAAACCTCAAGGTTCAAATCTACTTATCTTTGACAGTGGCAGGAGATAGAAAGAGAATAATTACCAAAACATATAGGATCTAGGGCCTCAAAATGTTGGGTACACAAATATAGATGTTATGCTGAACCTTTATAAAGATCTGGTGAGACCACAGAATATTATATCGTGTTGTGGTTATAAAGCTATGGCCCTCAGTAACATTCACAAGAGATTTACTAGAACGCTTTCCACAGTACAGGGGATTTTAGCTTTAAGGTTAGATTGGAGAAGCTAGAGGAATTCTCCTTGGAGCTAAGGAGACAGTGATTTGATAGGAGGTGTGTAAGGTTGTGGTAGGATTAGATAGGCAGGATAAAAGACTGTTCTCATTAGTCCCTGATAAAGCCAGGTGAGAGAGTCACAACTTTAAAAGGTTTTGGGAAGAAATACAGAAGAAATGTAATGATGAACATGCTTAGGCAGCAAATGGTTAGAGCCTAAAACTTGCTGCCTATATTTGCCTCTGTGCCACTATGACTCCATGTTTATTTGAGATAAAATAAACTGGGTAAGCCATGAAGAAGCAAGGGAGAATTGGCTCAAAAGGGTTGAATGATTCTCTCTCATTCCACTCATTTTCAACCTTCAGGTGAGAGATCAGATTAAACATTCAGGTGAGTTTGCTTTACAAATTTATCTATGAAAACTATACACCCAAATCTAGGAGACAACATTGGGCAACACAAAAGAACAGTGCTCAAGTCATGCATCTGGCAGTACCATATCAGAGCAGCTCAAGGGATCTGTAATTGGAATATCAATTCTCTCATTTCTCCTGTAGGAATGGTCACATCAAGACAATGAATGGATTAGGAAATTACAGACAGTCCAACACATCCATCCAACTTGGCAAGGATCACAAAGGGCTGAGCACTATTCTCCTGGGTCAGCACTACACCACAGACATTTTATTCTGTCCTTGTCAGACTGTATGACCAGATCTAGACAAAGTAGAGTATTACTGAATGGTTCCCTCATGATCAAGAGTTTAAAGAGAAAAAACAAATCAATTAAATTTGGATGAATTGTGTTATGTACAGAATGAAAAATCCAACATACCCCAAATCTTAAGTGTAGAATCTCAAAACATTTTCAATTAAATTAGACCAACAATGATAGATTTTCTTGAACAGAAAATTCTATAGAGAAAGGGTGGAAACTCAAACTCAAAAACCTTTTGGATTTCAGGAACAATGACTAAAAAGTGCATAAAAATACAGTAAATTTTGTGTGAATGATGGAAGATTAGGTTTAAGAATTAGGTTTTAACAGATGAAAAATGAATAGCAGGGGATGCCATCCATTAGGTGAGGGATGACCTTCCATCAGATGCAATCAACCAGGTGGTTTGGTGTGGGATGTGTTCACTGAACAATTGTCAGGACTAATTTGTTCTGTTACATTGGATGCTGAAATACTTGGGGATTGTTTCTGGTGATAGCTACGTCTGATTCAAGTTATCCCATGAATTCCACGGCCATAGAAAATTGTTGTTGAATCATAAAGATAATGCTTGCTCCCTCTTATCATTACAAGATCTAAACTCCAGCCAGGAGAGCTCCATATCGCATTTTCATTATCATCTTTCAGCATTACTCAAATCTCACCTCCAGATTTGATATGCAGTAATTACAGCTCAGGAAACGTGCATTTATCCCTCAAAAATCTTCAGTCTTTTATATTTGAATTCAAATTCCATTTTAAATTGAAGAAAAATCTGCCTTAATCATGTGTTAATAGCTTTCCACTTAAATACCTTTCGAACATTCCCTTTACTTTTTTTTTGAGTTAACCCTGACTCAATCCCCACTCGTTACAGATTCACCAACAGAAACAAGTCTGCCCAATTTTATTTAAAACCTTTGAAATAATCTTGAAACTTTTTAAACAAATAATGCATGTATGTGTTTTCTGAAGTCATTGTGCAGAGTGTCACAGTCAGTATAGAACTTGACCCAACAGGTAGTTTGTTCATTAGATCACTTTGGACCCCAAACAAAATTCAATGAGTGTTCCTGGAATTTTGCCAAATTGGCAAAATGGAGCATTGGTGTCCTTGAAAACAGAAACTATAATGCAAGAATAAAGTATGTTTTGCTTCAAGCCTGGTTGTTTGACCAATTGGAACAAAGGCTTACACTTGCCTTTAAAAATAAAAAAAGTTGGCATGTAGATTATCTTCACAGTATATTTTGAGATGGTTTGGTCCGGTCCATAAAAATGCAGAGAAAATGAACTATAAATTTTCAGCTTTTATATCATTTGACTTCGATAGCTGAGATTTTCATGGACTAAAATGGTTTGAAAGGGGACACCCACTAAACTCAAATGGCTGCTGTGATCACATCATAGGTCTAGGAAACCCTATGGCATATACAAAACCAGGAGCCTTGGAGTTATCATTTTAATCAACAGATGGGGAACACGGTGTGGCATTGTATATTCCATTTAGAGAAAAAAAAAAGCTTTAAACGAAACCAGCTTCAAACGAAATAACCACCAGACTCTGCAGAGGAACAGTAGCCTTCGAACAAAAAGAGAGAACACAATGTAGAACAAAAATAGTAAGGATATTGGAAGCTCTTTTCTCCATCAATCTCAATACAGAAACCAGCACTGGTGAAAAAAAAAACAAAGTAAACATTGTTCACTAAGAACAAGATCTGCAAACCTCTCTACTCCTAAAGAAACAGGAGAAAGCTAAACATTTGACTCAGGTATTGGCGTTGCCACAATTCAAAGGACTCAAGATGTGTAACTGCATTAGCCTTCACATCTGTACTAGACTCGTTTCTCCATCCTGCTTCGTAAGCTCATCACCAGTATTTGTGCATGTACTTAATGGCACACTTTGTTTTCAGGACAGGGAGTGAAGAACTCCACTCTTGCACTCAAAACAACCTTGGGACTAGTCTCTCCTTCATTTTTGGTCTGGTTAACCAAGTTTAATTACACATCATTGCTACATGCTTAAAAGACAACTTTGTTGCAATTGACAGAGGGCCTTAAACAAAAGGGGAGCTGTGTCCTCTGCTCATCCAAATGAGAACAACTTCCCTCGAGTAGTCTGCCAGCATTGAGGGTCAAACATGAGGAATGGTCATTTAAGCAAAATACCAAGGAGATATTGGCGTCAGTACAATCTTCAGCAGCCTGTAAAACCAAACAACAGTCAGCTTACAAAACCAAAGCACACCTATTATGCTGAAATTGGAGAAATTAGACAAAAAAAGGCATTGCAAACAATGCAGCATTTCTTAATGTTTATATCTTTGCTAAAGAAAATCTCAATCTAATGAATGAGAGAAAATGACTTCTAGATCTGCATTATAGAAGAAAAACAAAGCTGACAAACACTAATGGTAACAAAGATGGGCAGGGCACAGGGTCGGATAAGCTTGGAGCTCAATTAGGTGACAGCTGAAGCCAGACTGTTCCAGGGAGCACTCAATCTCGATTGTAAATGTGCATGCCGCTCACTGTGTTCAATAATTAGTCCATACATGGTTTTATAACAAAATCCTCAATACTTAATATTGAAAATAAATCGCTCTTAACAATAAATAGTTGAAAGGAAAAATGTTAATATTGCAATCGAGTAAAAAGACATTTGGTGTTTAATGGTGAGTAAAGAGCCAGAGTGTCTTGCTCAAAATTAAATTGCTGGTTTGAGGGCTGGTATGGAGCAGTGAAAGTGTCCCACCCTCTGGGCCAGGAGGCCTGGATTCAAACCTTAAAAAACCTGTCCTAGAAGCATGTCATTACATATCTGAACAGGTCGATTCGCAGTACCTGTATTTTAAAATGCTTGCACATCTGAAGTGACATCTCCCCAGCTATCCATTCATGCCCCCTAGTGCTCAATACAGTGCTGCATCATATGTAGTTAAATATCAGTGTTACACTACTTTGCATTCCACTAGACATTCCACCAAATAGAGATTACTTGGATGATAAAATGAGCAGATTTAATATTTTATAAATTCTAAAAACTAATATGAGAGATTATATTAGTGTGTCAGTTAATAATTTACCTTTAAATCATTCAATTAAAATGATGCAGATGGAATCCAAAACTACAAGATGGAATGAGCGCAAAGATGTATCAGGATCAGAGGAAATACCAAATGTCTGGTGTACTATTGTAGAAAATTCTAAATGGAATGTAAAAGTACACCAGGGAAGATTTGCCATTTGGCTCGTACAAAGCTGGGCAATCAGAATGCTGGGAATAGCTCAGATACGTGACCATCTTTCCTGTGGAGAGCACAAAGTGGAGTGTTGATCATGGTCAGAAATCAACTAAAATAAAACAGGACAGGATGGGGAATAGCTGTTCTCCTTGGTTGAGAAGTTGATCACAAAGGGGCATAGTTTTAGGATAAGGGGCAGGAGATTTAGGAAAAAAATCATTTTCACTTAGTGGGTGATGTGAATCTGGAATACACTGCCTGGGACAGTAGCAGAGGCCAAAAACCTTACAACTTGAAAAAAAAAAATTTTTGATGAGCACTTCAAAATATCATAACACTTAAGGATATGAAACAAGTTCAAGAAATTGGGATTAGCATGCCTTTAGTGGTAGTTATTGTTGGTGCAGACTCGATGAGTCGAAGGGCCTTTTCTGTACTGTATGAATCTAAGGTTGCCAAGGACCAGCAGATTGGATACAAGTTCACATCTCTTAGTCCACTGAATGGAAAGAAATAAAACTCCAAAAAGGGAAAAGAATAGCCAGACAATAGGCTATTACAACATACATGCACTGAACGGTACCAGATTTTAAAATAAGACAACATAAAAATCTGCTGGGGATAGGGAGTATTGGAGACAGAAGACACTGCACGAGAGAGAACTTGTAGCATTTAAATTCTAAATGGCTAGCACATTGGAGCTAAATGAAGAATTTCATCCTATGAGCTCCTATATCGAATGGCCCCAATCCCAAATTTTTAACATTGTTCCATCCTTCAGGAACACAGCTTTTCCCACAGCCAACTGGGAAGCCAACAGACTCCTCAAGATATTCCATCGAATTAGTCTCGAGTTGCAAGAACAGTCTCTTCCTGCTCTTCATTGCACTTCTCAGGTCATCCACACCATATCCTGGAGATTCACCTTTAATTTTACATACAGTGTTGCTAGAGATTATCGTGTTGTGGTACAAACAAAAATGACAAACTTCTAACAAACAAATCCCAACAATTTGTACTTCAGGAAAAAAAAGTGGCAAAAGTGTGGTTGGCAGGTTGATTTTGATTGGCTGAGTTTTATTTCCTACAGATTCTAGGACAATTGTAGAAAGTTGGCAATTCTATAGGGAGTAGATATAATAGAGCAATTCCCAAATTCTTGGAAGCTGTGATCTCTCTTCCTAAAAATACTCTTTGGATTAATCACATTTCAAACACACCAAGAGGCACATTGGCTAGCACTGCTGCCTCACACGCCAAGGACCCAGGTTCAATTCCAGCCTCACTCAACTGTGTGGAGTTTGTATATTCTCCCTTTGCCTGCATAGATTTGCTCTAGGTGCCCCAGTTTCACTCCACAGTCAAATGATGTGCAGGTTAGGTGGATTGGCCATGCTAAATTGTCCCATGTTGTGCAGGCTAGGTGGGCAAACTATGGTAAATATGGGGTTACAGGGATAGGGTAGGTGTCCAGATGGAATGCTCTTCAGAGGCTCAGTGCAGACTCAATGGGTCTAATATAGGAACTCTATGATTCTTCAGGTGGTCAAATAGAAAAGAGGAAACTTGCTGCAAAAGATTCTCACATGTAATCAATCCGGATGTAAATCACTATCTCTTTGCCACCACTGAGTCAGTATTGTGGAACTTCCACCAGCACTCACCCAATTCAACTAGGAATCAGCATGTCCAGAATAAATATTAAAAATAAATCCACCTGTTACACCAATTGTATCTGCATGAACAGTAATCACTTATCATCAATGTTCAACCTTTGACAATGGTTTCTGTAGTCCTCCTCTGAAACACATCCTATGCCTGTCAGAAACTGACTGCAAATCAGTTTGCTCATTGTGGATGTAACTAACTAGACAGCCCTTTGAGCAATCAACATTTCTGGTTTAAGATTCCCACATTGTGGGACCGTGAGGAAGAGGAGGAATACTTGATCAGACTTCCACAGATTAAATCTGGGTCATCATTGCTTCCAGTTCCAAAAAGGTGTTCCAAAAATCCCCCCAAATTCCCCAATTTACCTCGGTATTGGCTTGGCTTGACTATACTGCCCACTTAACAGCCAAAACAGACAAACTGCCACTAGGTTAAGAAACAGACCAGCTATGATTGAATCAAATGAACTGGTGGTGAGCCATGATACAGTGAGCTACTTACAGTGCATTGCTGCTGTTGGACGGTTTGGGCATTCTGTAATTTCTTTGCAGCTTTGGGAAGATTTCCAGTGGCTGAAACTCAGGATATGGAGGAGCTCCTATAAAATAAAACAATTGGAGTGAGGTCAAACACTGACTAAATATAGAATTAGGATGGAGTCTTAGTAATCCATGAAGCATTCAAATCTTCAGGTGACAGTGACTTTAGCTAAAGTCATGCTTGAACTCAGCTGTTTAAGTATAACTTGGCAGGAGCATAATAACTAATTTCATACATATGGGGTGGACTGTCTAGCATGGACTCTGGTTCGATTCCAGCCTCAGATGGCTGTCTGTGTGGAGTTTGCACATTCCCCCAGTATCTGGCAGCATCTGTAAGGAGAGAAAAGAGCTGACATTTTGAGTCTAACTGACCCTTTGCGGATTCCAGCATCTGCAGTAAATTGCTTTTACTCCCCCCGTGTCTGCGTGGGTTTCCTCCGGGTGCTCTGGTTTCCTCCCATAATCCAAAGATATGCAGGTTAGGTGAATTGTCCATGCTAAATTGCCCATAATGTTCAGGGATTCGTAGGTTAGGTGCATTAGTCAGGGGTAAATGTAGAATAATAGGGTAGGGTTACTCTTCGGAGGGTCAGTTGGATTTGTTCGGCCAAATGGCCTGTTTCCGTACTGCAGGGATTCTATGATCTATTTGACCTAGCTTCCTACTTTCTACTTGTGGGCACTAAGGACACCTTTATAGGCTTAGCGTCAATGTTGTTTAAATTCATAAAGTTTTCCTGTAGCAGTGCAGACATAGCCTAAATGCAGAATTAACACCAGCATGAAAGGCGGCATTGCAGTCCTCATCAATCCAGACTGTCAGAACGTGATGCTAGAGACTCCACTTATGTAAATCAAGTCCTGACCTGATTCTAAACTGAAGTGAAGTCGAGCGAGACTCCTTCGTGCTGGAGAAGGCATATTGAATGGAGGCTAGTTCTACACCATTGTCATAGCAATTATACAACACGGCACATGTTCTGCTGTTGTGTAAATGGCACCAACAGTGGGTCGTGTACAGATTCTGTGAACTTCTTGGTAAATTCAAGTGTAGTCATATGTTCCCAGCTGATGGTAATACTGGACGACTTGATCTCAGAGTGAAACCTAGTTTCACAGGTCAGAAGACTAATGTGTGCAGTTGGTTACCATGGTGGTTAGTCACTGAACATATTTACAGTGTTCTTTACCAAAAGAACAAGAGAAATAATGAGTTTAGAAAGATCCTAACAAACAGCAAGCAAAGTCTCAGTTTGTTTCTTAGAAATATCCTTCACAGATTATCTATCCCAGTTGTGTTCCTTCTATATTAACTTTATTTTCTTATCTAACGAACTTTTACCAGGTTTAAGAAGTCTTTCTCATACTGATGATCTAAACTACTTCAGATGATAGCTGGAGGGCTTCTACACTATTCTTACTTGAAGCCTTTTGGACTTCACAAACTATAAACCCTTCTGCTAGGGTGAAATGATCTCCTAAACTAGGACAAAAATGACCAATTCTCCTGATAGGAAGGAACTGAAACCATGTTCTTCCGAAATGAACACCAAATAAATTAGAGGGATCTGGTCGTTTGCTTTTTTTCTGTCTGTCATAAACTTAGCATCATAAATTCTTCAATGAACAGGAAAGGACTAGTCACTTTATTGGGAGTTTTCTACAGACCATCCAATAGCAACACAGACACTGAGGACAAGATTGGGAGGCAGATTTTGGAAAGTTGCAGAAGTAACAGGGTTGTTGCCATGGGTGACTTTAACTTCCCTAATATTGATTGGAACCTCCTTAGTTCAAATAGTTTGTATGGAACAATTTTTGTTAGTTGTGTCTAGGGAAGATTCCTGACTCAATATGTAGACAGGCAGAGTCGAGGAGAGGCCATATTGGATTTGATGCTTGGCAACAAACCAGGTCAGTTGTTCTCAGTGGGAGAACATTTCGATGAGAGTGATCGCAACTCCCTTAACTTTACTATAGTCATTGAAAGGGTCAGCAGCAGACGGTATGTGAAAGTATTTAATTGCAGGAGGGGGGTTTACAACTGGGGCACATAAATTGGGAACAGATATTCTCAGGAAAATGCATGACAAATGTGGAGGCTGTTGAGGGATCACTTGCTGATAGTATTGGATGGGTTTGTCCCACTGAGGCAAGGAAGGGATGGTAGGGTGAAGGAATAGAACATAGAACATAGAAGAATACAGCGCAGTACAGGCCCTTTGGCCCTCGATGTTGCACCGATCCAAGCCCACCTAACCTATACTAACCCACTATCCTCCATATACCTATCCAATGCCCGCTTAAATGCCCATAAAGAGGGAGAGTCCACCACTGCTACTGGCAGGGCATTCCATGAACTTACGACTCGCTGAGTGAAGAACCTACCCCTAACTTCAGTCCTATATCTACCCCCCCTTAATTTAAAGCTATGCCCCCTTGTAATACCCGACTCCATACGCGGGAAAAGGTTCAAACTGTCAACCCTATCTAACCCCCTAATCATCTTGTACACCTCAATCAAGTCACCCCTAAACCTTCTTTTCTCTAATGAAAACAGTTAATCTTGGGTGACAAGGGATGTGGAACATCTAGTCAAGAGGAAGAAGGAAGCTTACTTAAGGTTGAGGAGGCAAAGGTCAAACAAGGCTCTAGAGGGTTACAAAGTAGCCAGGAAGAAACTGAAGAATGGACTTAAAAGCTAGAAAGTGCATGAAAAAGCTTTAGCAGGTAGGATTAAGGAAAACCTAAGGCATTCTACATTTAAGGAAGGAACAAGAGGATAGTCAGAGTGAGGATAGGGCTGATCAGGGATAGGGGAGGTAGCTTGTGCCTGGAGTCAGGTGATGGTAAGGGAGGTCCTAAATGAATACTTTGCTTCAGTATTCACTACTGAGAGGGACCTTGACATTTGAGAGGATAGTGTGAAACAGACTGATATGATCTAACAGGTTGATGTTAAGGATGTGCTGAAAATTTTGAAAAACATAAGGATGGCTAAGTCCCCTGGGCCAGACGGGATATACCCAAGGTTATTCAGGAAGCAAGGGAAGAGATTGCTGCACCTTTGGCGATGATCTTTGTGTCCTCACTGCCCACTGGAGTAGTGCCAGATGATTGGAGGGTGGCAAACATTATTCCCGTGTTCAAGGAAAGGAATAAGGATAATCCTGGGAATTACAGACCAGTCAGTCTTACGTCTGTGATTGGAAAATTATTGGAGAGGATTCTGGGAGATAGGATTTATGATTATTTGGAAAACGATAGTTTGATTAGAGATAGTCAGCATGGCTTTGAGAGGGGCAACTCCTGCCTCACAAACCTTATTCAAATCTTTGAGGACATGACGAAACATGTTGATGAAGGTAGAGCAGTGGATGGGGTGTACATGGATTTTGGCAAGGCTTTTGATAAGGTTCCCCATAGTAAGCTCATTCAGAAAGTAAGGAGGCATGGGATACAGGGAAATTTGGCTGTCTGAATACAGAATTGGCTGACCCATTGAAGATAAAGTGCGGTGGTAGATGGAAAGTATTCAACCTGGAGCTCAGTGACCAGTGGTGTTCCGCAGGGATCAGTTCTGGGACCTCTGCTCTTTGTGACTTTTATAAATGACTTGGATGAGGAAGTGGAAGGATGGGTTAGTAAGTTGCTGATGACATGAAGGTTGGTGGACTGGTGGGTAATGTGGAGGGCTGTTGGAGGTTGCAACAGGACATTGACAGGATGCAGATCTGGGCTGATAAGTGGGCTGAAAAATTGTGAAGTAATTCATTTTGGAAGGTTGAATTTGAATGCAGAATACACAGTTAAAGGTAGGATTCTTGGCAGTGTAGAGGAACAGAGGTCCATGAGGGGTCCATGTCCATAGATCACTCAAAGTTGCCACCCAAGTTGATAGGATTGTAAAGGAGGCCTCTGGTGTGTTGGCTTTGATTAGCGGGGGGGTTGAATTTAAGAGATGTGAGGTTATACTGCAGCTCTATAGAGAGTCCTGGTTAGACCACACTTGGAATATGTGTTCAGTTCTGGTCAATTCATTATAGGAAGGATGTGGAAGCTTTCAAGAGGGTGTGGAGGAGATGTACCAGAATGCTGCCTGAAATGGAGGGCATGTCTTATGAAGAAAGGTTGAGGGAACTAAGCAGGGAGAGAGGTGAGATGATAGAGATGAACAAGTTGACGAGAGTGAATAGTCAGAATTTTTCCCAGGGCAGGAATGGCATTCACGAGGGGGGCGTAATTTTAAGGTGATTGGAGGAAGGTTTAGGGGACATGTCAGAGGTAGGTTCTTTACACAGAGAGCGGTGGGTGTGTGGAACACACTGCCAGCAGTAGTAATAGAGTCAGATACATTCGGGACATTTAAGCGACTCTTGGATAGGCACATGGATGATAGTAAAATGAAAGGTATGTAGGTTAGTTTAATCTTAGAGTAGGATAAAAGGTCAGCACAATATCGAGGGCTGAAGGGCCTGTAATGTTCTACGTTCTATGTTAACACTGCAAATATCTGGTTAGGTATTATCTAAGTCAGTTGTTTGAAAATGATACATTTTCGTTACTTTTCCAAATGACTGTGACCTCAAACTAAAACTACTTTCACAGAATGGAAATCAAATCCATCGGCCTCTACTTTAAAAATCCAAATTCCCAATAATAATAAATTTGTTTTGGCCTTAAATCATAATAGTAATATCAGAGTCTCAATGCCCTGTGTTAGAAAAGTATTTGTGAAGTCTTTCAAGGAGGAGTTTCATAAAAGTAGAGTTCTTAATACTGTTCAAGAACATTATAAGCGTGAAAGTAAAGCCCTTCAGTGACATCAAAAGAGGTGGCAGAGTAATAACAGAATGAAGTAGTTAACATTAGGTAGGAAATTAGAGTTAAGATAGAAGGACACTTAAGGGGAGCCCTAGTGGTAACATTGCTGAACGATTAACCCAGACCCACATAATATTCTGGGGACCCGGGTTCAAATCCTGTCTTGGTGGTATGATGGAATGATGGAATTGAATTCAATAAAAAATTCTGGAATGAAGAGTCCACTGATGATCATGAATCCATTGTCCATTGTTCAGTAATGTGGTTCAGGGAAAGAAACAATTATCCTTACCTGGTCTGGCCTACATATGACTCCAGATTCAGCAGTGTGGTTGACTCTTAACTGCCCTCCAATCAATGAAGGATGGGCAATAAATGCTGACCCAGCCAGCGATGACCTCATCCCATGAACAAATAAAAACCACTTCACTGGGATTGAATATCAGCAAAGGCTTTTTCTGGGAAGCAGACTGAAACCTTGTTTTGCCGTTCATGTTAAACCTAGTGTTCATTAAATTAGTTGATTTACAAAGAAACTTACCTAAAGTAACTACTTCATACAGAAAGATCCCAAATGACCACCTGTGAATAAAAACAAAAGGTTGAATATAGAAGCAAGGTCACCCTAAAAGTATTAATTCCTATTTAGGCAAGTGTTCAACGGCACAACCAATTGATAATTCCTCGTGATATTTCCCAATCTTTGTTTTCAAACAAAATGGGCTGTAGTTAATGAGACAATGTTTGGAATTTTAATCACAGATACTTAACATTGTAACATGTCACCGGGGTGCATTTGACCATTTTCCATTGAGCGATGCATTTTATAGTTTAGGTATGCATCATGAATTAATCCACAAACAACAAGGTAAAGAGAGGTGTAGGTGTAGTGGTTGTATCAAGGGATTGGTAATGCAGAAATCCAGGCCAATGCTTTGGGGTCAAAGATTCAACTCTCACCAGAGCAGCCACTGAAGTATAAACATTGGTAAGTTAACTAATCCTGAGTTGAAAGCTCATCTCAGTTATGGTACTCATGACAATTATCATTGATTGTTGCAAAATCCATCTGCTTTAAAGAAGGAAATGTTCTATATGCGAATCTAGATCCACATGCATGAACCACAAAATCAGTATGCAGGTATAACAAGTAATAAGCAATGCAAATGAAATTGTAGTGTTTATTGTAAGTGTAGTTATTGCTGAAGGAAGAGAGTATTAAAAAGTAGGGAAGTGTTGCTGCAACTGTACAATGCATTAATGAAACCGCACGTGGAATATTGCATACAACTTTGGTTCTCACACTTGAGGAACAATGTAGTTGGAAGCAGTTCAGAGGAGGTTCATTAGATTGATTCCAGAGAGGAGTGGTTCACCTCATGAAGCGAAATTGAACAGTTCAGGCCGACACTCTCTGGAGTTAGGAATGAGAGGAGATCTAATTGAGGTAGATAGGATGCTACAGAGTTTGACAAAGTCAACAGGGAAAGGCTGTTTCCTCATGTGAGGCAATCTAGAATGAGAGATCATAGTTTCAGGATAAGGGGTCACAGATTTAAAACGGAGAGGAGGAGAAATTACTTGTCTTAAAAGGTTTGTAAATCTGTGGGATTCACTCCCCCAGAGTGTGGTGGATGCTGAGACATTGAGTAAATTTAAGGCAAGAAACAGATTTTTCATTAGTAATGGGTTGAAGCGTTATGGAGAGTGGGCAAGCCGTGATCATATAAAATAGTGCAGCAGGGTTGAGGGGCTCAATTTCGTATTCCATGTTCTTACATTATGTTCAAGCAAGTGGCTGATTGTAACTGCCTTCTGAAATCACCGAGCAAGCCTCTGTTAGGGATGGACATATCCATAAAAGAATAAATTAAAACACAGGAATAAGTAAGGAATGTTTTGGCAGGCAATTCAATATACCTCAGTGGTGTGTGGAATCTATAACTGATGCAGGAAGCCTAGTGATGGGAGATAAGGAAATAGCAGGAGAACTTAACAAGTACTTTGCGTCAGTCTTCACAGTGGAAGACATGAGTAATATCCCAAAAATTAAAGGGTGTCACGGGGCTGAGTTGAGTATGGTTGCCATTACGAAAGAGATAGTGCTAGAAAAGTTAAAAAGTCTTAAAATTGATAAATCTCCTGGCCCCGATGGGATACACCCTAGAGTTCTGAGAGAGGTGGCTGAGGAAATAGCAGAGGCATTGGTTGAGATCTTTCAAGAGTCACTGGAGTCAGGAAAGGTCCCGGATGATTGGAAGATGGCTGTTGTAACCCCCTTGTTCAAGAAAGGATCAAGGCAAAAGATGGAAAATTATAGGCCAATCAGCTTAACCTCGGTTGTTGGTAAAATTCTAGAATCCATCATTAAGGATGAGGTTTCTAAATTCTTGGAAGAGCAGAGTCTGATTAGAACAAGTCAACATGGATTTAGTAAAGGGAGGTCATGCCTGACAAACCTGTTGGAATTTTTTGAAGAGGTAACAAGTAGGTTAGACCAGGGAAACCCAGTGGATGTGGTCTATCTAGACTTTCAAAAGGCCTTTGATAAGGTGCCACACGGGAGGCTGCTGAGCAAGGTGAGGGCCCATGGTGTTCGAGGTGAGCTGCTGGGATGGATTGAGGATTGGCTGTCTAACAGAAGGCAGAGAGTTTGGATAAAAGGTTCTTTTTCAGAATGGCAGCCGGTGACGAGCGGTGTCCCGCAGGGTTCGGTGCTGGGGCCACAGCTGTTCGCATTATATATTAACGATTTGGATGAGGGAACCGGGGGCATTCTCGCGAAGTTTGCCGATGATACGAAGTTAGGTGGACAGGCAGGTAGTACTGAGGAAGTGGGGAGGCTGCAGAAGGATCTTGACAGGTTGGGAGAGTGGTCCAGGAAATGGCTGATGGAATTTAACGTGAGCAAGTGCGAGGTCTTGCACTTTGGCAAAAAGAATAAAAGCATAGACTACTTTCTAAATGGTGAGAAAATTAATAAAGCCAAAGCACAAAGGGATCTGGGAGTGCTAGTCCAGGATTCTCTAAAGGTAAACATGCAGGTTGAGTCCGTGATTAAGAAAGCGAATGCAATGTTGTCTCTTATCTCAAGAGGGTTGGAATATAAAAGCAGAGATGTACTACTAAGACTTTATAAAGCTCTGGTTAGGCCCCATTTGGAGTACTGTGTCCAGTTTTGGTCCCCACACCTCAGGAAGGACATACTGGCACTGGAACGTGTCCAGCGGAGATTCACACGGATGATCCCTGGAATGACAGGTCTAACATATGAGGAACGGCTGAGGATACTGGGATTGTATTCGTTGGAGTTTAGAAGATTAAGGGGAGACTTAATAGAGACGTACAAAATAATACATGGCTTGTAAAAGGTGGATGCTAGGAAATTGTTTCAGTTAAACGAGGAGACTAGGACCCGTGGACACAGCCTTAGAATTAGAGGGGGTCATTTCAGAACAGAAATGCGGAGGCATTTCTTCAGCCAGAGAGTGGTGGGCCTGTGGAATTCATTGCCACGGAGTGCAGTGGAAGCCGGGACGCTAAATGTCTTCAAGGCCGAGATTGATAGATTCTTGTTGTCTCGAGGAATTAAGGGCTACGGGGAGAACGCTGGTAAGTGGAGCTGAAATGCGCATCAGCCATGATTGAATGGCGGAGTGGACTTGATGGGCCGAATGGCCTTACTTCCACTCCTATGTCTTATGGTCTTATGGTCATACCCATTTCCCACCCTGAGCCCACAGTACATCCCTCTGTGGCTCGGATCCAGTTTTTACATTAAGTTTTCCTGTACTCACGTGTCACTCTTTTCTGTGATTGGTCGCTTTATGACCCTTTCGGGTGCAAGCCATTTAATTGGAACCTGTGCTGCTCTGTGGGATGACAACGTTCCAGTTTTGTAAACATCAAAGGCCAGGCTCAGACCAGCGAGTTTAACAGTTAAATCCTCATGGATCAAAATATTCCGGGCAGCAATATCCCCATGGATTACTTTATGCTTTGTGGTCAGATAATCCTATTCCAAATGGATAGACAGACTCAATAGTGTTTTGGACGCACAGCATTCAAATAGATTTCAATGAGAATGTTAACTGCAGTTCTGCTAAAAAAAACTGAACAGCTAATCTACAGATAACACCAGGATTTTCATTCTCTCTCATTGACCAGCTTCTTCCAGTTATTTCATCAAACATTATAGCTATCCCAAGCAAGCTACGAAGGGAGGCTTTTCCCCAGACACCAAACTAACCAACTCATTCTGAAACCAATTTAAGCTATAATAGTGATTTATAAATTACCAGTTCTATTCATTCTATCAATCCAACTCAGTTATAAATGCTGAATAGCTCTATATAAACAGCAGAGCTTTGAATAGGATTTTTTTGTGGAAGGCAGAAATAAGGCAAACTTCACAGTAGATAATGCTTCTTTCCAGTTCTCTTCCCTACACCACCACCCATACCCCCCTCCCCAACATAAAAAAAGAAACACATCCTTTTATAAACTGACTGACAGGGGCCAGCCTAATGCAACTGGGAAGAGAGGCTGCACTTTGGACAGCTTAAGTTTAAATTGATCAAAGTCTTAACAGGTGTCAGACGCCTTATGTCCTCTTAATAAACCAACCCCACACAGTGTCCAGAAAAAAAAATTGTATTAACTCTCAGGGAACACAATTACACTCCCAAAGTGATTTTAATTTACATTTGTTTTTGAGATATTTGCCTGTTGACACTAAAGCAGAACAAATGTTTGGATAGGTCAGTCATTCTTCCCACATGACAATGAGAATCAGACAACTCCTGAATGAAGGGGGAATCTATTCCCCTTGTTCAGAATTGTAAGGGATGAATCAGAACTTGGAAACAGTCGTGACATTGTTGTTTTTATCAACAGAGAGGAGCAGCCTTGCCAGAATTCCTTTAAAGTGTGGTAGAAACAGACGGTACACAAACTACACTACAGTTCTGATGACAGAACAATTGCTGCCTTCCCTCTCTGCAGATGTTGCTGACTTGCTGGATATTTCCAGCAATTGTTTTTTTATTTCACATTTGCAGCATTCAGCAATTCTTTTCTGTATTTGCTACTTTAAAGTGACATTAATTCTTGTCCTCTTTACCAAAAATGCAATACACCTTAACTCTATTTCGGAATAACGGCCATGAACCCAAGAGAACTCAGTGCCTTTTTTTTAAGATCAGGGAGGAGACAGTGGGGTCTGTAGATGCTGGAGACCAGAGTTGAGAGTACATTGCTAGAAAAGCACAGCAGGTCAGGCAGCAGAGGAGCAGGAAAATCGACGTTTTGGCAAAAGCTCTTCATCAGGAAAGGCTCCGGTCTGAAACGTCGATTTTCCAGTTCCTTGGATGCTGCCTGACCTGCTGTGCATTTTCCAGCAACACATTCTCAACCCCTTTTATCAACCTCACAGACCTAACTAGGGACTTTTATATTAAAAAAAGGGTTTTGACGACTTGTGTCAAACCTTTGGATTCCTTGGGGACAATGACAGTTATTCAAACTTTTACCATAGCCAATGATTTTTGGCAAACACATATCATTTCCATTTGTGAATTGAAGTGTGTTCTGGTTTTGCTAGAAAGCAAACACAGAAAAATGAGCCACTCAATTTTCAGTGACAGAAATTCTTAAAATATCAAAAAAGTCAATAATCACAAATTGCATTCCAGCACGGAGAGAGAAAAAAATTCAAGCCATAGTGCAACATTTATTCCTGGTGTAATTGTATATTTACTACAAAACTCCAAACACACTAACAATCTTCCATCCACGGCCTCCATTTAAATGGCCCATTGCTGCAGAAAGCTGCCATCATTTAGCAAAGACCTGTCACACCGCGGTAATACTCCCCTACAACCACTTCCGCCAGACAGAAGATATAGAAGCTTGCGCACACACACACACACACACACACACACACACACACACACACACACACACACACACACACCATCAGGTTCAAGAACAGCTTCTTCCCTGTCATTATTCAACTAAATAGTGCACTTTAAATAATGTTGATCTTGCCTCATGCACACCTTATGCAATGTAACTTGTATGCCTCTGTCTAGATGTTTTTCACTCAATGTCGTTGCTTATACGATCTGCCTATAAACAAATCTTTTCAATTTACTTAGGTACACATGACAATAAATCAAATACTACCAGTGGAGGCTGGCAAAACCTAGACACACTCTCAGCAACATGTTTTCAATCATTATTGCTAGGTACATTCGGAGGATCAGTACAGACTGGGGTTAGGTTAGACTAGATTAGATTAGATTAGATTAGATTAGATTAGATTACTTACAGCGTGGAAACAGGCCCTTCAGCCCAACAAGTCCACCCAGACCCATTCCCCTACATTTACCCCTTCACTAACACTAACAACCTTCCATCTGTGGCCTCCATTTAAATGGCCCATTGCCGAAGAAAGGCTGCCATTATTTAGCAAAGACTTGTCACACTGCGGTAATACTCCCCTACAATTTAGCTTGGCCAATACACCTAACCTGCACATTTCTGGACTGTAGGAGGAAACCGGAGCAAACCCACACAGACACGGGGAGATTGTGCAAACTCCACACAGTCAGTCGCCTGAGGCAGGAACTGAACCCGGGTCTCTGGCGCTGTGAGGTAGCAGTGCTAACCACTGTGCCACCGTGCCACCCATTGATTAGGTGTTGGGCTAAACTTCAAAATACATCAATGGTGGGACGCTGAGCTCCCTTCTGCGTGTTTGAAACTAATTGTTGAAGTCTAGTGGGAGATCCTTCAGCCCATCATGATGTCTGCGCCAGCTTTTCAAATGGGCAGCTCACTTTGTGCCATTTTCCTACCTTCTCCTGCATCCTGCACAATTCTGGTTTCAACAACAACAAAGAAAAATCCCTTTTGAAAGCTTCAACGCCAGTCTTCGGTCAAATTGATTCACACCATATGGTATCAAGAAACAGCTGGAGACACCGGATACTGCAAAGGCTATGGGCCTCATCATCATTCTGGCAACTGTGTTGAAGACTTGTTTCCAGAACTTGCCACACCTTCAGTCAAGCTCTTCCTGTACAGTTGCAACACTGGCATCTATCCAATAGTGTGGAAAATTGCCCAGGTATATCCTGTACATAAAACACAGGACAAATCTAACCCAGCCAATTACTGGCCCATCAGTCTACTCTTGAACAAAGTGACAGAAGGTGTGATCAACAGTGCTATCAAGCAGCACCTGCTCAGTAATACCCTGCTCAGTGACGCCCAGTTTGGATCCTCCAGGGCCACTCAGCTGCTGACCTCATTACAGCCTTGTTTCAAACATGGACAAAAGAGCTGAATTCCAGAGGGGAGCCAAGACTGACTGCTCTTGATATCTAGGCTGCATTTGACCAAGAATGGCATTAAGAAGCCTTATCTGAATGGAATTCAGCGGGAATCAAGGGGAATACTTTCTGCAAGTTGGAGGCATACTGGACACAAAAGAAGATGTTTGCAGTCATTAGAAGTCAGTCACCTCACCTCCAGGACATCTCTTCATCCTCACAAGTAGGAACAGTTTCTCCACAGTCATTGTGCTTATATCCCTCATGATATTGAGCACCATATTTCCTTAATCTTATTCGCAGATTCTCCAATATGTCTTTACAGATGATGTTCCTCATCAGTGGAACTAATGGCCTGATTTATTTTTCTTCCTTCTTTGCAAAATCATCATCTCCTTCATACAGCATGATAGCCAAAAACAGACCAGCAGAGGCTGAAACTGTTCCCTCTAGGTGGTTCAACATACCTCATGGCTCTTGTACATCATGACCCTATTAACAGAGAATATAATATCCATGTTTTGTTAACACCTTTCTCCGCTGGTCTGGCCACCTTTACTTATTTATACACACCAAGGTCTGCTCTTGCAACCTTTATATATAAAATATTGGGAAAGCCAAGTAGAATTGTACCATTATCGCCCATTCCATAGAATCCCTACAGCAGGCCATTCAGTCCATCAAGTCTACACTGCCCTTCCAAAAAAATATCCCACCCAGACCCACCAGTTCCCTATATTTTCCATGGCCAATCCACCTAATCTGCATATCTTTGGACTGCCAACATTTCAATGACCTTCCAAAGATCTGCATTATCTTTCTCATTTATAATGCCTGCAAGTTCTGTATGATCCACAAACTTCAAAACTGTACCCTGTACACTTTGTAGATTAACACAGATCAGGAAAAGCAAGTGGCCCAACGCTGTTTGGTGGGGAATTCCATGCCTGCATTAACATGTCAAACAGTCAATTTCATGCTCTTGTTGCCACTGTCCCATGTTGTTCCATAAGCTACAACTTCTCATGTCTGTTGTGTAGCACTGTTAAATGCCTTTTTAAAATCCGGGTACACCACATCAACCACATTGCCCTCATCAGAACCTCAAAAAGCTCTAGCAAATTATTTCAATAGAACTTTTCCTTAAATTCATTTTAGGTTTTCTCAAATAATGCTTTTTTTGATAAAAGTTTAGCATGTTGACAGCTTCTGAGAATTTTCTCCTCTATTAGGATTAAACTGACTGATCTGTAATTTCAGGGTTTACATTCACACCCTTTTTTAAATATTAGGTTAATAGCAAGTTTTCAGAAGATTTGTAGCTCAGGTTGAGGTTCCACATGTTGGTTTGCTCGCTGAGCTGGTTTGTTCTCAGATGTTTTGTCACCATCGTAGGTAACATCATCAGTGAGCCTCGGGATGTTTCTTCTGGCGGCTCATAGATGATGTTACCTAGTATGGTAACAAAATGTCTGAAAATGAACCTTCCAGCTCAGCGAGCAAACCTACGTCCTTAATAGGGTAATGTTTGCATCTTCAGCACCTTCCCAATTGCCAGGAAGAATGAACAGTTATAGCCATTGAATTGAAAATTGCAGAGGCAATCAGGATCTTTGGATCCGTCTCTTCCAGTCCTGGTGGCTGATCGACTTTAAATTCAGATAACCTGTCCATCACTTATTCCACATGAAGTACAATCCCTTCCAGTGATCACATTTTCTCCTCTTCATTGCCTCGGCAACACACAGTCTTCTTTCATAAGGACAAATCAAAACTATTCATTTAAAGCTTCAATTGCACCCCTTATCTGTGTGGTTTCTATCGGACCTAAAGACGACATTGGGAGTTTCTTTTGCATTGGTTGCTAGTCTTTTCTCACACTTCCTCTCTGCCATTTTTGCTTATATTATCACATGCATGCTGGAATCTTTGATATTTAGCCTGGTTCCCAATTGTACATTTTACACAACCTCTGTCATAAGCAGATGTTTCCTAATTTATCTAGTTTATTTTCTTTTGTCATCTGGGTTACTATTTCCTGACCTTTCCCTTTTAAGGTGGTATAGCTTGACTGCGCCTGAACACACTTTTCATTTAATGTAGTAGTTCAGCTACTATTTTTCCTGTCAAACTTCAACATTATGTATTCGATTCAAATCCACTGTTACCTCATTGAGGATGATTTTTCCCTCAATTATTCAATCCTACTCTAAGATTGTTCCTTGCTTTCTTCCATTAACAGTGCAAACTTTGTGATACAATGATCATGCTCCTTGAATGCTCCCCAGCTGACAGTTAGAACCATAGAATCCCTACAGTGTGGAAGCAGGCCATTCAGTCCATCAGGTTCACACCAACTCTCCAAACAGCATCCCACCTAGACCCACCCTATCCCAGTAATCCTGTTTCTCCAAGGGCTACTCCACCTAATCTGCACATCCGTGAATACCACAGGCTAATTTAGCATGGCCAATCCATTTAACCCTGCATATCTTTGGACTGTGCAAGGAACTGGAGTACCAGCAAGAAACCAACGCAAACAGTCACCCAAGGGTGGAACTGAAGCTGGGTCCCTGGTACTGTGAGGCAGAAGTGCTAACCACTGAGCTGCCCAAATCTATCTGGTCCACCTCTTTCACAAGAAAGAAGTCTAGCAGGGCCCCACATTCTCACAGGAGTGGTAGAAAGATTTCCAGAACATCAAGAACTCGTTCCATCCTATTCCCACCCCTCTATCTTAATTATTTGAATATATACTGGGATAATAAAGTCTCCCAAAATAACTATAATTTTTGCATCTATCTCTAATGACCTCAGATTTGATCCAGTTCTAGAGGTTACCTAGCCTTCACCTCATCTTTCACCCCTTCCTTCACCTATTCCTCTCTCTCACCTTCAGCTTTCTCCTCAATGTCTTGATACCGCACACTGCTCACATGCATCTTCACCCCTACAACTCACCTGGTATCCACTATAAACAGAAGTTATGAGGCCTGTAGCATTTGAAAGTTTTGGAAAAACTCAAACATTGCTTGAAGGTAACTTAAAAACCCTAATCTTATTTGAAAGAGACAAATCTGTCAAAATAAACATGCTCACAGTCTGTATTCAACTTAAAGGAAAAAGTGAAAACAATGAGGACATTCCACACAATCATACCAAGATTGAAAAGTGGCTAGCCCTTGAATATTAAGCAATGCAAAAATTGCACTTTATCCGATGGATAATCTACTCTAATGGATTTGATTGTGCTTCCACTTTTACAATGCTGGCATTTCCCTGAACAGCTTGTTGGAAGTGACAAGCCAGCAAACATTTACTTTCTCAAGTCAAATCCCGATGTTCACTCACTGTTGTAAAAGTCTATTTAACCTAAACTACAGCATTTCATAATAACTCAAAGTATGGAGTAGACAATGATAATCTATGTTTCTTTTAAAATAAAACTCATTTTTTCATAGGGGTCCCATTTCCAAACCATGGTTTCCAATGTGTTTTTGTGGGGTCAACATCACCTGACAAAGTGTGCCCTCCAAAATAGTGGAAGGCCCAAATCTGAAGTGCCCACTTCTGCCATGGTGCCAATAACATCACATGGGCTTTAAACGTACCCCCAATCACATGCTGATGGAACTTGGCAAGACAGGAATGATTGATCTGGGTAAGAATCCTGAGATCGAGTCCTGGCTGCCAATTTTTAAACCTCACTGATGGGAATATCCAGGCTAAAAACTTTATTTATTAAGCTGCAAGAACAAACAGCATCTCTTCTTAAGACTAATTATATCTCAGCATAGGAAGACTTTGGGTGTGTGGTAATATATAAATGGATAGCACCTTTTCAATCGGTGGAGATAGTGCTGCTTTGAGCCTACATGTTCAGAAACCCTGTCGATATCTAAAATAAGGAGGTTTTTAAAATCCCTTTTTCAATCAATATTCAGTCCCATTGACAAATACTCCCTTGTTCAAATGTGTCATCACTGTAAGCCTTTAGGTGGCGCTAAGTCACAGTAAAAGGTCACACTATTCAATGTGAACATCAAGTCTTCCCAGCAGAAAAATAGGAAATGAGAGGCACAACTCAATAGTTTAGGATGTGCAGGTTAGGTGAGGCAGCCATGGTAAAAACCCCATGTGGGTCACAAGAATGGGTTTGGGGGTTGGATCTGGGTAGGATGCTTTTCAGAGGGTCAGTGCTGACCCAATAGGCTGAATTGTCTCTTTCTGCACTTTAGGGATTAGATTAGATTCCCTACAGTGTGGAAACAGGCCCTTCGGCCCAACAAGTGCACACCAACCCTCCGAAGAGAAACTCACCCAGACCCATTCCCTACATTTATCCCTGACTAATGCACCTAACACAATGGGCAGTTTAGCATGGCCAATTCACCTAACTTGCACATCTTTGGACTGTGGGAGGAAACTGGAGCATCCGGAGGAAACCCATGGAGAATGTGCAAACTCCACACAGACAGTCACCTGAGGGTGGAATCGAACCCAGGTCACTGGCGCTGTGAGTGCCTCACAGCGCCATTATAATAATATAATTATAATTCTCAAATCATTTACAGCCAATATGTTAAAAAGCAGAATATTGTTTTGTGAACCTTCAACTTCTGGTTTAGGATTCAAATGATAGTCTAAAGTCCCCTAGACGCCTGTGAATGGACACTACTGGCTTGGGACAGACATTTATATTAGACTTGCCAACAAATATTTTTACTGTGAAAGTGACTTTTCATGTTCTAGTATGTAAAATTATAGAAGCATAGTAGAACACAGCCTTTTGTTAAGGTTTATCCTTCACATGTGGGCAATATTGACTGGGCTCGTATTTATTGCCTTTCCATAATGCCCTGAAGATGGCAGTGATGAGCTGCCTTCTTGATGTCCATCTGGTGTAGATGCACCCACAGCATTGTTAGGGAGGGAGTTCCAGAAATTTGATCAAGAATCTGAAAATGCTAGCACTGTCTCTTGGAGAGAAAAGGCTTCGCTTAAACCCATGTTAGCTTTTTTTTGGTCCACAACCTTGCAAGTTCTCAACTTGTGACAATACTATTGCTTTTTTAGGTGTATTTTCTCCTGGTTTTCTTTTTATGAAGAGAGGTTGAGACAGTGGTATGTTCCAGGCTAATAAAATAAACTTGAGGAGTTTTTAGGTTATTTTTAAGCAAAATATTGGAACAATAGAAGCACGAATGGGTGGAGTCAGGCTCCCACAGAACCAGGCTTTTAATTTTGTTTTCAGCAGTTGTTGGGGCTTTGGAAAGTGGAAGCTGCTACATCCGTTCCAGCTAAAAGCTTGGGTTCTCTTTCTGCTGCCAGAATTAGATGTGAAACAATCTGTTTTACTGACTTTATCTTTACCAAGGCTATATTTATGGGATGTTACTGTATTGGAACAGTTGCTGTTTAGTGGTTAAATAATCCATTATTCTGTTAAGTTTTCCAATAAAGTTATATCAATTCTTTTGTTTGTATTCTTACCCAGCAGTGTGTTTTGGTTAAAGCCAAACAGTGTGACCAATCGATATCTGGAAGACAGCACTTTACACTTTCCTTTAAATAAAAAGATAAAAGTCAGGGTCTAGCCTATCTCCTTGCTGGGTGTTTGAATTGGTCTATGCAAGGTTTGTGAAGATTTGTAGCTCAGGTTGAGGTTTAGGGTGTAGGTTTGCTCGCTGAGCTGTAGGTTTGATATCCAAACGTTTCATTACCTGGCTAGGTAACATCATCAGCGGCGACCTCCAAGTGAAGCGAAGCTGTTGTCTCCTGCTTTCTATTTATATCTTTCTCCTGGATGGGGTTCCTGGGGGTTGTGGTGATGTCATTTCCTGTTCGTTTTCTGAGGGGTTGATAGATGGCATCTAGATCTATGTGTTTGCTTATGGCGTTGTGGCTGGAGTGCCAGGCCTTTAGGAATTCTCTGGCATTACTTTGCTTAGCCTGTCCCAGGATAGATGTGTTGTCCCAGTCGAAATGGTGGTTTTATTTCCTCCGTGTGTAGGGCTACGAGGGAGAGGGGGTCGTGTCTTTTTGTGGCTAGCTGGTGTTTGTATATCCTGGTGGCTAACTTTCTTCCTGTTTGTCCCACATAGTGTTTGTGGCAGTCCTTGCATGGAATTTTGTAGATGACGTTGGTTTTGACCATGGGTTGTACTGGGTCTTTTAAGTTTGTTAGTTTTTGTTTGAGAGTGTTGGTGGGTTTGTGTGCTACTAGTATTCGGAGGGGTCTTCATAGTCTGGCTGTCATTTTTGAAACTTCTTTGATGTATAGTAAGGTGATTAGGGTTTCTGGCTGTGTTTGGCAGCCTGGCACTCCAACCACAATGCCATAAACAAACACACAGATCTATATACCATCTATCAACCCCTCAGAAAACGAACAGGAAATGACATCACCACAAAACCCCAGGAAACCCATCCAGGACAAACATATAAATAGAAAGCAGGAGACAATAGCTTCACTTCACTTGGAGGTCACCACTGATGATGTTACCTAACCAGATATCAAACCTACAGCTCAGCGAGCAAACCTATTCCCTAAATTGGTCTATAACAAACTACAAGGGGCTGTCCAATACCTTTTCCATGTGCTCTATAGAATCAGCTTCAGCATTTCTTCAGGTAGCTCTCAGTGAAGACATATCTCAGCCGGCTGCTAAATCTTCTCGAATAGATTCAGAATCTATGATACTTTTTTATTATGCCTCACCCAGGAAAAGAAAAATGATTTATTTTAATGTCCTTTGTGCAACCACTAGGCATCTCAAAGACCTTTACAACCAACGTTTTAGGTTGCAGTTACTGTTATAGAATCATAGAGATGTACTGCACAGAAACAGACCCATCCAGGCTGACCAGATATCTCAACCCAATCTAGTCCCACCTGCCAGCACCTGGCCCATGTCCCTCCAAACCCTTCCTATTCATATACCCATCCAAATGCCTTTTAAATGTTGCAATTGTACCAGCCTCCACATCCTCTGGCAGCTCATTCCATACACGTACCACCGGCTGCGTGAAAAAGTTGCCTCTTTAGGTCTCTTTTATATCTTTCTCCTCTCACCCTAAACTTAGTCCTCTAGTTCTGGACTCCCCGACCCCAGGGAAAAGACTTTGCCTATTTATCCTGTGTATGTCCCTCATGATTTTGTAAACCTCTAAAAGGTCACCCCTCAGCCTCCGACGCTCCAGGGAAAACATCCCTAGCCTACTCAGCCTCTCCCTATAGCTCAAATCCTCCAACCCTGGCAACATCCTTGGAAATGTTTTCTGAACCCTTTCAAGTTTCACAACATATTTCCAATAGGAAGACGACTAGAATTGCAAGCAATATTCCAACAGTGGCCTAACCAATGTCCTGTACAGCCGCAACATGACCTCCCAACTCCTGTACTCAATACTCTGACCAATAAAAGGAAAGCGACCAAACGCCGCCTTCACTATCCTATCTACCTGCAACTCCACTTTCAAGGAGCTATGAACCTGCACTCCAAGGTCTCTCTTCAGCAACACTCCCTAGGACCTTATCATTAGGTGTACTGTTATACTGTAATAATAAGGAAACTGTTATATAAGGAGAGGCAGCAGCCAATTTACACACAGCAAACCCACATAAGTAACCATGTAATAACGACCAGATAATCTGTTTGCTGTGATGTGGATCGAAGGGTAAATATTAATCTGAACGCTGGGAAGCAAGTTCCCTTCTCCTTTGAATCCAGAGGATCTTCTACATTCAACTAACGGGAGCAGATGATTTCAGTTTAACACCTCGTCCAAAGCACACCATCTCCGGTAGTGCAGCAATGCCTTAGTGCAGCAATGCCTTACCACAGATATATCGGTCTTGTCTTTAAACTTGGCTCAGTGATTAGCACTGCTGCCTCACAGCACCAGGTACCTGGGTTCAATTCTAGCCTCTGGCAACTGTCTGTGTGGAGTTTACACATTCTCCTTGTGTCTGTGGGTTTCCTCCAGGTGCTCTGGCTTTCTCCCACAGTTCAAAGATGTGCAGGTTAGGTAGATTGGCCATGTTAAATCGTGTACAGTGTCCAGGGATGTGTAGGTTAGGTGGACTAACCATTGGAAATGCAATGTTACATGGACAGGATAGGGGAATGATTTTGGGTAGGATGCTCTTCAGAAGGTCAGTGTGGACTCGTTGGGGAAATGGCCTGTTTCCACACTCTAGGAATTTCATGATTCTAGATTCAAACAGAGTGCGTTAACTACTTAACCACAGCTGACAATTGTTGGGAAGCAATTATTTCCACCCCACCCCCTGCCTCAGGAACATGAAAACCTCTATTCCATCCAACAGCTAACCTTCCCTAATTTAAGAAAAACAAACTCTCCCAATTTCTCTCCCAACTCTGGGGAAACCACCTCGACAGTCTTTCTAAGGTGTTCACGTCTTTGCTGTGGTACTCAGAATCATAAAATTATCCCTGTGTAAAAGGAAGCCATTCAGCCCATTGTGCCAGCACTACCTATATTAAGAACTGCCCAAAATTCTCAAATTCTCCAATCTTATGAAAAAAGAAACAGAACAGCACAAAGAAGCAAATATAAATTATTTCAATGCAGTGTGGTACATCTTGACAAATCAGTCAGTTGCGTCACTTGGGTTACGTATTGGCACTTGAATCTATGTTTGGTGAGAAATCTATCACCTCCACTAATATCTCAGAGTTAGATGATTGACCTGAAACGTTATCTCTTGTTCTTTCATCACTGAATATTACCAACCTTTAGTGCTTTTATTTCAGATTTCCAGTAGCCAAAATAAAGCTTCCTCCGAAGTTACAATTCGTTAACTTGTCCCAATGTCAATTTGTGTGAAAATGTTTTACTTGAGTAAGGCTGTAGTTTTCCAGAATTAACGAGGGGCTATTTGTGCAACTTTTGGAAAGTTCTGTTGTAGTGAGATGATCTAGAGGAAACTTGCCCAAAACTGCTTGAATGTCACATCTTTTATATCTTTAATAGTGATTCACTACAGTATCTGCCTAGCTTCAATAATGAAAATAGAGGCTAAATATGCATCATAGATCTGACCATCATCTCTGGTGCACCCAAGTTAAAGCAGTATTTCCAGCATAAACTTACCAATCCACACGCTACTTGCATTGCAATGCTGTACATACTTTTCTCTGTGAGATTCAGCACTACTTCCCCAGATTCAGCTGCAGTCTATTGAGACATAAAGAACAGGTATTAGGATAACAAACTGACTATTCCAGGTAAACTCAACGGATGCAAACATCGAATCCCAACACTATACAACAAATTGCAGCCTTATTCCATCACTGGAAAACAAAAGGTGCAAAGAATTAGAATTAAATGTTATTGTCCAATGTACAGAAGTACACGAGAATGGGGAAAAAAGTGTAAATATTGCCATTCTCAAAACACCATCCTTGGCTCCTAGGTTCAAAATCAAGTCTGGATTAGAACAGACCATTCATTGTGGAATCTTAATGTCTATTATTTTGACTATCTTGTCTTGAAGTTCAATGGGACCTTATCATTGACCAGAGATCAAACCAGACCAGCTACTTAAAATACTGTAATAACAAGAGCAGGGAAGAGGCTGAGAAACTCATCTCCTGTCTTCAATAAGCTTGTCCCAATCTACAAAGCTCACAGCAGGTGTGTGATGGACTTGTTGGAGCTGCAGGTATCAGTCACAGCATAGTAGTATTCACAACAGACAGTCCACTTTACCAGCACTGCAACCACCACCTCAAAACATTCATTCCCTCCTCTCCTAATGCACTGTGGTAGCAGCATCTACCATCCACAAAATGAACCATAACAACTCACCAAGACTCCTCAAAGTTTCTTCAAAACTCACGACCTCTACCATCCACAGTCAGCAGATACATGGGAACACCACCTCCTGCAAGTTCCTCTCTGGAATATCTCAGGAAGCCTGACTGGAAAGGAAACTCATTTATTGTTGAACATCAAAATAGAGCCCCTTCTTGTGACATATATGGGCTATTTACCATCCCAATACAGACTGTTCTGCAGACCCATCCTGGAATCTGTTTTATATTGGACTCCATATTCAATGACCTTTACAAGGAGATTCATTAGTTAATCCCCATGGGCCTTGTAAGAAAGTTATCACCCCCTCCAAGCAACTCACCATCTGACTTGGAAATATATCACCATTCCTTCATTTACATGAAGTCAAAATCCTGAACCTTCTTCCCTATAGCATTGTGGGTAACCTTACACTCCAAAGGACTGCAATGTTCTCTTTTTGAGCTCTGGTATGGGAACGGATTTCCATTGTTTGCCTTATTTGTAAACAAATATTCCTACACTGTTCCTTAATATGGTCAGAAGTCACAGGACACCAGGTAATAGTCCAACAGGTTTCCTTGAACTTACAAACTTTTGAAGTGCTGCTTCTTCAGGTGAAGGGAAGTGAGGTCACTTCACCTGTGAAAGCTTGTGATTTCAAATAAACCTGTTGGACTATAACCTGGTGTCCTGTGACTTCTGACTTTGTTGATTCCAGTTCAACATAGGCACCTCCACATCATTCCTTAATATGGTGTGTTTATCCTCAAAAGGGTGTGTCATCTCTTGCTATTTCACTGACCATACAACAGAGACCACCACGACAGTTGTTAAAGGATCTGTAACCAGGGGCAGAGATTTTGGCTTTGAAGAAGCAGGTTTAGAAAGGCGTTTTTTTTCCACCTAGAGGATGATGGATATCTGGAACTATCAGCCTGAAAGGGTGGATTGGGCAGATACCACCATAACAGTTAAGATTACCAATGGCAAACTAAATTCAACTTGAAGAAATGCAAGGTAATGCACTTGAACAGGACAAACAAGGCTAGGAAATACATGATGAACAGTTGGACCCTCAGAAGGACCAAGAATCAGAGGGACCTTGGTGTGAATGTCCATCAGTCCCTTAAGGTATCAGGACAAAATGGTTAGGGATGACATATGGAATACTTGCCTTTATGAGTTGAGGCACAGAGTTTAAGAGCAGGGAGGTGTTGCTGGAGTTGTGTAAAGGTGTCGAGGAGGCCACATCTGGAGTGTTGCATGCAATTCTGGAACACACATTGCAGGAGGGGTGTGATTGCACTGGAGAGGGTGCAGAGGAGATTTCCCAGGATATTGCCAGGACTGGAGTGTTTCAGTTAAGGAGAGGGATTGGACAGACAGGGTTGCTTTTCTTAGTGCAGAGGAGTCTGAAGGGGGACATGACTGACTTGTATAAAGTTATGAAGGGCATAGATAGGGTAGGCAGGAAGATACTCCCATTGGTGGAGGGATCAATGACCAGGAGGATAGATTTAAGGGAAAGCTCCAGAGGTTTAGAGGAGATGTGTGGAAAAACCTTTTCACCCAGATGGGGGCTGGGAATCTGAATCTCACTCCCTGTGAGGATAATAGATTCAAAAACCTTCAGAACTCTTTAGAAATACTTAGATACACTGGCAGTGCTAAGGCATACAGACGATGGAAGAGTGCTGAAAAACAATAGTTAGGTGGCTGTTTTTGGTGGGTGTTGATATGATGAGCCAATAGGGTCTTTTTTTAAAAAAAAGTGCTGTAGACCTGCATGACTATGACAAACTACTTGGAGTTGCATATGAAGTTCCACAATCTACAGGGCAAAGACTAAGGTCAACGTCTTATGCTGAATATCCAATTCTGTGGTATAAATGTCAATCATCTGAGGTTCCACAAAATGGCAGCTTGAGTTTAATCCAGAGAAATGTCACATGATACATTTATATCAGTGTATTTGGAGGAGGGGGTGTGTTTAAGAGAGATGGATAAGGCAAATTTTTCACACAAATTGGGGTGAGTGCCGAGAGGTGGTGGTGGAAGCAGACACAGTAGCAGCATTCAAGGAACGCCTGGATAAATACATGAATAGGAAAGGAGTAAAGATACAAATCCTGTAAGTGACGACAGCTTTAGGGCAAAATGTTTTGGTGCAGGCTTAGAGAGTCAAAAAGTCTCTTCCTGGGCTGTATTGTTTTTTGTTCATTCAGAGCATTCATAAAATCGGGAACATTTCTAGCAAGTTGTCTCTGATCTCTCTTCGACACCAACGCTCAGTTAGGCCAACAATGACATTTTAAATGCAAGGGAATGTGGGGCAAATCGATCCTCATAATTTAACCCTTTTAGTCCCTAGAATTCCAGGTGAATCTCCTGAAGTCAATTGGTCTGTACTGAGATGCAGTGAGGCCTGATCAATGCTTCATAAAACTGGCAATTGTTCTTGAGGGGGCTGAAATACAAGGTTAAGATGAAGATTCCATTAGTTTACTATAAAACTCTTTCTAATTGCATCCTTGCCTTTAGCAGTTTGTAGACAGGAACACAACAATCAAGTCTGTCCCCATTTAAAAAATAATCCAGTTTCTCTTTCTTGGATAAAAGTGAATTTCCCCTCATTTCGGTATACTGACTTCCATTTTGAGTTTGCCTGCTCATTTTATCTATCCTTTTCAGCTGTAACCTCCTAACTACAGAACTTTATACTTCATGTGGAGGAATAAGAAGAACAAAGAAAATTACAGCACAGGAACAGACCCTTGAGCATTCCAAGCCAGCGCTGATCCAGATCCTCTATCTAAACTTGTCACCTATTTCCTCAGCCTTTTGGTCCCTGCCCATTCATGTGTGTATCCAAGTGCATCTTGAATGATGCTATCATGCCTGACTCTACCACCTCCGCTGGCAACACATTCCAGGCACCTAACACCCTCTGCATAAAGATCTTTCCATGCATATCTCCCTTAAACTTTTCCTCCCCCACTGTGAACTCATGACCTCTAGTAATTGAGTCCTCCACTCTGGGAAAAAGCTTCTTGCTATCCACCCTGTTAATACCTCAGGGTTTTGTAGATCTCAATCAGGTCCTCCCTCAACCTCTGTCTTTTTCATGAAAATAATCCTAATCTCCTCAACCTCTCTTCATCACTAGCACCCTCCATACCAGGCAGCATCCTGGTTAACCTCCTCTGCACCCTCTCCAAAGCATCCACATCCTTTTGGTAATGTGGTGACCAGAACTGTACGCAGTATTTCAAATGTGGCCAAACCAAAGTTCTATACATCTGTAACATAACCAGCCAACTCTTGTACTCAATAGCCCATCCGATAAAGCCCTACCTGCCAACGTAGTTAACTCAGCCACATTAGGGAGATTTAAACAATCCTTGCATAAGCACATGAATGATGGGATAATGTGGCGGGTGAGCTTAGATTAGTTCATGGGTCGGCAGAACATTGAGGGCCGAAGGGCCTGTTCTGCATTGTATTGTTCTATGTTCTATGAAAGAATGCTGTATGCTTTCTTGACCACTATCAATCTGCGTTACTACCTTCAGGATACAATGGACCTGAACACCTAGATCTCTCTGTACATCAGTTTTCCCCAGGGCTTTTCCATTTACCATATTATTCACTCTTGAAATGGATCTTCCAAAACACCACACATTTGCCCAGATTGAACTCCATCTGCCATTTCTCCACACAACTCTCCAATCGATCTATATTCTGCTGCATTCTCTCACAGTCCCCTTTGCTATTTGTTACTCCACTAATCTTAGTGTCATCTGCAAACTTGCTAATCAGACCCCCTATACCTTCCTCCAGATCATTCACATATAACACAAACAGTGGTCCCAGCACAGATCCATGTGGAACATCACTGGTCACAGCTCTCCATTTTGAGAAACTTCCTTCCATTACTATTCTCTGTCATCTCGGGCTGTCCAGTCAGTTCTCTATCCATCTAGCTAGTACATCCTGGACCTCGTGTGACTTTACTTTTTCCATCAGTCTACCAAGGGGCATCTTATCAAATGCCTTACTGAGGTCCATGTATATGGCATCTACAGTCCTTCCATCAACCAACTTTGGTCACTTCCTCAAAATAATTCTATTAAGTTGGTAAGACATGACCTTCCCTGCACAAACCCGTGCTGCCTATCACTGATAAGCCCATTTACTTCCAAATTTAAATAGATACTATCCCTCAGTATCTTCTCTAGCAGCTTCCCTACCATTGACGTCAGGCTCACCGGTCTATAATTACCTGGATTATCCCTGCTACCTTTCTTAAACAAGGGGACAACATTAGCAATTCTCCAGTCCTCTGGGATTGGAGCAGCTATTAACTTGAATACAAAACCTTCTGATCTTTTATCCAAGACATTGACTTAATCTTTGCAATAAATTGTAATAATCTTTGTAAAGTTTGCAATATGAATCCAAGGCAAACACCACATGTTCCATCCAGTCAATCATATGCCATACGATCTATCCCTACCATCAACTGCCTCCCAACCAGTTACCAACCCCATGCTGCACTTACCCTGGAGACTGTGCGTTTTCGTTGTTACCGATAATCTTCAGTGTGGAACCTGATCGTAATACACCTTCCAACAGTCAACAAAGGCAACACGCATAAACATTGTCATATTACTAGGATAATGACCTCCATGAAATTTATGTTAGTTCAATAAACATTAGCCATCCTTCCCAAGCTGACACTAGCTGTTCTGTTCATTTTTGTCGATTTACTCCGTCTATTTACCAATGTCAGATGCAGTAATTCCCAACAACTGGCCTCAAACTCAGATCTGCACTTTCCTGGTCTGCTTCTCTCTCAAATAATGGAGCAATTTGATATTCCAAAGCTACTCCTTTGGAATATCAAATTGCTCCATTATTTGAGAGAGAAGCAGACCAGGAAAGTGCAGATCTGAGTTTGAGGCCAGTTGTTGGGAATTACTGCATCTGACATTGGTAAATAGACGGAGTAAATCGACAAAAATGAACAGAACAGCTAGTGTTCCAAAGCTACTCCTTTGGAATATTGCTTCTGTAACAAATGTCTCCCTAATTTAATTACCTATTTGCTTCTACTGAACTGGGGCAGAATCCATAAGCTGTTGGAGTGGTATTTATCCTCATTATTTTCCGTTATTTACCATTGCTTTACATTAACTCAGTAAGTTCCTCCGTTTACCTTGTATCACTGGGGGTTGGCCTCTTATTCAGAGTGAGAATGGATATAAAACAAAACTTGGTATTTTTGTTCTTCTTCATTCTGGAGTGGGTTAAGAGTGTGTCAGGGAAGGCTAGCATTTGTTGCATTTCTCCAATTGCCCTTGAACTGAATGACATGCTGAGCTATTTCAGAGACCGGTTAAGAACCAATGACATTGCTGAGAGTCTGGAGATACACACTGGCTACCTGACCTGGACCCAATAGATCTTCTTCCCCCAAGGAAGATTAATGAACATGACTCTTCCATTGCTCCCACCCCCCACTCCCCACCCTCAAACAACAATGGTCAGTGAACTAACTTTTAATTTGTTACATTAAATTTCATTCTGATGAAGGGCTTTTGCCTGAAACGTTGATTTTCCTGCTCCTCAGATGCTGCCTGACCTGCTATGCTTTTCCAGCACCACTCTAATTTAGACCCATAATAAGATTTGAACCCATGCTCCAAGAACATTGGCCAGAGTCTACAATTTGGCATTGCCGCTGATAGATTACCATTAAAATAAATAAATATCACAGAATTCCTAAGTCTGGAAGCAGGCCATTCAGCCCATTGAGTCTACATTGACCTCCAAACAACATCCCACTGAGGCCAACCTCCCCCCATCCTATCCCTGTAACCCTGCATTTCACATGGCTAACCCACAGATCCCTGGACACTACGGAACCATTTAGCATGGCCAATCCACCTAACCTGCACAACTTTGGACTACGGGAGCACTCAGAGGAAACCAGGAAAAGACAGACCAGACGCTGGAATTGAACCCGGGTCCCTGGTGCTGAGGCTGCAGTGCAAACCACTGAGCAACTCTGCTGCCCCATTGTGGCATCATGTATATCACATCTTTCTCCCAATGCCACTCCCTTACCATTGTGATGTTCTTAAAATATTCTTAAAGTCTTTTACCATTAACTATAAACTATTACAAATTATATCAAAGTTATGTGGCACTTAAATTCTTGTGAAAAAAACAAATCCCATAATAAAAATGGACACTTTGAATCTTCATATGGATTAGATCAATCACATTGGCAAAAGTAGCTGTGATTCCAATTTAGAGCGCATCGCGACAATATATTCTGGCACCAACCAGGGAACAGGCTATTTTAGCCCTAGTGATAAGAAAGGAAATAGAATAAATTAATGACCGCACAGTAAACATCATCTTGAAAACATTGATCATAACATTGTCGAATTTGATAGCTACTTTGAGGGTCAATGTTTTGGATCTGAAGCTGACATTCAAAACTTTGATAAAAAGATTGTAAGGATATAGAGAAACTGTGACAGATATTAGGGCAGATATTTGCTCTCTCTCAAAACTCTATTTGAGAAAGACAGATGACAAGAAAGATGCACAACTCAGGAAGTTAAAAGATAGTATGAAATTGAAAGAAACGGCATTCGAGGCTAGTGGAAGAGCAGAAATTTGCAAGCATTTGAAAACCAGCAAAAAAAAACTGCAAAATGTTTACAAGGGGAAAATTAGAATGAGCGCAAACAAGTTAGACATAAAAGAGCAAACAACAATTATATGAAAAGGGAAGCATTAGTAAAAAGTAAGTACTGGTCCCTTCAGCAATTGAAAGTGGGAAATAATCAGAAACAAGGGAATGGCAGAGAATTTGCATTTTGGACCTGTACAAGACACAAAAGCATCCCAAAAACAACAGGAGAAGAAATTCATGGTGCATAAAACATTTAGAATAATGAGCATCAGAGAAAACGTGCAAGGAAAACAATTGGGCTTAAAAGGCTGACACATTCCTGAACCTGATGACCTGCAACACAAGATGTAGTAGAAGCAGGCTATTCAGCCTATTGAATCTACTGTCCTATTCAATAAGATCATAGCTGATGTCATAATCCCAAACTCCACTGTCCTGTCGTTTCCCACAATCCTAGATTCCTTTACTGATTAAAAATCAGTATCAGCCTTGGACATATTTAATTACCCAGCCCCCACAGCCCTCTGTAGAATTCCACAGATTCACCACACTCGAAGATTCCTCCTCATTTGACTTAAATGAGCAATCCCTGTCCTCTGGTTCTTGACTCTCCCTTAAGTGGAAACAACCTTTCCATGTCTAGCATGGCAAATCCTTTAAAGGATATTTCAATAAAGTTGCTTCTCATTCTTCTAAACACCAAACCTACTTACCCAAGAACAGCCTCTCTACACTCAGACCAACCTGATGAGCTGTTCTTTTTTTTCCCTTAGATAAAGGAGACCAGAACAATTCACAGTATTCCAGCGGTGATCTGGCCATTTCATGCATCCTCGAATCTTGTAAGAAACAACTGCAGATATTGGACAATGACTGCAATCATCCAAAATTCCCTAGATTTTACAAGAGATCCCAACAGACCGGAAAACCACTTCTACTGAAGAATCAAGGCAGAGAGAAAGCAGATTTCTCTAGGCCAGCTTGCCTAGCATGTGTTATTAGGGAACTATTGGAAACATTGAAGTACATGATTAAGTGAGGTATGCAGGACATTCTGAACATCCTGACCCTGCTGAATTGAGAGGATTGTAAATCATGCAAATTACTTATCGTAGAATTCCCAGCCTCTTGCCTGATCTTGTAGTCATGGTGCTTATACAGCTGGTCCAGTTGAGTTTCTAACCAATGGTGGCAATGATGATGCCATTAATCATTCTGATTCAGGAATTGAACATTTCAGTCATCCCTTATCAAACACAAATTATACAACAATTATAATACAACCATTTGTAACTATTGACATCAAGGCAATAATTGTACTCCTATAATGTGCAACACTACTGTGATAATGAACTTTGAAACAAAAAAAAGCTATCCACAAACCTCACGTAATTGCCACAATGAATGCAATAGGCAGCCCCCGCTCACATACTCCAGAAAGATGTAGAGGGGTAGTTTCTCTGTCCTGCAGCCCAGCAGTTTCACAATGGAATCATGGTTACAAACTTTCATGTGGAACTTCACAAAGTCCAAGTATTCCAAAATCTCCTTTGCATTTGCATTGTCTAGAGAAAATGAGACAAACATGAAACTCAGGTTTGTAGATTGCGAATAGCATGTGTTGCCAGAAATGGAAGGGAAAACATAGGACAATCATTACCTCTCACTGACTTCTATAGCATTGGAAAATACCACTAGAGCATACAGCATCCTTGTGTGGTCAGGACAGGTTTTTCTGGCCTCCCAAAAAGACAAGTTTCTGACTGTAATGGATTGTCTCTTGGCAGATGGTGCAAAGCGTCAACGGATTTCAGCCTGGCAGAAAACCCAGGGTGGATTCTAGGATCAGATCCTGGTTGTTATGGGATATGAAGGCCATATAAGGAGGGAGTGCAAACCAAACTCAGGAACAGGAAATCCTGCAATAAGAGTTAGAGTTGGGCAGTAATTGGTTCAATCTTAGCTGCTCACCTGTCTGGTTTACACTGGGCTTGTCATAGGGTTAAGATCAGCCTCATTGAAAAGTGAGGTTGCAGCTCCCTCTGCTGACACCCATAATTCAACTCCAGAGTAATACCCTCACGAGAAAAACAATTTCTGTCTCTTAACTGAGCAACAGCAGTGCAAAATCAAAGATCATCGAGCCTTGTGTCCTTGTAAAAATAAATGAATACATTTTTATATTACATTATTGTAGTATGGTATTGATGGCCTGAACAGCCTCATAATGTAATGGAATCTGCAGCAAAACATCCAAGCAGAGGCAGAAGCACCTTTGCCTTCAACTCAGCATCAATACATACGGACGGTTTAATCAAAAAGACAGGTTTTTTAAAAAATTGTCTTCAAAGCAAGAGAGGGGGAAGGGGGGTGACAGGAAGTTCAACAAAACTCTGCCTTGACAGCGAAAGATACACTCACCAATGGCTGAGGAAATCACGGTCGCACCAAGTGCCAGAGTTGAAGGAATACAAGGTTCTCAAAAGATGGTATGATATTGCAAAGATAAAAAGGAGCGAGGTTGCGGAATTTAAAATAAAAAAAAGTGTGACAGAACCAGAGGCCAGTGTGATTCAGTGTCACAGGGATAACAAGTAAATGAGACTTGGTACAAACTGAAATGTTGGGCAGAGAGTTTTGTATACACTTAAGATACTGGAAGTATCCACGGGCACAAACCATTCAACCAAATTCCGGGCTGACATCAAGTAAAACTTTTGATATCACTTGCTTGTAAAGCTGACCAATACAAATTCAGCAAACAATAGAACATGACATGCCTTTACTGTCACAAAAGGACCTTCAGACTTGCAAGAAAAAGATCATGACCACTCTGTTCCACATCAGCACGAGTTCAAAGGTCAGATCACCCTTCCCTCCCACTTGCGAAGCTGAGAGGTGGCCTGAAACACAATTAATGTCTCCCAGGAAACCAGCCCATTTCTCTCAAAAATACTCATTAATGTCTACGCAGGATCAGGTTGGACTACAGCAAGGATGTGACCTCAAGATAATTTCAGATCCTTTCCAGAGCGAGTGTTACCATGCTGATCAGAATCTGGATTCATTAGTTTGCAATTCACCTGTACCCGAATAAATTCCAAGTAACTCAAAAATTATTACAGAAAAGAATCAAAACTCTCAGCCCCAAAATCAAAGCGAGACTAAGAAATAATTTCAAGATTATTATGCATATGCAATGCCCCACCTCCCATTAACCCACATCTGAATACCCCAAGCCCGTCCCCCTTACCCCTGTGCCACTCCCTAAGTACACTGATTCCTTATGAAAACGTATGTAACTGGTGATTCAGATGAAGCAATGGATTTCAACTCATGTTGTTTACACTTAAGATGCACACCACTGGGGAGTTAACAAATACATCTGCAGCAAAACAAAGCATACAGCGACGACCTTTCAACAGAATTGACTGATTTATCAAAGTACATTTTGCCACAGCGTACTTTAACATATCCAACGTTTAGAGTTTTTGCTGGTGAACTTTATGAACAAGAGTGGGCCATTCAGCCCTTCTAGCCTGCTCCACCGTTCAATAAGATCATGGCTGATCTGGTTGTAACTCCACCTCTACATTCCTGTATATCCTCGATAAGCTTTCATCCATTCACTGTCGGCTTGTGCAGGTGGTAGCAATGAAGTGTGTTGACCTAGAAATTAATGTCCTATACAAACCACACCAAGCTGGCATAACTGCAAGAGTTGTTCCTTTTTAAAAAAGATTTCAGAAATGGACTTTTATGGCTGGACATTCCCCTTGAGGTGAGAATGATGATCCGTATTTCCTGCTCAAAGTGGTCAATGATGTCATCATCATGTGATCACAATCTTAAAGTGACAGCCCACCATATGTACACATCTTTTACAGCAGACATTCCTGCACTGAAACCATTTACAGTAATTAGTCGTATACAGTCAGTAGGCAAGACATTCTAGAGGATGTTGATTCCAGTGTGATTGTTGGCACACCCACATTGTTTATATTTCTAGTTGCTTTTAATCTCTGGTGTCCTAGGTATGCTAAGAGCATCATTTGTCAGTCTTTTCCTGAGCTGACAGCATGTTTGGAGATTTGCACAATGTCATTTTATCTCCTCCACGAAGGTAGTGTCTCCCACAGATGCTTCAGTTACTATTCTGTCCTCATGTATATCCAGGTCTCTATTTGGCAGTTATTTGACAATCTTAGGTTAATGTTGTCTCTGGCACATTCATTTTTACTCCCAAGAGTTGATATGCATATCTGCACCATTCTACATCTGCACAATGTAGGAGTCAACCAACCAATGGTTGGTACTCACATCTCCCGAATGGTGCAATTCCTCACTAACACTTCTTGACATTTTGGAAAGTATGGCATTTTGCCTTGTTCTCTTATTGTTCACAGGAATCAACAGAATCAGGTTTTCAATATCTATCGTCATGTGTGGTTTTGTCAAATCAGATATTGTGCTCAACCGATATTTTAAAATGAGTAGTGCCAGAGAACTCAGTTATCGAGTGGGCTGTGGTTTGGCCCATTCACAAAAAATGTTTTGTTGCCTGAATAAACCTTTCAGCTAAATCACTGATTGCTGGATGATGAGGAGCTGATCCAATATATTGAATTCTGTTCTGCTTTAGATAGTCTATCAACTCTTCTGACACAAGCCATGGACTATTATCACTCACAAGTGGTGATAACTAAACCTTGTAAAGATCTTCCCCACTCTTTTAATTGTTGTGCCAGAAAATGTCATCTTTGTGGTCTACATGCATCTGGAAACTGGGGAGGAGATATGCAGAGCATGATGTACAAATATTTTAAGCACTACCACATTTCATATCGTCTAAAACAAGATTATAAAGTCATAGAGATGTACAACACAGAAACAGACTCTTCAGTCCAACTTGTCCATGCTGACCAGATATCAGAAATTAATCTACTCTTATTTGCCAGCTTTTGCCCATATCCCATTAAACTCTACCGATTCACATACCCATCCAGATGCCTCTTGAATATTGTAATTGTACCAGTCTCCACCATTTCCTCTGGTAGCGCATTCCATACACGCACCACCTCAGCTATAAAGTTGCCCGTCGGGTCCCTTTTAAATCTGTCCCCTATCACTTTAAGCCTATGCCCTCTAGCTTTAGACTCCCCTATCCTAGGAAAATGACCTTGCCTATTTACCCTACCCAAACCTCTCATGATTTTATAAACCTCTACAAGGTCACCCCTCAGTCTCCAATGCTTCAGGGAAAACAACCCCAGCCTCTCCAGAGAGCTCAACTTCCTTGTAAATCATTTCTGCATCCTTTCAATGTTAACATCTTTCCTACCACAGGGAGACCAGAATTGAATGCAGTATTACAAAAGTGACCTAAACAATGCCCTGTACAGCCACAACATACATCCCACTCCTATAGTCAATGCACTGGCCAATAAAAGCAAGTGTACCAAATGCCTTCTTCACCAGCCTGTCTACCTGCAACTCCACCTTCAAGCAACGAGTAACCTGCACTCCAAGGTCTCTTTGTTCAGCCACACTAAGTGTACAGTCCTGCCCTGATTTGCCTTTCCAAAAAGGTATTCCTAATGCAGCCCTTTTCCTTCTGGATCTCTGCCCCAGCTCAAGCCATTGCCCTCCATGGACAGTCCTCATTACTCAGGGTGAGCAGGTGATGAGCCTCTTCTGTGCTGGTCATCTCTTACCTGCAGTGAATTCCTCTTTCTTCCCCATTGCTGACTGTATCTGTTTTGTTTCAGCAATGATATCTTTTGATTTATTTTCTCTTTATCAAAGTGCCTCTAGGATCTGCAGTAAGGATTCAATTTGTTTTTAACAATAAGTGGCTTGATCCAGTGGATTGCAATGCATGTGGCCAGTTTACGTCTTAAGTTATATTTGGAGGAAGACTAGGAGTTCAAAGTGTTAAACAGCGAGGGCTTTATTATGAAGATGTTTACTCAAAAGGGACCAAAGTTAGACCCAGCTGTTTCCTGCCCAAAATGGCCAAGGATATCATTGTCACATGACCAGATTTTTAAAAAGTGACAGTCCACCATATCTATACAAATACGCAATATTACAATCCTACCTCCTACCTGGCAATATTTGACCACCATCTTTTTACTGGGCTGGCAAAGATATAACGAAGTCACCACTACAATTTCCTGAAGCACGTAAAATGGGAGTGGAAGTGGGCGATGCTGTGATAGATCTGTTGTAGACATTCTAACCAATCACTGGGACATAGGGCAGTTCCACACATTAGAGTTAGGTATCCCAGGGATTATTGTTTCCCCTATTTCAAAGGCTCCATAGATGGCTAAACTGTCAATTGATTTAATCATCAAGTAGAGGGTCCAATTCATACGTTAAACCTGAACCTTCATACTACTGAACATAAAAGAACATGTCATCCACTGGAGAAAGCACTCTATTGCATCTGAATGCAGTCACAATTTTTTTAAAAATTAGAATTAAAAATCTACAATGACCAGTTGTTGGAAAAACACGTATGGCTAACTCCTATCTTCACTTGGTCAGGCCCATATTAATTGTTGACTCTCAACTACCCTCTGAAATGATCTAGCAAGCCACTCAGTTCGAGGGCGAGGGACAGGCAATAATGCTGCTCAGCCAGAGGCACACATGTCCCACAATTCCCAATGTCAGTTTGAGAGTGCATCTGGATGGAACTGGTCATGCTTATCATCGAAGTTACAACAGGAGCCAGTTGGCACAAGGTTGCAATTTTGGCATTCTGGGTCCCTCACACCTGTGTCCAATCACTACACATCTGTCCCATGCTGTGACAGCAAAACCCAACTTATATCATTCACCGCACATCTCTCTAGAACCAGTAACATTAAACACTGCCAAAGCTTACTACTATGTTTTTAATTCGATGTAGAAATTCTTCAATGATGAGTCCTTAACCCTACAGCATTAGACAACTGAAACTGAGCAATAGTAAAATCCAGAATATCAAAGTTTGCATTTCACTTTGAATATTCCAGTTGAATGTGCAATATTGGGCAAGAGCTACAGCTGGCCAAGAATGTTAGGTTCTAGAAGGAGAATGTTGACCACGCCTGTAATTTGAAAAAATGAAGTTAAGCAAATATATAAAAGGATTGTTCTGATGCAATCCACAATATACTGCTATTGGTAAGGATTTGGTTTTCAAGAGTTACTTATCCCACTGTTAAAGGCTGTAAATGAGTAGGGTTGACTCATTTAATAAAAAGAGCACATGATGAATTGAAAGGGTTCTGATCTCAGTCGATGGTACTGTTACACAAGTCACATTCCAGAATGAAATCTGGGATAATAGATCATTTTTCTGTTTGAGTTCTTCAGTATGGTTGGTCACCACTATGGTATTCACATGAGGCTGCAGATTTTCATTAACTGCTGCACAAAATGTTGTTACGCAAAAGAAAAAACAAACAAACCTGGCTAAATATAGAACTGGCAAGATCTTAATTACACAGAACAAAGTCTCAACCTATTTCCTGACACTACTCATTACAGAGACAGAAATCCAGAGAAATTGCACACCCATCCCTGCCCTTAAATTTCTAATTAACTGATTCCGAGTAGTTTCTTAGTCATGAACTGTGGAAACAAGTTGATACATTTGTGCCAAGTCTGACATAAACTTTTCCAAAGTCTGAGAGCCTAAACTTTCTCAGTTCTAATAATATGCAGATTTCTAACCACATTCTCCTGGCTTGCAAGTTTCACAATTGAACCCCTTATGCAGAGGTGCCATTGTTCCCAGAATTCCTTTTAAAAGAGAAACTAAATTTGCTTCTGAACTGAACCAGTGTATGCTGAACAAAATTAAAAGCAATGCTAACGGTCTTACATGTTTACCCCGTCAAAAACAATAATATAAACACATTTCCACAAACACCGCAGTGGTCTGCAGTCAACAGCTTTATGACAAATGCTGGATTTTAAGTCATTGGTCCAGAAGGAGACTCTGAACTTTCTTTTTGTTTTTAAGAAAAGCAATCCCTCCACAGACAGTAAAATTCCAAATGTGATGCTTATACTCTTTCATCCAAAAAGCATTAAGGATCATTCATCACCTACCATGGAGAGATTTGAATACAGCTTTCACTTCTCCAGACCCATCTGTGGAGAGGATGTTAGCCTTGTATATTGGTCCATAAGTTCCACTCTGCATATATTCCAAATTCCCAGTCATATTTTCCGGTGGGATCTCCCATCGTTGGAAAGAGGGATCCCTGGCTGCCAGAATCTGTTCTGTTGCATTTGTCATCGATTCGTATTCATTCTCCAACCGTTTTTCAGGATTGGGTTTATCTACAAAAGATTCATGACCAGAAACTACAATTACTCAAAACAAAAAGTTAAACCAGCTGTACGTGAAGACAGCACACAGTAAATCGATCCGTTTGAAGCTGTGGGTGGTGTATGAATCTACAATAATGCCTAGAACAGAACCACAGGATGAGCAAAGGGTTTGGAATGTTTCAGATTCTGAAAGCCCAAAACCAAAGGAGAAAATGAGCGTGATTTGAAAGAGACAGAATACAATCATACAAAGCAGCAATCAGGTTGCTCAGGATAATATTCCCAATGGAGGACCTCACATTATATAGAGTTGCCAACCCTCCAGGATTGGTCTGGAGTCTCTGGGAATTGAAGCTTAATCTCTAGGTGTTGCTGTGTGCTACCCTGGAGAAAAATCACATGGATCTTTGATAAAAGACTGGGTGGGGGGGGGGGGGAAGGGTGTTTATCAGTTTCTTTGCACAGTCTTCTGTACCAGATGTAACAAATATTGAAAATGGAGATGAAACAAAGACTGTTTTGACTGATGTTCAAGCACTATCCAATTGGGTAATGAACATTTTCGCTTTCTAATCGGTGTCGGAACACAATGGGTCGTAAGGATGGCTGATGATTGGCTGAAGTCATGTGAGGAATTCTCCTGGAATATATTTAAGAAGAGTTGGCAACCCTAATTCACAACCAAGCAGGTTCTATCAGTATGTTTCAGACTATCTGAAAAAGACAGTAAAAATAAAAACTGGTCTGATTTGCCCCACACGGCATTTGATGATGTGGTGATAAGGTGCCTCTCATGCCCCTGAACCACAATGCTAACGGAGTTAGAACACAGAACTGTGCAGCACAGGAACAGGCCCTTTGGCCCACGATATTGTGCCGAACATGACGCCAAATTAAACTAATCCCTTCTGCCTATCCATGATCCATATCCCTCCTTCCATATTCACGTGCTTATCCAAAAGTCCCTATTGTAATTGCTTCCACTACCACCCTGGCAGCACGTTCCAGACTCCTACCACAGTGTAAAAACAATTGCCCCCGACATGTCCTTTGAAGATTCCCCTCTTAGCTTGTATACCTGCCCCTGGTTTTAGAGATTTGAACTCTGTGGTTGTGTTATTTTAAATGGAAGGTACAGTTACAGTTAAATTACAGACTGCTTTTGCACCATCCATCATGAGGACAACGTTCATGTGCATACCCTGCTCTGCCTCCACCTTCTGCAGCAGTTTCATGTTCCCCAAAGTTCCTTCCAGGCACCTTACAAAACTTAATAGGAAGAGATATCAGAAGAATTTCAGTTTATAAAACATCCAAGGATAAACCTAGGAAAATGAAGCAGCTAATTTGGCCACTAGGGACCTCTCTTACCCTCACTCTTCTTCAAAATACTGGTGTAAAATTTAATGTCCACCCTGAAAAGGAAGGTAATATCTCATCTGAAAGTACAACAGCAGCAACTTGGGTAATGCTGCACTCTGAGCCCTGACTGGCTCAGCAGTCAAAAGACAGGTTCAAGGCTTCAGAATGGGACTTAAACCAACAAACCGACAACTGACACAGAGAAAACAGTGTTCTATCCTCAAGCCACAGGTGATAATTGTCAGATCAAGGACTGCTAAAATTTCTGCCAGCTTAATATTGGCAAAACTCCAACCATTCCCTTCAGCTCTGTAAACATCTTCAGCCTAAGCTCCATCTAGCTTTACAGAAAGTCAGTTTCATATTAACAACCTGAACTCAAGTGGGGTAGGTTGTGAGAACAGCTCACACATCTTCAGAATGTGAGCGCTGTTGGTGCAATGCAAAGCCTGCTCCTCAGTCAGGATAAGAAAATTAGCCAGAGGTTATGGGATTGCCTGTTTAACAGAACTATTACTCAGAAGTTCATAAGACCAGCAATTGCCAAGTTATGGAGTGGGAGGAATAACCCAGTCCAGACACAAAGTACCTTTAACCACTCTTCTTTATTCAAGTATATGCAGAGGAGCCAAAAGGACAGAGCCACGTCATTCCTCAGACTCGCAGAAAAACAGTTACAGTATATTATATGGCAGCAAGGAGTGACAGGTTAAAGTGTTCAGCATGAGCCAGTTACACAAGGGTTACATCGGAGAGAACACCATATCCTTTGTGGTCAGGGTCTACCCACTCTCTGTACTCATTAATCCTTTTTCAGCTGACTGATCTCGGAGACTGCAAACAAACAACTCCTTATCGGGAGTTGCCTTATTGAGTCAGAATCATGCAGCATGGAAGCAGACCCTTCCCTCCAACCAGTCCATGCCAAACATAATCCCAACCTGCCTGCTCCTGATCCAACTCCCTTCAAACCCTTCCTATTCATAGTCAAAAATCACACAACACCAGTTTATAGTCCAACAGGTTTAATTGGAAGCACACTAGCTTTCGGAGCATCGCTCCTTCATCAACTGATAGCGGAGGACTCAATCCTAAGACACAGAATTTATAGCAAAAATTTACAGTGTGATGTAACTGAAATTATACATTGAAAAATACCTTGATTGTCTGTTGAGTCTTTCATCTGTTTGAATACCATGGCAGTTTCACTTCTTTCATGTGTAAATCACAAAATGTTTTTTTTTAAAAACGTTACATATTCAGGTTAGCTGTAACAATGGGTGATAGCTAGACAATATGTTGAAGGTGTTAGCCCTGTGTTCTCCATCTATGCCATGATGTTTAAATTGATTCTAATCTAAAAACATCATGGCATAGACAGAGAACACAGGGGGCTAAAACCGTCAACATATTGTCTAGCTATCACCTATTGTTACAGCCAACCTGAGAATACAACTTTTAAAAAAAGGTTTTGTGGGGGTATCTAAGATGGCAGCGATCTGAGAAGATCACACTGCAGAGCTTCACATCGCAGCAGGAGCAGGACAGTTCTTTAACCCACCCAACCCAGGTCATCAGGATTTCTTGGGGCGCTGGAAAGATTGTGGAGCCCCAAGAAACATTTAAAAATTGACTTACCTGTATTTTCAGCTGTCCAGAAATGCCTAAAAAGGGAGAAGGAGCATCTGAGGCCGGGCCTGCAGCTCAGCCTGCAGCAGCCTCAGAGCCGATCACTCTCCAGGACCTGGTGAACCAGCTCTCGAAATCTTGCGAGATGTTGGGGAAACAGATTGAAGAGAAACTGGCTCCAGTCTCTCTCATGCTGCAGAAGCATGAGCAGCAGCTGGGAGACCTGGAGAAGAGGATGGATGAGGTGGAGCAGAGGGTCACAGTGGTGGAAGCTGATGCCAGTTCATCCAAGGATAGGATCCAAGCCCTGAAGACGCAGGTTCGTAATTTTCATGACCAAGTGGATGATCCGCGCAGGGGGTGAGTTCCCCTACTCAGTGCTATTGGCACTTTATATGTTGGTTTGTTTTCTAGTTTTTGTTGTTTTTTTATTTTTAATAATTTTGTATGCTTGTTAAATGTAGTGGCTTTAGTTTATGTAGTTTTTATATTTGGTGGACCATGCAACACTAAGGCTCAGCAATTTGTGGTTCGGGTTCCTCCTCTCTGGAATTTAAATGTAATTGCAGAAGATTATGGCTAATGATTTGATTAAATGGTGTACCTGGAATATCAAGGGAAGTCACTCACCAATTAAGAGGAAGAAGGTACTCTTGAGTCTTAGAAAGGAGAAGGTGGATATTGCTTTGTTACAGGAGAAACATTTGGATGACAAGGAGCATCTGAAATTACAGCAGAATGGCTTTGACCGAGTTTATTTTTCATCATTTAATACCAGAAGTAGGGGAGTGGTTATATTGGCTAGGAAAAATCTCTCATTTAAATTGTTGGAATGTGTTAAAGACAGGAGGTTTGTAATTCTTAAAGCCTTGATAAATGGGGAAGAATATGGCATTTTAAATGTTTATTGTCCCCCAGCTCATCCTCTTAAATTCTTGGTAGATGCTTTTTCTAAACCGATAAGTCTCAAGTCTCGGCACATCATTATAAGGGGAGATTTTAACTGCCTCATGGACCCCAGAGTAGATAGGTTGCCTAAAGGTCCCTCGATACTCTCTGCACAAACTAAACAGTTATTGGGTTGTGTGGGGAATTAGGGTTGGTGGACGTCTGGAGGTGTCTCCACCCTACAGGTAGGGATTTCACGTTTTTCTCCAATCCGCGCAGATGTCACATGAGGATTGATTTTTTTCTGACCCCTGCGGTAACCCTGGATCTGGTGGCATCCTGTACGATTGGTAATATTGCCATCTCTGATCATGCTCCAGTGTACCTCATGGTTAAAATTAAGGATGCTACAGTGGATTCAAGGTACTGGCGAATGGACCCCTTTATTCTCATGGACAGCAAGTTTGTGGAGTATTTCTCTAGGGAATTTTAGGCATTCCTAGACATCAACATAGGCTCGGTTGGTAGCTCATCTGTTCTCTGGGAAACTGCCAAAGCTTATGCCAGGGGGTTAGTTATTTCATATTCTACAAAAAGGAAGCGGCAGAAGGGTGAGCGCAACGTCTCCTTGAAGCACGGTTGAAGGCAGCCAAGAAGGCCTATTTTGGCAGACCCTCGTTGGTCAAACTACAGAGGATTACGGCACTGCGGTCTACATTAAATTCCATGCTCACGCAGACGGCAAAGAAGGAGCTGGCTTTTGTAAAGCAAAGGTTATACGAGCATGGTGACAAGCCAGGCAAATACTTAGCATATCTTGCCAGAAAGAGAAGTGCCCCACAAACCATTACAACAATTAGGGAAGGGTCTGGGAACCTAACATGTGATTCTAAAAAGATTAATGTGGCGTTCCAGAGATTCTACTCTAAGTTAGATCAGTCTGAGAATTGTGAGGAGGGGCAGGCCAAAATGGAATCCTTTTTTAGAGATCTGAAGCTCCCGGGTGTGACTCCCGAACAACGGTCCTTTCTCAATGCCCCATTATCAGAGCAAAAAAGTTCAGGAAGCTCTGAGGCAGCTTCAGAGTGGAAAGGCACCCAGTCCTGATGGACTTCCCAGTGAATTCTTTAAGGAATTTATAAGTATACTGTCAGACCCGATGCTGAATATGTTTAATGATTCATACAGTCATGTTTGTCTCCCACCATCTCTGAGAGAGGCCAATATTTCACTTATCCTTAAAAAGGGGAAGGATCCAGAAGACTGTGCTTCATACAGGCCCATCTCGCTCTTAAAATTTTTCCTCTCTAAGGCTCTTGCGTTAAGGCTGGAGACAGTTTTACCCTCTATTATTAAAGAGGATCAGACGGGCTTCATAAAGGGTTGCAGATCCTTCAATAATGTTAGGAGGCTGCTTAACGTAATTCAAGCATGCCAACAGCAGTCAATACAGGGATTGGTGATTTCTTTAGATGCAGAGAAGGCACCTGACCGAGTTGAGTGGCCATACCTTTTCTATACTCTAGACCGGTTTGGTCTGGGTGAAGTTTTCATAAGATGGGTAAAGGTTCTCTACAGTGTACCACTCGCTGCGGTCATTACCAACGGGGTACGATCAAGCAATTTTAATATTTCTAGGGGCAGCCGGCAGGGCATTCCCCTTTCACCATTACTTTTTACGTTGGTGATTGAACTGTTGGCAGAGGCCATTTGTGGGGATCTCAATATATCAGCTCTAGAAGTGGGGTCAAAATTACATAAGATCTCACTGTATGCAGATCATGTTCTAATTTTCTTGACAAATCCAGCAGTTTCAGTGCCTTGCCTGATACAATGCATTCACACGTTTGGCACTTTTTCAGGGTATAAGATTAATTTTGCTAAATCAGAGGCTATGCCTATGGGTGAGAGTGACTATAGATTCCCATTTAGGTGGTCACAAGGGGGTTTTGTGTATTTGGGCATATTCATTACTCCAGTTCTGGATTGGCTGTTCAAAGCCAATTTTACTCAATTATTTGAAAAAATTAAACAAGATCTCCAAAGATGGGGGGCACTTCCAGTCTCATGGTTGGGTCGGATAGCGCTTATTAAGATGAATATTCTCCCTCGTTTGCTATACCTTTTATGGATATACCCCCTGATTTTCAATAAACAAACACTCAGGAGACTGAACAGTTGGTTCAGCTCCTTTATCTGGCACCGTAAACGGCCCCTCATTAAATTAGCCAAACTGCAGTTGCCTCACAAATTGGGGGGAAATAGACCTTCCAGACATTAAAAATTACCAATTAAGCTTGCTCTTGACCTACATAAGTGATTGGGGTTGTGGGGACCCTCCTTCAATATGGCTAGATATCGAAGTCTCCCAGGCAAGGTGCCCCCTTACCAGTTTGCTGTTTTTGGACAAGGTGAGGACAGTTAGGGAATATTGCCATAACCCAATAGTCATCAATACTGTTAAAGCATGGAGGGCAATTCGGCAGAGGGAAGGTAATATTGGCAAAACATCTTTGTTTACGCCTTTAGTGGGTATGCCGGAGTTTTCAACCAGGTATGATAGATTCAGGATTTAAACGTAAGGCAGCTAGGGGTATATCTTGCATGGGTGATTTATTTGAGGGAGATGTAATGATGTCCTTCGATCAGTTAGGTACGAGTTACCTAATAGAGGCCTCTTTTGTTTTTGTCAAGTTAGGGATTTTATTCAAAAAAAGACCACACTTTTGACTGATTACAAATCTGACATAGAAAGAGGGATACTAAGGGCTAAGAGTACACTTTCTGTCAGTACTCTATATCACCAATTGGGGGCTGCTACCTCAGATGAGTCTGGTCGACTCTGCAAAATGTGGGAAAGAGAGCTGGGTGTTGAAGTTTCTTCAGAGGCATGGGAGGATATTTGGGAGAATGCAAGGAAGATATCAATTTGCAATAGGACCCGTGCTTTACAGTTGAAGATTCTCCACAGGATCCACTTAGCCCCAGACCGTTTGTCAAAATTTAAACCAGGGGTACCTTCAGCATGTCCCAAGTGCAAGGTCTGTACGGGTACTCTTACCCATTGTCTTTGGTCTTGTGACAGGCTTCAAACATACTGGAGCACTGTGGTGGGTGCAATGGAGAGGAGTTTAGGTGTAGGGGTGGAAAAGGATCCTATTTCGCTCCTTTTGGGCCTACCCATTGTATTTCCTGCAGACTCGCATAAGGAAAAACTTTTCAATATTCTTACATTCTGTGCAAGGAAGAATACCTTGCTAGGTTGGATGTCAGAAAACCCCCCAGGCCTGTCGGGTTGGCGGAAGATTGTTATGGAGCATATTCCCCTGGATTTTCTCACAAATATAGTACACCACAAAACTGAGAATTTTTACAAGACATGGCAACCCTTTTGGAAATACCTGGACACAGATTTATCTGCCACACTAACAAGGGCTTTTATATTGCTGTAACGATTGTGTTTCATGAGTCCAATATCCAGGGAGGAGGAACTGTGAATGTACGAGTGATTTATTTGGCTGGGCTGAGTTATTACTATTTATTTGTTTGTTGTTAGGTATTTATTTAGTTAGTTAAATAGCTAGTTTAGGTTTTTTTAAAATTTTATACTTCTCTATATATGTTTATACATTCGTATAGGAGGGTGGGTTGGGGAATTTTTTTATTATTTGGGTTTAGTCTTGTACTATTTTTGTACTGTTTTGAATTGCATTGTTTTGTATTTGTTTAATATTTAAAAATCTATTTTTTCTTAATCAAAATATATAATAAAAAAACGTTTTGTGATTTACACATGAAAGAAGTGAAACTATCATGGTATTCAAACAGATGAAAGACTCAACAGACAATCAAAATATTTTTCAATGTATAATTTCAGTTACATCACACTGTAAATTTTTGCTATAAATTCTGTGTCTTAGAATTGTGTCCTCCATTATCACCTGATGAAGGAGCGACGCTCTGAAAGCTAGTGTGCTTCCAATTAAACCTGTTGGACTATAACCTGGTGTTGTGTGATTTTTAACTTTGTACACCCCAGTCCAACACCGGCATCTCCGAATCATTTCCTATTCATGTACTTGTCCAAAAGTCTTTTAAATATTGTAACTGTATGTGCGTCCAATTCTTCCTCAGGAAGTTCATTCCACATGTGTTTAAAAAAAAAATTGCCCCTCGTGTCTTTAAATCCCTCTCTTCTCACCTTCAAAAAATGTGTCCCGTAGTCTTGAAATCCCCCATCCTAGGGGAAGACACTCTGTCAAAGACACAGTGACATATTGGGCTCAATGTTGACAAATCGCACCTCATGTGTGATGCAGTCAGTTGAAAAGGTATCTGTGTGAGCAGAAGGAGTCAGCGAGCTGCAGTGGTTCCAAGACACTGACTGTTCAGTGAGTGTTTGAAACGAGCACAGTCCAGCAGATCGACAGAAGCACCAAGCCCCAGAATTGGGAAGGTCCCAGTTACTCACGGCCCATTCATTGTTCAAAGATGACCCACTTTCACACAATAAAGGAAATTCAGCTCATGTTCTATGGAAACATTTGCAGCCAATCAGGACGACAACTTAATACAAACCAGGACAGGATGCTTTCTTAACTTGATTTATAGATCTACAGTTGGCTATATCAGCTACCTTCTTAATCTCACACACAACGGAGGTCTGCAATAAAGGTAGACCTGCTATAATTTACTCCAGTGTTGCAGACAAAGATGAGAAAACAATTGGCCATGATGTCCTCGATCATTATTTTGTTAAAAATTCCAATTTTGGATATTAATGGAGTGTGAAATTGTGTGTGGGGCTGCATTGCTCCATTCATCCCACCTCGACAGATGATCACTAACACCAGACCTGAAGCATAATGTTTCCAATGATGTATGAAAAGCCAGGAAGTGCCTATTGGAATGGTAACCTCACAAGTGACCACCTCCATTACAGTAAGGAGCAGCTCACCAGGCCTATGGTACAGTGACAAAGGTCCATTGAGTTGGTGAATTTAGCTTCCTTTGTAAATGAGACTTTAGATTAATCCAGAGTAAAAAGAAGGTTGGTGAAAATGGTAAATCAGCCCATTCCTTATATTAAATTTTAGTGCAAGTGGTTACACTGGATATTGGGTTTCTAATCACTTAATTCTAATTGCAGTGTTAATCATGTACTGTGCATCCCTTGATGCAATATCTCATGATTTGTTCTTGTGCAGCCTAATGGAAGTCAGACCAATATGTTTTATCCAATAAAACTCTCATTTCATTGCCCTCTGTTAAATATTTTGTACTTGTGTAACAATTCCAAGGACCCACAGACCAGTAGCTTGGAAAGTCACCACTGTGCCATTCGGCTAGAATTACAGCAGTGTTCAGAATTGCACTCAAAGATTTGGAACTGAATGATGACTGGCCATCTGCTCAGTCTGTTTCTGCCCATACACTTGGCAGATGGTCTCATTATGAACATTCAGCCAAACTCCAAGATAAGGTGTTTAGCCAAAGAAGCAATGTTTACAGTTACAAAGAGAAATGTTAGCTTTGTTTGATTGACACTTGAGGCAATAATAATTCTTGTTTTTCTTCTTTTTGTGGAATTTTTCATTGCAAATGTGTTTGTACAATCAAAATTAGGAGATATTTTGAGAATTATTTTCATTAGTAATACAGCTGTTTCATTAACACTTTTAGAAGGAGCACTTTTCAAAGACAATTTTCAAACCTGGCTTAGTGTGTCAGTTTGAGGAGCAGTTCAAAGACTTGTCAGTGTCATTATATGGCTTATTGGTTGTCACTATAGTGGATATTGGAAGAATAGCAATGGAAGATACATAAAAGAGTGGAAGGAGCAGAGTGGTGTGCATGGGAAGATGGATTGGGGGATTGGTGGGACCTTATAGACATACCTGTCAAACCAATCCTAACTCCATAGGAGGACCCCCACAAGATACACAAATTGACTTACCTGGTGGGATTGCCACAGTCTTCAGGAACCCTGGGAAAATAGCAATCTGAATTTATAGAAAAGATTCAAACGGTGAACCCAATCTCACTAAGTGCATGTTGGGTCATCTTACAAAATGGAAAAGAAAAAGACAGACGATAGCAGGAATTGCCTGGCAACTGAGGAGTTGAGAGTCCGCACACCTTACGTTTCTGATCCCTTTGGGTGGAGAAGATCTGGCCCACGTGTACAAAAGCCCCAGTATATTCTGTCTGGACACCATATTCTAGGAACTGCACGAGAGTTTCTAGGGATGAGAGATCACTGGAGAGGCAGAAGTTATTCTCCTTACAGCAGAGAAAGTAGAGAGCGCCGATTTGGTAGAGTTGCTTGAAATTATGAAGGGGTTAGGTAAAGCAAATAAAGGGAAATGGTTTCCATGGCTGTTGAGCTAATAACTACAGGACGCAGATTTAAAAGGTGACTAACAAAAAGAACCAGATGTGAACTGAGGCACCTTAATGGCAGTATACCACTGCAGAAATTTAAAAAGGCATGAGGTGGAAGTCAGAGAAAGCAATTGTTTTCACGGAGAGGGTTATGGGAGTCTGGAACTCACTGGCCGAAAGAGTTAAACTCTCTGAACATTCCAGCAGTATTTAGATATTGATACATTCCCAGAGCCTTGAGGGCTGTGGGCCAAGAGCTGGATTACTATTGTCAGAATGTGGTCTGCCACAGAAATGATGGCCTGGATAGCCTCCTTCTATGCTGTAAACATCAGAGTCTGTAAGGCAGAGGGTTTTTTTTGAACAAGAAAGAACCTCATGATTTTGATTTGAAACAACATCTGACGGGTTACTGGGGGCAGTGTCAATGGAAGCTTTGAAAAGGGAATCAGAAATAATTGAAGATGGAACAAACCACAGGGCTATGGAGAATGAACTAGACAGGGTGGGACTGACGAGATCACTGGTTAAAAAGAGTAACGCAGACATAATAGGCTGAATAATCTCCTTCTGTTCTGCATTATTTGAGAATTCTTTAATAAAGATGACAACAAAGTATAGGCCAGGTAGCAAATGATTTTTATCACTCCTTAAAAGGTGATTCTCCTGAAAATGGGAAGTATACCATTTCAGGTATGATCAGCTTAGTCCATTGCCTGACAGGAGTGAAAAGGAGAAAGTGGTTCCAAACGTTCTACTATTTGCACATGCACCCCCAGCAGTCAGTGGGCCAGAGCAGAGAGGGTGCAGTCTGGTCAGCCTGTCACAGATCTAGAACCCTGCAATGCAGCGAGAGGTCGACCATGTGAGGAAAGCCCACAGCATGGAGCAACTGCTGGCTACAGAAGGACTGTAATGTTTATCTTTTAAAACTTTATTTCTTTATCTTTCTAAATTTATACTATGAAGAACTTAATGGAGAACTTTAAGCTTATTTCCTTATTTCTCTACTTTCATACCTTGTTTATTTTAGTAACTAAGACTTGTACCTAGGTAATTTGTATGTAAGATGTGTAGTATCATTGCACACATGTCACTGTACTCATGTACTTTGTACTTGAGCACTCATGACATTAAACCTAATGCTGAAATCATTTGATCTCAGATAAATATTTCTCGCAGTCCTGAGAAGGCAGCCAGTATAATCAAAGACCTCTCCCCCATCCTCAATATAATCTATTCCAACCTCTGTCTGTCAGACAGACGATACAAAAACTTAAACATACATACTAACAGATTCAAGAACAGCTTCTTCCCTGCTGTTATTAGGTTTCTGAAGGGACCTCTCAAATTTTAAATTTAATGTCGATCTCACTCTTTGTGCGCCTTCACTGCAGCTGTAACATTGTATTCTTTGCTCTGTTCTATTACCCTTACACGCTTTGAATGGGACGATCCTCCAGTACTGTACGCAAAACAAAATAAACTATTTCAAATTTAAAAAACCAAAGCTCACCCACCTTGCAGCAGTATGACTGGAGCACGCTCCTTTTCTTTCTTCATCTTGCACGTCTTCCAGATGACAATAATGATCAGAACTACAGACGAGAAGCCAAGGATCACTGGGATGATGATAACCCCATTGTTTACACCATTCGCATCTGAGACAGGAGGGAAGAGACATACATCTATCAGTCGCACTGTTTTCTCCCAGTAACAAAATCCCCATACACACCCATGTCAGAAACTTCCATTACATGAATCTCCCAGTACACTGATACTGAGAGGCTGCATGGTCTACCCCTGTTCCTATCTTCCTAATAACTCCAACTCAGAGTCTCCTTTGGTGACTTCAGGTCTAAAACTGGTCTATGCTAAAGAAATTGCTTAAAATTGTTCTACAGCTAGAAAATAAGCATCACCAAAATAACAAACTGAATAAAACAGAGACAGTTACATTTATATTGCTGACTGTCATATGTTATTCTAAAGGACTTTCCAGCCAATGATGTACTACTTCACTAATAGCGACTATTGCAATGGAGGGCATGTGACACACACACACAGGACGATGGTGATGTCACTGGTAGAGAGGGGCCGGGATTTGAACCCTTGGAGTCTCAGTTCAATGAGGACTCTTTCATATAATGGTCCAGAACTTGATCCACGTTTCCCAGAGGACTGGTTTGTTAGCCAACTTCCTGAAGCTTGGATAAGGACATAGTCAGAAGTCACACAACACTAGATTATAGTTCAACAGGCTTATTTGAAATCACAAGTTTTCAGAGCACTGCTCCTTCATCCAATCCTATCACAGCAGCTATAGAAATTCAAATTCAAATTCAATTCATCAATCGGGAATGTAAAGCTAGTCTTCACAATGGTGACCTGGAAACCAACTTCAATTGTTGTAAGTGAACCAGATGGGTTTTTACATCACTTAGGGAGGGAAACTTGCAATCCTTAGCTGGTCTGGCCTGTGTGTGAGACTCCAAACCAACAGCAAGGTGGCTGACTCTTAACTGCCCACTGAAGTAGCCACTGAAGCACTGCATTCACTAGATACAGGATGGTGGCACAGTGGCTCGCACTGCTGCCTCACAGCGTCAGGGACTCAAGTTCGATTCTACCATCTATGTGAAGTTTGCTTGTCCACCTCACATCTACCTGTATTTCCTCTGGGTACTCCAGTTACCTCCCACAGTCCAAAGATGTGCAGGGTAGGTGGATTGGCCATGAGAAATGCAGGGTTACGGCAGAGGGTAGGGGTCAGATGCTCTTCATAAAGGTCTGTGTAACCCAATGGACCGATTGTCCTGCTTCCATACTGTAGGGATTCTATGTTTCCATGCACACTAAAAACTGGCCTTGCCAATGGTACCCACATCCCATGAAGGAGAGGAAATCAAAACAAGACAGTGATCTAACAATTAGTTCAAGTATTGTTGGTTGAGAGATAAATATTGTCCAGAAGATAATAAGAAAACCTCTGCTCTCCTTCAACATGGTGTCATATAGCCTTTTACAAGGGAACAGAAGCAGCTCAGGTGAACACCTCCTGAGAGATGGTACCTCCAATAATGCAGCACTCCCTCGGAGCTACACTGTGACATTAACATGGTCAGACTGAGCACAAGTTGGGACTCAAACTCTCAATCTTCTCACTAACAAGCTGGAGCGCTGTCATAGTCATACAGCATGGAAACAGACCCTTTGGTCCAAACAGTCCATGCCAACTATAATTCCAAACCAAACTAGTCCCATCAGTCTGCACTTGGGCCATGTCCCTCCAAACTTTCCTATTCATTTATTTATCCAAATGTCTTTTAAAAGTTGTAACTGTACCTGCATCCACCACTTCCTTTGGAAGTTCATTCCACACATGAACCACCCTGTAAAAATAAAGTTGTCCCTCATGTCTTTGTAAAAACCTTTCTCCTCTCACCTGAAGACCCACCTTTCCCCTACCCGAGCGAAAAAACACTAGCCATTCACCTTATCTAAACCCCTCCACTTTATAAACCTTTATAAAAGGTCACCCCCTCAAACTTCTACGTTCCAGTGAAAGAAGTCCCAGCATATCCAGTAACAAGTTGGTAAATCTCAGCATTGATTTGGTCTCTCTTCACAGAAATTGCCAAACAAATAAAAAAAAGGTAAGAATCAGAGACTCACTACATCGATTCGAGGTGCTGAAATTACACTGGAGGCTCATTAGACTTGAGCACACGGTGGGCAGGATCTGGAAAACATTGAAGGAGTATCAGTAAGTGAGAGTGAGGAAGTCAATAACCCATCAGACAGACAGTCAGTCAGCACGGTCAAGTTAAACAGGTCATTTCTGAAAAGTGCAGCAGAGAGAGGGTGGATCCCACAATTACATCCTGACCAAGCCCAGCTCCCCACCAAGTGGCTAATAAAATCACTCTGGAAGACAAGTGAGGATTTATCAGAGTGACCAATTGTGCAGAGACACCAGCAGACCGGGCACAATACTGTTTCTAGGACTTTCACCTAGAACTTCTAGGCCAAATCTAGCCCTCAATGCCCCTCTTCCAATAGAGCTGGATGCTATCCTGACACAGAGCTGCTTAGTTGCATCAAAATACATCATTTCCCACACCAAAAATTCAAACGGTCCTGCTCTGGCGGCACGGTGGCACAGTGGTTAGCACTGCTGCCTCACAGCACCAGAGACCCGGGTTCAATTCCCGCCTCAGGTGACTGTCTGTGTGGAGTTTGCACGTTCTCCCTGTGTCTGCGTGGGTTTCTTCCAGGTGCTCCAGTTTCCTCCCACAGTCACAAAGATGTGCAGGCCAGGTGAATTGGCCATGCTAAATTGTCCGTAGTGTTAGGTGTAGGGGTATGGGCGGGTTGTGCTTCGGCGGGTCGGTGTGGACTTGTTGGACTGAAGGGCCTGTTTCCACACTAAGTAATCTAATCTTATTTCAGGAGAGTCACCATCAGGTAAATGTTCCACTTAATGACATTTTTAACAAATTTAAGACTAAAACTCCAGTTTACAAACTTTTGACACTTTCCTTAACTCTTCTCTATAGTTCTCAAAATCGACTTCACACCCACTACCCCACTCCCACCCACGGGTCATTTCTTTTACTCCAAATCTTTCCAGCTTGCCCTTTTTCATTGTGTGGTAACTTCTCTAAATCCCAAGGTACAGGGAGAGGCTGGAGCATTGAAGAGTGTTAACTAGTTCTGACAGATGAAACATGGGAGACAGAAAACATGTCACAATTAACAGTTGTTTGAGGACTGGAGGGTAGAGAGCAATGTGTTCCACAAGATTTAATATTCAGACCATAAATTTTTAGTCCAAGTAAAATTATTTTGATATTGGAACACAAAATAAGCTTCTAAAATTTGCTTATGAATCCAAACATGCCTGTGTGGATGACTAAGTGACTGCAAGAAGAAATGGATGCAGAAGCATAATGAGGCACACAAGTGGCAGATGGAAGGTGTGAGATGATGGACATTGCAGAAGGGATAGGGAGAAGCAGTAGAGACTGAATGACATTTCCAAACAAAGTCAGGAAGAGATGCATAGCACCTTGAAGGTACCAGGATAGATTAAACCAGCAGTTAGCAAAATACATGCAAACTTGGGCTTCATAGATAGAAGCATTCAGTAAAGACAAGAAAAAGGAGGGAATTGATACTAGACCTTCCTAAAGCTCTGATTAGTCCACATCTAATTCTGAACACAACACTTTACAAAGGATCGTCAAGAGGCTGCAGAGGAGACCGACTAGAACCTTCTGGGGATGATGAGCTTCTAACACAGGCTTAGGTTGGAGAAGTTGGTATGTTTCTCCTTGCAGCAAAAGAAGCGAGAGAGCGAGAGCAAATCTGATTGAGGTGTACAAGATTGTGACAGATTGGATAAGGTACATGAGGAAAGGCTGTCTCCTTTATTATATGGTACAAAGATGAGTACACTCAATTTTTTTTTTAAGGCAAGAGATAGAGAGTGAAGGATGTGAAGATGAGATCTGGAACCCAACGGATAAGCACTAAAGAGAAATAAACTTGCAGGGTTACAAGGACAAGGAGCTTAAGAGGTGACATTATGGAGGTTTATAAAATCATAAGGAGTATAAATAAGGTGAATGGCAGGTATCCTTTCACTAGGGTGGAGGATTTCGAGACTGGGGGCATATTTTTAAGGTGAAAGGACAAAGATTTAGAAAAAGATAGGTATTTTTTGGAAACACAGAGTGGTTTGTGTGTGGACTGAACTTCCAGAGGAAGTGATGGATGCAGTTACAGTTATAACTGTTATGAAGCAGAGCTTGACCCTCCTCTGATAACTAAATCCAAAAAAACACCAGAGAGGCTTGCCTTGCCTCAATCTGTTAGAATAAGTGTGAAAGAAGAAATAACCACCTCTCACCACCCCTCCTGCCCCACAAACTGTTATAAGGAAGTGGTTAAACAAAATTAAATCCTTTCACTTACTTGATAAATCAACAAGTAACAATTTATGTATCTAACTCCAACAGTGAACAAATTAACAGAACCTCTAACAAACTGAACAATTCCCCTCTAACTAACTACTCCCAAATAAAACAGAATTCTAATGGTATGCTGTTCCAATAAATACAAGCCCCACTTATGTAAAATACAAAAACATGTTAGTCTCTCAAATGCTCCACCCCCTCTCTGTTGATCTTCTTTCAAGAAGATCTCCTCCTTTGAATTCTTGCATCAATGTCTCTCTCCATGAGATTTGTGTGTCAGGAATATTAGCTAAGAGTGCTGCTGTAACTTTAGTAAAATAATGGTTACTCAGAGTGCAGTTTGCTCTCTGCCAATTTTCTTTTCCACCCTTGATTTCTTACAATAGCATTGGTTCTAGGTTGTCAAAACCATCAGGTTTAAATTTAAATTGTCCTTAGTCTTCAAGTGCCTGGTTTAAATTAAATTGGCTAAAGTTTAAAAATCTGTTGTCCTGGTAAAAATGCTACTTTGCTGTTTGATACAAATATTTCAATTTGAGCATCTGCAAACTTTGCGTGCAACAGCTTGCCACTCAATTTTAAAATCTTTAAGCATAGAGAAAAAACATCTTTTAAAAGGGACCATGCAATCTCCTCCCACACACACACACCCCCAATCATTTTCCAAACATCAAATTCTAACATCCTGCCTACCAATCCAGAAATACTCTACCCACTTTGCGGAACAATGTTTAAAAGACATTTAGATAAGGACATGAATAAGAAATATTTGGAGAGATTATGGGCCAAGCGCAGGCAGGTGGGACTGATTTAGTTTGGGATTATGGTCGGCATGGACTGGTTGGACTGAAGGGTCTGTTTCCGTGCAGTCTGACTCTATGACACAGTGAGTGAATGGGGCAGCCTGGACTATTCCACAAAGGGTCAGCATAGGTTTGATGGACCGAATGACTGCTTTCTGAGCCGTAGAGGACTGATCAGTCAAAGTCAGCATAAATGCAGAGAGATCCTCATTAACAATGGTATATTAACAAAATCTAACATTAAGCAGCTCTGAACTTATTGAAGATAAGGGCGGCACAGGGTTAGCACTGCTGCCTCACAGCGCCAGAGATCTGGGTTTAATTCCCTCCTCGGGCAACTGTATGGAGTTTGCACATTCTCCCAGTGTCTGAGAGAGTTTCCTCCAGGTGCTCCGGTTTCCTCCCACAGTCCTAAAGATGTGCAGGTTAGGTGAATTGGCCATGCTAAATTGCCTGTAGTGTTAGGTGAAGGGGTAAATGTAGGGGAATGGGTCTGGGTGAGTTGCTCTTCGGAGGGTCAGTGTGTACTTGTTGGGCCGAAGGGCCTGTTTCCTCACTGTAAGTAATCTAATCAAGATGTAGGATTGGTGAACAACAATTAGCAAGACACTTCAAGATCTCTGGTGAGGCAAGTGCTTCCAGCTGAATCTGGGCAGAGACTGGAGATGTAATAAGAAATTATGTGGTGGAAGGCAGGAAAACAGAGCAGTGTACAACAGTTCAGGGTACTATGATTACCAGTGCCAACCTCACCCACAGCAACAAAAAGCTACTAAAGCAATGCTGTAACTACAAAGGAGCCAGCTATCTTTCCCTATTCCTTCTCTTATGACCCATTTGCACAACCCCACTCCCTGTTTATCGGAGGCTGTAGTGAGTTTCTGTCTGCACCCTAGAGGTACCTTATAACCCAGTATTGCTCCAACTGGTGTTTAAAATTATATTTCCACACATCCTGGTACAATCCGTCCTCATACCTGAATGCAGCATGAATAAGAATTTCACATTTTAAACCATTCAAAGTGATGCAATCCGACAGGGAAACCTAGAGCCTCACCAGCTTCTTAATCAGTCATCATTCCTGGTCCCTAACAAAAGGTCAGCTCCATTGGCAAGAACTAGATAAATATCCAACCATTTAAACAGCCTCTTCTCACTCTTAGTCAATGATTCTACTTCACAAAGAAGCCCAAAAAACAAAACAGACAGACGTACACCTCAGTAATAATACTTCCACTATAATCAAATCCTGGAATGATTTGAACTGTTATCAATGCTCACAGCTCTTACACAATAAACACATTAGAATCCATTGTTACTATGGTCAAGAGAGTGAACACAACCTGGAACAAACCACCACCCTCTTAAAACACAATCTGGTGGATGACTCAGTAGACATGGAGAACATGGCATTTAACATTTACACACAAAATCAAATCAACTCTCCCTGTGGCTCCTATTTCTATTAGTCTAGTGTTATTAAAAAGTGGAATGTTTAAACAAAACCTACAGAAGTGGATGGGGATCAAAGTGCTCAGTGGCAAGTTGTGGAGTAGATAGCAAGCTGACAACAGAACAGCAGAGGGGTGAGGAATTAAAGACACTCAATCAGATTTGTGAAATGTACAGTGGAAAATGGTGTCCCACAAGGATTACTGCCAGGAACACACTTTTACACAAGTAATTTAGGCTTAAGAACTGGACACGCAATTCCAAATTTTGCAGATGGCCAAACTTGGTGATGTGATAAATTCTAAGGAAGACTGTGACAAGACCCCACTGGGCATCATTTTCACATCAATTAAGGAAACTTCAAGTCCAGCCTCAACTCTCCCACTTCATTATTCAACAACTGAAGGAAATAGAATTGTCTTACACATCTCAAAGCTTTGCATAATTTTAAAAGCCATCACTAAAACATCACTTGGGCTTCTTCACTCATATGGATGTCCTGAAGTTTTTCTTTTACCCCAGTTGTGTCTTTCCCAAAGCAGTCCTGATGAATTTACACTACACTCTCTCAATGCCCAAAATAACTGCCCACAATTTCACCAAGTACAAACAATGTGGGCTCTGAAAGAGTGGCCACTGCACCCTGGTACAACCTTGGGTTTATCCATCTGCTTCAGAAACTGACAGTGTCCCTGTTCAAATGGGATTGAACCATTTAAGCAACTTGAAGAAACATGGAAGGATCAACAAGAGAAAGTGGTGTTGTTATAATGTTCTCTGCCCATTGGTCATGGTTCTCAAAAGCAGGCCCAGGTACATGGGAGCAGGGCGAAAGGAAATGAGTGAACCCATTGTCCCAAAGAAAACAAATCCCATTGGGCACTGATTCAAAATGAAACCATTTGATAAGGAAACCTCTCCCCTTCATGAGCAACTAAAACAAGAAGTCTCATTTAAAAAAAAGGAAACAAAAAGCCTTTATTTCTCTTTGCCAAATAATCCTGTTATACTTTGGATCACAGGGTCAGATTTTATACTAAGCTGTTTAAACAATGACATTGCACCTGTAGTGACGATGACAAAATATCAGTTAATGATCAACTCGGGCATCTGACATTTCTAATTGTCCTTTTATTGACCATGTTGCAGTGTCAGATTTGCTCGAGTTCCTTCATATTATAATACTGCACGATTGTAGAGGTTCCTTCTGTGTCATTGTACATTATGACAGAAACATCTTTGGAAAGCAAAATACAATTACATGATTTTTTTCAAATCTCCACAGTATGTCATCGCTATTCAGAGACTACGACAAAAACAGTATTTTTGTCTTGTGGGAGTTTTCATTTCGCATCCTCTAGGCTTAAAAATATAGGTTCTTGGAGGAAAGCATCACACTCTCAATAGCTTTAAAAACTGAAAAATAAGAGGTTGCCTCACATTCGGACTTCACTGAATACAACAGAATGTGGTCAGTATTATTGACTACCAATAGATCTATGTTTACAATAACGTGACTTTAAAAATCACAGGAATTTTAAATAATGGGGACACACAGAATCTTTCAAAAATGATCAACAAGTTGTGTGGCTTGACTCCAGAAAAAAAATGGAACTAATCAAAGATCTCAGACAACTTGTCAAAAAAGTTTAGATTTTCAGAGCAGTTTTACTGTTAGGTAGTTGGGAACTATCAGATTAGATTAGATTAGATTAGATTACAGTGTGGAAACAGGCCCTTCGGCCCAACAAGTCCACACCGACCCGCCGAAGCGAAACCCTCCCATACCCCTACATTTACCCCTGTGGTGAAAGGGTTAAAATTGTGTCCCAATACATGTGTGAATCTAACCGAAAATGGAAGGTGTCGCTTAGTCCCGTGTGAATCTTGTTATACACCTTCCCGTGTGAATCTTCTTATCTGTATGTAACCAGAATGGAATGTGTTTTTTAGCCTTGCTCTGCTGTTCACATGAATGTTTATATCTGGAAAAGGGTATATCAGCTGGAGAAGTCTCCAGTTCGGTGAGTCTGCTCCGGGGTTACGTTTAACCGCCGAGCGTGGGTTGTTGGCAACCGCTCTACAAGAACTGACGGCTCCCAGTTTTGGTAACATGTAGAGTGAGTATAAGCCAGACCCGTTGTAAGTACGAGACTGGTTGTGGGGACACTGCGGGGAATAAAACACTTATATTCTAGCAGACTCGCCTCTTGGCTGTTTGTTCTGTGTCAGACTACTTTCCTGCGAGCCTGGTCCTTGACCTTGAGAATTTTTTAAAACATTTTGGCGTAGCCGGCAGGATCAATCGCAATTGAGGAAAGATTTTGATACAGAACAATGTTTTGGAAAAAGGCTAAGAAACCAGAGGAACAAGCTGTGGAGGTCCTGACCGTCCCGGGATGGCATGGGCCGTGGCATGGCGTGGCAGTTTGTTTGAGAAATGGTGGGGGGCGACCGGAGGACTGGGAGGCCGAGGGCGTAGGAACCCCAGGGTCGCTGCTGTCCACCCTTGAGAGGATCCCAGTCCTGCCGAAGAACCCATTGCCTGGGGTACAGCGGAGGATGTGGGCCTGTGCGGCGGCTTGTAGACAACAGTCAGACAAGCGCCAAAAAGCTGAAGCAGAATTAGCCCTCCTGAAACATGAGCAGGGACTCAGTTCGGGAGATGCCTCTATGTTGAGGCAGGAAATTATGAAGTTAAAAGCTGAATTGACAGCATTAACTGAACTAGCAGGACGAACTATTATGTATTTGTCTGCTAAGAAACGGAAAGAGAAAAGGAAGGTCCCTCGAACCCCGGACCCGGTACAAGTACGGGCGTTTGTAGCCCAGTTAAATAACGGGGATCGGTGGGATATCGATCATTGGGATGGGAACATTTGGGGAGATTTAGATGATCAGTACGAAGAGGACCCACCCGTACTCCAAGCTAAACCAGTGGTTAGGAGAAAGCAGGTTCAGAGACGTCTCCCAGTGCAACGGGAGGTAATGTTAGATGAGAAAGGAAACCCTATACGGAATGAACAAGGGGAGGCAATTATGCATGAATTACCGCGGGCTCAGCCTCCCGCAGAATTCTCTGAATTAACGGAAGACTTCACTACCGATGAGGTGCTGTTTATCACCCAGAAAACCCGACGTAATCCTGGGGAGCCGTTAGAGCTATGGCTAATTCGGCTCCTCGAGGAAGGGGGGCAACAAGTGCAGGTAGACTATCAGGATGCTCCCAAGTTTGGTGGATTAGCAAAGGATGCTGCCATAGACCTGGGGTACCGCAACCAAGCCAAGGATATGGTAATAGATCGCAGTATGGGGACCCTATTTGGGATGTATGCCAGGGCAGTGGCCGAACAGTATCCCTTCCCGTCCGATTGGCCCCCCTTGGAAGGAACTTGGACAACGATTAAGGAAGGGGTTCAGAGGCTAACCCGTTTGTGTGTGCGGGATGCCCTGTTGCTGGGAGTGCTGGACGAGGTAGATAACACAAATGTTAGTAGACAGACTAGAGACCATCTAGTGAAGACTGCCCCCCCCATTATAAACCACTGTTATTAACCATAATGTTGAGTGGACGGGGAGAAACCCTAGGAGATGCCCGTAGTATGATGAGGGAGATGGGTGGTTTGGGGGATTGGGGACCCACAACCCGTGCTTCTCAGGGGGGCACGGAGGGGCGTCGCCCTGAGGCTCGAGCAGGGGGAAAAGTAAACCCTAATCAAGGAAGTAACCAAGGCCCCTCACGGCGTGCTTTGTGGCAAGCTTTGATACGGGCGCAGGTCCCAGCATCGGAGATTGATGGCCTACCTACACCGGAATTAAAAGACTTATGCAGACGAAAGGGACTGAAGGTGTCCCGGGTAGAGACGGAGTCCCGACCCACTATGGAAGACCTAGTGGAATTACTAACACAAAAATGTCAGACACGGGGTCCGGTTGTTAATGAGCCTCGAAGGGGTAGAACTTCCACTTCCCAGCGGTGGGAATCCTCGGAGGACGAGGAGGAGGAGGAGGTACGGCCTCCCCTCCGAGAGTGTTATAAAGTGGATAGGCATAGCCGGAAACCTAGTAAGAAAGGCAAGAACAAAGAAGGGCGAGGCAAACGTCTTTACCCAGTGCTGTCTGGGGAAGATGAATGGGAGGAACAATAGGAATCGGGCCAAGCCCCAAGGGTTTGCCCACGAACGAGCCAATGGTCAGCAGACGACATTCGACCTCATGTATCATTGACTATCTATTGGCGCAAATCCGTCCAAACCGTTATGGCTCTAGTGGACACAGGGGCGGAGGCCACCTTAATCTATGGGACGCCCCATAAGTTTAAAGGAACCCCAGTCACGCTGGTTGGGCTGGGAGGTAATCTGATTGAAGGAAGAACAGTACAATTGCCCCTAAAGATAGGTACAATGCCCATTAAAACTTATTCAATTATCATTACACCGGTTAGAGAATGGATCCTGGGAATGGACATTCTGGCCGGTTTAACACTTCACCTCCAACAAGGGAAGTTTGAATTTGGAATCACGAAAATGGCTTTGCGCTGTAGGACGGTGTTAGTGGGAAAGGTTAAGATGGACCCCTTCCCCATCCCGATCGCCGATCGCGTAATAAGTCTTAGACAGTATAGGATTCCCGGCGGACATAAAGAAATATCCGCCACAATTAAGGATTATTTGGAAGCGGGAGTGCTTAGGACATGCACCACGGCGTGGAATAACCCCTTATGGCCCGTACATAAAGCCGATGGGTCATGGCGGATGACGGTAGATTATCGGCAACTAAACCGTCACACTCCGGCCTTGACGGCAGCGGTCCCGGATGCCGTCACTATTATAGGACGAATCCAACATCATCCAGGGGTGTGGTACGGAGTAATTGATTTGGCTAATGCCTTCTTCACAATTCCTATTCCCGAAGATAGGCAGGAACAGTTCGCATTCACTTGGGAGGGTAGACAATTCACGTTCACACGACTGCCCCAAGGATATCTGCATAGCCCTACTATCTGCCACCGGATAGTTGCAGAACACTTGGCTGCCTTTAAAGTGCCTGACGAAGTGATGATCTCGCACTATATTGACGATATGATGATACAGGGGACAAGTCAGAAGCAGGTTCAGGAATTGCTGGACCAACTGGTTCAACATATGCGAGGATATGGGTGGGAGATCAACCCAGCCAAAATCCAGGGTCCCTCACAAACGGTAAAATTCTTAGGAATCGTGTGGAACAAGGGGGAAAGGGAAATCACTGCGAAAGCTAAAAATAAGATTCAGGTCTTTGCCGTCCCTCACACCCAGAAGGACGTGCAGCAATTTATTGGGTTATTCGGATTCTGGAGACAGCATATTCCCCATTTAGGACAAATTTTAAAACCTTTGTATCGAGTTACGAGGAAAAAGGCAGCGTTCGAATGGACGGAGGTCCATCAAACTGCATTTGAAATGGCCAAGCAAGCGATACAGCAAGCTGTATCCTTGGGAAAGATACAGTCAGGACCTGTAGAACTGCAAGTCTCAGCACAGGGGGATTATGCCAATTGGAGCTTATGGCAAAAACAGGAAAGGACCCGTAAGCCACTGGGATTTTGGTCCCGAAAATTACCCCCGGCAGGGGAACGGTATACCCCCTTTGAGAAACAGTTATTAGCATGCTACTGGGGCTTGGTGGAAACCGAAGCCCTGACCATTGGACATGAAGTGATCATGAGAACAGCTATCCCTATTCTTCCGTGGGTACTTAGTGACCCCACTACCCACCGAATAGGAACTGCCCAAGAGAGCAGCATCATTAAATGGAAATGGTATGTGTCGGAGAGAGTGCGGACTGGACAGAAAGGAGTGTCAGTCCTACATGAGCAAGTGGCGGAGGCCCCTGAGGAAGGGGAAAAGCGGTTTGAGGTGATTGAATACAAGGAATCACCCGTTAAGATGGGAAAACGGTATGATGAACTGACCCCGGATGAACAAGCCACGGCTTGGTTCGTAGATGGGTCAGCCCAATGGAAAGCGGGACAGCGTAGATGGAAAGCTGCCGCCTTTAACCCAAAACAAGGCACTACCCTAGAAGAATTAGGGGAGGGAAAAAGTAGTCAGTGGGCAGAATTAAAGGCAGTGCATATGGTAGTCATGCAAGCAGGGGTCATGGGAGTTTGTTTGTTCTCTGACTCGTGGTCAGTGGTTAACGGCATGACACAATGGATGCCAACTTGGCAGGCCAATCAGTGGATGATCCAGAATAGGGAAGTGTGGGGTAAACAGTTATGGGAGGATATATGGGAGAAAGCTCAATACCTGGTCATATACATCACCCACGTAGATGCCCATACCTCTCGAAATGATGTGGAAGCTCTACATAACCGATATGTGGATGGTATCGTCCGAACCATGATGGTGCAAAGGGGCACCTCAGTGGACCTAGCTAGATGGGCACACCTTAAGGCTGGGCACTGGGGAGTGCAAGGAACCTTGCACTGGGCTCGAGACCGAGGAATAGATCTTATGGTAGATGATGTTAAGACTGCAGTAAACCAGTGTGAGCAGTGTCAACATCAGCGGCAGGGAGTGCCCCAACACATGATGGGACATATCCATCGGGGGGATGGTCCGGGACAGAGCTGGCAAATGGACTTTGTGGGTCCCCTACCCTCCTCACAAGGATGTAACCACATATGTACAGCTGTGGACACTATGTCTGGGGTTTTGGTAGCCCATCCCTGTCGTCACAACAATCAACAGGCTACCTTGCGATGTTTAGATTTGATTGAACAATTTTATGGATTGCCCATACAGGTCCAGAGTGACAATGGCTCCCATTTCACAGGAAGGGCGGTAAAGCAGTGGTGTCACGATAACCACGTGGAATGGGTTTATCATGTACCCTATCACCCACAAGCTGCGGGACTTATAGAACGAATGAATGGGCTTCTGAAGTCCTCACTACGAAAAGCAGGAGGTTGCAATGACTTAACAGGTTGGAGGAAGCAACTAATTCGGGTGGTGAAACAAATTAATAACCGCCCATTAGGAAATGGGGTAACACCCTTGAATAGGATGATACGAGTATGTGATACCCCAAAGACTCAGCCTATTAAAATGTGGAAGTTCGCTGAGGAAGCTGATATTCCCGTAAGGGCCACGCCGGCTTCGGCTGGACTGGACCTACGAGCACTAACTGCCCAGACTTTGATCCAACAGAAACCTACGGTGATTAAGACCGGGTTAGGGTTGATTTGTCCCCCTGGAACCTATGGGCATATCCTCCCGCGGTCGGGACTGTCACTAAAGGGGATTGATGTGATGGCAGGCGTAATTGACGCAGACTACCAAGGGGAGTTGGGGGTGATCCTGGTCAACATCACCGCTGAACCTTACGTGATACAGAAGGGGGACAGAATAGCGCAATTGGTCATTAAGCCATGTAACCTTACAACGGTGGAAGAGATGGGAGCTCCCGTTACGGTTACTGAGCGTGGGACAGGGGGATTTGGGTCTACTGACACTAAGGGGGCCAAGGTATGGGTGCGCCAGACGACCGGCCCCCCCAGGCCGGCCGAAATCATAGCACAGGGGAAGGACAGTCTGGTCACCATTATGTACCCCGGAGACCCGACCTGGGCAAACGTCCCGGCGAACCAGTGCTACTTACGTGAGACCTAAATAATGTTGTAATTGCTATGCACCCGCAGGCTGACCCTCCGCCTTGAACATGGGGTGGTCATGGGGATTGCGACTCCTATTGGCGATGTTCGCGATCGGATGGCCACTCCAGGGCATCGGTATCACGGCCTGGACGCTGGTACCGGTCGCCCGCCATGAGGTGCGGTGGGAGGCCAGTAGCCAGCGACGGACGCAGGACGACTTTACATGTGAACCCGGTCAGCAGTGCGTTGTTCTGACTCTCACCAGCGACTGTCAATTGTACACGTGTGCACAGTGCTACATGCGCCGGGATGGGGAAAAATATGACATATCGTTCATACCGCCTAATTGCACCCTGGTGGTAAATGCCCAAGTCAAGACGTGTTTGTGGGACCGACGCACCCAGACATGCGGGACAACGGGGACTCATTGGAGCGTCACAGCTCGGGGGGAAGATCTGTGGCTGCGCAATGCCACCGATATTCGGAATCGTCATCGATTCATGTGGTTAATAATGGTACTGCCCTCGACGAACGCCCCGTCTGAGGCGTTATTAAACCCCACGCGGGGCGGGCCAGCACCGAAGAGGGGTGCCACGGGGGGCGTGCGGTCGCATCGAACACAGTTGGCCCCTATTATGTCAACTTGTCAACAGATGGCCCGGGCGGTACTGCACACTGATGTTCATTGGCGGGTACAGTTGCCCCTCATACCCGAGTGTCATACCAAGAGGCGGCGACGAGCGTGGTACGACACCCTGCTGGGAGGCGCAGGAACTGTTATGGGTATCTCGAATGCCATTGACTCTGAGGTAACCCGTACTAAATTATCTAACACGGGACAGGCCACCTCACAAGGACTACATACTATTGGAAGGTGGATGCCATCCGTAATGATGACTCAAGGAGAGACAGCTGAAATAATGATACGATCTCTGCAATGGGAACTGGATGTCTGGGGCGCCACTCAGGAACTGTTTGAGAACATTACGGCTCAGTTAAATTGGACTGCCTGTCATATTCAAATGTTGCATGCTCAAATACAGAAAGAACGCTTTTTGCGTGTGGTAACATCCCCCAATGTACAAGCGTGGAGGGGACTATGGAATGTATCTGAGAAATTGTGGATGATAGCCCATCCAGAGCGAACATGGTGTAACGCAACTATGTGTAACGGATACTTTGTTACCATGAATGTAACCCACACTGTTACGGTCTGTCGATATTATGTATTACCAGTGATTACATCTTCTGGATATTATTTTCTGAAGACAAGGGGACAGTGGTTTAGCCCAGATACCAATATTACCTATGATCTGTCCGCTTGTGAACAGACTGATCAGGGGAAAACTTGCCTACTGATGGACAGGTATCGGGACCCTTGCTTGACTAAGGGAACGGCCCTGTGCGAATGGACTGTTGAGACTCCAAGGGACATGATGTGGCAGATTGGGCCACACACGCTCTGTGTGGCTACCAATAATCCACATCCTATGCTTCCCTCAGCACCGTTCTCGGGATGCCTCTCAAATGTCTATCAGTGGCACTGGCAGAATCACACCTATTTGTTGACCACTTATAGCAGTGCTCGCCACTTTACCAAGGTGCAGTGGAAAGTGCTGAGGAATCCCTGGAACATTTCCCTGGATCGGTTTAAGCGGGCATTGGACCGATCCGAGGAGCTTAAGCAGATATTACGAAAGCATCAAACCAATGTCACCAAGGTTACGGTGTCTACCTTTATACATGGACAGGAGGTAGTACATGCTGCCCGTGTAGTGGACGTGGAGTCAGCTCATCATTGGTGGGACATATTGAGTGGTATGTCCTCCACTGCGGGGACATTCCTGTTCCCACCCTTGTCGATCCTGGTAGCGGTCCTGGTGATTTTAACATGCTGTAATGTCCTGACTTGCTTGTATATTTGGCGTGTACGTAGGCGCTTGTTAGAAAGAATACATATGGGCATAATGTAACACATGTATTGGGTCAAGCAGTGGAATGTGGTGTAAAATTATGTCCCAATACATGTGTGAATCATTATGCAACACATGTATTGGGCCAAGCAGTGGAATGTGGTGAAAGGGTTAAAATTGTGTCCCAATACATGTGTGAATCTAACCGAAAATGGAAGGTGTCGCTTAGTCCCGTGTGAATCTTGTTATACACCTTCCCGTGTGAATCTTCTTATCTGTATGTAACCAGAATGGAATGTGTTTTTTAGCCTTGCTCTGCTGTTCACATGAATGTTTATATCTGGAAAAGGGTATATCAGCTGGAGAAGTCTCCAGTTCGGTGAGTCTGCTCCGGGGTTACGTTTAACCGCCGAGCGTGGGTTGTTGGCAACCGCTCTACAAGAACTGACGGCTCCCAGTTTTGGTAACATGTAGAGTGAGTATAAGCCAGACCCGTTGTAAGTACGAGACTGGTTGTGGGGACACTGCGGGGAATAAAACACTTATATTCTAGCAGACTCGCCTCTTGGCTGTTTGTTCTGTGTCAGACTACTTTCCTGCGAGCCTGGTCCTTGACCTTGAGAATTTTTTAAAACAACCCCTTACCTAACACTATGGGCAATTTAGTATGGCCAATTCACCTGAACCTGCACATCTTTGGACTGTGGGAGGAAACCGGAGCACCCGGAGGAAACCCACGCAGACACGGGGAGAACGTGCAAACTCCACACAGTCAGTCACCTGAGGCGGGAAATGAACCCGGGTCTCTGGCGCTGTGAGGCAGCAGTGCTAACCACTGTGCCACCGTGCCGCCCACAAGATGTTAGAGGGAGAATAAAACCATTGCAAATAGGAAGAGGGTAGACCAATTGGCCCATTGAGTCTGCTCTGCCATTCAACATGGTCATGACTGATCGATCTCAAAGCCATACTCGTGCGCTCTCAAGTCCTTGATACCTTTAGCCTCTAAAAAGACTATGCCTTATCCACGCTCACTAAACTGATCCATTGCTGTTGGAGCCCTCGCACCAAGAATCACACCCCTATTTCCACCCAATCTTACAACAAACTGTTCCCAGAACAACTCACTACTCACTGAAGGTTCCAGAATTGACCAGGATCCCTCACACTGGCACCATCTTTAAAAGCTCAATTTGTACCCGAGTAAGTACTCATCATTCCGGAGCTGTCCTGCACACTCCTGAGATTTTGCCTCAAACGGCAGACCAGGAGGATTGGAAAAAGGAAATAATCTAAAATCTTGTCCTGCTTTGAGAGTGGGGTTCAGGAGGTTCGGCTGGACAGAGAGGTGCAGAGGTGGGACTTCATCTTTCTCCGGGACTAGCAGTGAAAGACATGACACCAGACCCTGCCCAGCCTGGTCCAAAGTTACCATCCAGGTCAGTGCAGTCTCAGCTGTCTGGAGGAATGGTGTGCTCTGTAGGAGGGAGGTCAACAACCTTCTCCATTCCACCAGCTAAAGTGCCCCATCTTCTCTTTAATACCTCACACTCCGTGCTTTTACTGTACAAAGGATCATGCTCCAAAAACTTAGAAACGCACACATCCCCATCTTCATTCAACCATCCCAACCCCTGACATCACTCACCCTCCATGTCCTGCGCTGCCTGCTCACATGCTCAAGACACCTCCCCACTTGCCACCCACCTCCATCTCCTGGAATTCCTGCCTCTCTCTCATTCCAGGAGCAAAACAGCTCACAATAGACCAGAAAGAGTCAGGACGGATGTGTGCTGCTCATCATGTGGTTCCTCACCCCAAGGAGACGACCCTGATTCTAACATCCTGAGGCAGATTGGTGTCAGAGGCTGCCTTTACTTACTGTGCCAGATTCTGAGGGAATGCTATCACCTGTGAATGCTGTCACAGGAAGACAACAATAAAATGAACCATGCATTTCTAGCTGAGGGGCAAAGTGCAAAATGGCCCAGCAAGATAGGGATGCTGTAAAACATCCAGGTAGGTCCAGAGTGACTGAGTGTGATGAGTACGAGTGAAGATCCTGGAGATTCGGCCTGGTACAGTCCCTAAGCTGTGTGTCCCCTCAGCACATTGAGCTAGCTGCAGTATTATGGTGACAGATACTAGGGAAGCCCAAGGTGCATGCGGATGTACAGAAGCATCCTATCAGTGGATTGGAGTAGATATGTTCACAGGGTTTGGCATATATCAGATGCCAATGCTTGTGGACATGTGGTACATGTAGCCAGTGTCCACAGAGTGTGTTTGGAGATGGTACCCATTGTCCAACACATGGGTTCTTTGGAGAAAGAAGAGGGTTAAACCCATCAAAACCCCCCACTGATTGTTGTGGTTCTGTTCGCCGAGCTGGAAGTTTTTGTTGCAAACGTTCCGTCCCCTAGCAAGGCGACATCATCAGTGCTTGGGAGCCTCCTGCGAAGTGCTTCTTTGATGTTTCCTCCGGTGTTTATAGTGGTCTGTCCCTGCCGCTTCCGGTTGTCAGTTTCAGCTGTCCGCTGTAGTGGTTGGTATATTGGGTCCAGGTCGATGTGTTTGTTGATGGACCTGGACCCAATATACCAACCACGACAGCGGACAGCTGAAACTGACAACCGGAAGCGGCAGGGACAGACCACTATAAACACCGGTGGAAACATCAAAGAAGCGCTTCGCAGGAGGCTCCCAAGCACTGATGATGTCGCCTAGCCAGGGGACGAAACGTTTGCAACAAAAACTTCCAGCTCGGCGAACAGAACCACAACAACGAGCACCCGAGCTACAAATCTTCGCACAAACTTTGAACCCCCCACTGATTTCCACATCAGGTTTTCCTGACAGATAGTTTGAGAGTTTCACAAGATCACAGCCTGTAGCGAGTTAGGTTGTTAACAAGTATAACAAGCAATGATGCCCGCCACATGGAAACTGTCGACTGGTGATAATATTGTCATGCCACTCAAGTGGAGTTAGGGGGCACAGGGGAATGGGAAGTGTTTGGTGGATTAATGGGCATTGAGGTGACTAGCTTACCATTGTTCATGGCACTCAGAGCCTGTAGTGAACTCTTGCTGCACTCCCTCAATGGCAAGTCACAGACCCCTCAACCCAACTCATCCATGCCAATGAGATATCCTAATTTAATCTATTCCCATTTGCCAGCATTTGGCCCATACCCTTCTAATCCCTTCCTATTCATATACCCATCCAAATGCCTTTTGGAATGTTGTAATTGTACCAGCCTCCACCACCTCCTCTGGCAGCTCATTCCGTACACACACCACCCTGTGGGTGAAAATGCTGCCCCTTAGGTCCCTTTTAGATCTTCCCCTCTCACCTTAAACTTATGCCCTCTAGTTTTGGACTCCCCTACCTGGGAGTATCTTTTCTTGGATAAAATATGACCAAACCTACATTTGATCACCCAGGTGTAGTCTTACCAAGTCACTGTACAGTAACTGATAGGATCAAACCAGATGTGGTATTGAGCTCCTTGGAAATACATAACAATACTAGACATTTTTATTCAATACAGACACTCTTGATTTTCATGGGAAGTACCAAATAAAGTTTTTTTTAAAGAAGAGAACCTGGGTCAATGTTCCTGCATTCAACAGGTGACATTTAAATGCTGACAATGCAGGTTTAGTTCAGAGGTTCAAGACACCATGAGAGTGCACAGGTTGGGGTTTGGTAATAGGGCAAGAAAATAAATAAGAAATGAGTGAGCATGGGATAAGGGGAGCACTGGCCCTTCCAAACGTCACATGTACACACACAAACACACGTACACACACACGTACACACACACACACGTACACACACACACACACGTACACACACACACACACCCTCCTGTAAAGAAAAGGAAGATGTACTAAAAGAAATTAGGGCCGCATAGTGACTCAGTGGTTAGCACTGCTGCCCCATAGTGCCAAGGACCCAGGTGTGATTCCAGGTCCTGGCAACTGTCTGTGTGGAGTTTGCACTTTTACCCAGTGTCTGGTAGGTTTCCTCCCACAATCCAAAGGTGTGCAGGCTAGGGGGAATTAGCCATGGGAAATGCAGGCTTACAGGGATAATGTTCGGTGTTGGGGGAGAGGAGTGGAGTCCAGGTGGGATGTTCCTCAGTGTGCACTCGATGGGTTGAACGGCCTGCTTCCACACTGTAATGATTCTATAACGCTGAAATGTAAACATACAGTGCATGAAAATAAACAGGGGTGTCTTCTCAAGAAATTTTAGGGATCATTGTTCATCTTGTACATGGTAATGGTATAAACAGGGCTCTGGGATATCCACATTACGTATGAAAGCCCACAGTGATCTCTATAGATAGGAAGGATATGGATACCCTGGGAAGCAGCATACAGGACAACACCCGAATCTTCGAGGATTTAATGAGAAAGTTAGGCTCCAAGAGTGAATGTTACTTATAGTAAGGAGCTGCAGGATTAAAGATGACAATTTTAAAATGATATAAAGGGAATGGATACTGTCGAGTTTAATATGAACTTTAAGGAAAATAGGGACAGTATGTCAAGACTTCATGTGTCCAATCAGCAGAGTTAGGTTGATTACAGGATGAATGTCTTTTCGGTCAATGCAGTGGAGTGTTGTGTGATACAAAATCAAGCGTGAAACTGAAAGGAAGAAACCAGCATGGTTATATAATGGGCAGAAACAGCAAGAGGAGAGGAACAATTACCTGCTCCTGAGCTGGATGTGTCAATGGATGACAATGGACCAATTCCACTTGAACATTAGGGAGAGTTAAAGGAAGCAGTGTAAGAGAAAAATGGAAATGATCTGCTCACTTAATATGAAGGGAGGAAATGTGGGGAGGTGAGTAAAGGAGATGCGATTACAGAAAGGAGGGACAGCATCCTCAGTGATTAAAGGAGATGGCATGAGAGAGGCCTGTCTCCCATCTTCCCAATAGCACAGCCATGCAGGTGAGCAGCTCAGACAGAATGTTGTTCGTTGTTGCTGATTGTAATAGACCAAAATCCAACTTGAAAAAGAGAATGCCCAAGTGTAAAAGAAAAAAAAAGATTGGCAGCAAAAGATTTAAATGCATCAGAATTGAAAGGAGAGTGGGTGACTGACTGGAGGAGGTGGAGCAGGGTAATTAACCAGCATTCTGAAATAGGAAGGAGGGAGGGAGACAGGAGAAAAGATAACACTCTTGTTCTCAAATACAGGGAAAGCACCATAGCCCTTAAAAAGGGAGCTTAACAACATACTTGCAAGATGCCATTTTGCTTTGATGCTAAGGAGCATGGACAAATCGGATATCTGCGGGAGTTCTCCAGACAGACAGTGATATCTTTCGTAAGATATTAGCAGAAATCATAATCAGACATTTATCCAAGGTTCTGTCCATTTCTCCCCAGTTTTGCAATTTTTGAAGCCAGCAGATCCCTCAAGTTGGGGAGGTGGAAGTATATGATTTGACTGCTCTATCTTTACAATCAACACCACTACAGCAAGGTCTCGTCAGAGAAGTTTAATAACACCAACAGCTAAATATTGCTATAGAGACATTTTAAAAGGCAGAAAGTAAATTTCATCATTAAATGTCTTGACTTGACCACATGGTTATGGAACAAAATTCTCTCCAATCAATTCAGTTGGATTCAGTCTCCTCAATCCACAAATCATATGAATTGAAACTGCGAGATTTTATAAAGAGGTCGAAAATATTTAATGAAACAACTGGAAAACTGGACACTGTAGAAGATTAGAGAAATCCCAGACAAATACCGAGCACTCAGACAATAAAATATTATAGGCACAAGGAGCAAAGCAATCAAGTAACTAATACCAACTGGTGCATAGAGACAAACAAAACCAAAACTTCATCTTGCCAGTGCATTTAGCACGCGAAAAGCTTAGAAAATTGTCCAATTGTGTGGTGTAACCTTTTTATATTTTTAAATTTAACAACACCCAAGCTTGATAAAATTTAGATCCTTCACAAACTCAAGATTCTGCAGTTTCAAGCCCAAATCTCAATTAACGAAGTGTACCAGATCTTTAATTTTCAAAAGTGAGACCAATTGAACCATGGAAAATAACCAGTGGATATTATCAGGACATGACCCACAGAGCTCTTGATGAATATGTTTTTTGTATAACAGCAGCTACTAGCGAACAAGATCAAACTGACATCTTGCACGAGAAGGAGTTCACAAAGTTTGTGCGAAGATTTGTAGCTCGGGTGCTCGTTGTTGTGGTTCTGTTCGCCGAGCTGGAAGTTTTTGTTGCAAACGTTTCGTCCCCTGGCTAGGCGACATCATCAGTGCTTGGGAGCCTCCTGCGAAGCGCTTCTTTGATGTTTCCTCCGGTGTTTATAGTGGTCTGTCCCTGCCGCTTCCGGTTGTCAGTTTCAGCTGTCCGCTGTAGTGGTTGGTATATTGGGTCCAGGTCGATGTGTTTGTTGATGGAGTTTGTGGATGAATGCCATGCCTCTAGGAATTCCCTAGCTGTTCTCTGTCTGGCTTGCCCTATGATAGTCGTGTTGTCCCAGTCGAATTCATGTTGCTTGTTGTCTGTGTGTGTGGCTACTAAGGATAGCTGGTCGTGTCGTTTCGTGGCTAGTTGATGTTCATGTATGCGGATTGTTAGCTGTCTTCCTGTTTGTCCTATATATAGTGTTTTGTGCAGTCCTTGCATGGTATTTTGTACACTACATTAGTTTTGCTCATGTTGGGTATCGGGTCCTTCGTTCTGGTGAGTTGTTGTCTGAGCGTGGCTGTTGGTTTGAGTGCCGTTATGAGTCCTAGGGGTCGCAGTAGTCTGGCTGTCAGTTCCGAGATGCTCCTGATGTATGGTAGTGTGGCTAGTCCTTTTGGTTGTGGTATGTCCTCGTTCCGTGGTCTTTCTCTTAGGCATCTGTTGATGAAGTTGCGCGGGTATCCGTTTTTGGCGAATACCTTGTATAGGTGTTCCTCTTCTTCTTTTTGCAGTTCTGGTGTACTGCAGTGTGTAGTGGCCGTTTTGAATAGTGTCCTGATGCAGCTTCGTTTGTGTGTGTTGGGGTGGTTACTTTCATAGTTTGACAAAACCCTAGCCAGAGAAACAATAGCCAACCTACTGGACATACAGAACAGAAAACAGGACGCTGAACCTATCAACAAAAACGACATACTTAAACTACTGGACTTGTGCCTCACAACACACTTCACATTCAACAACCAGATATACGAACAAATCAACGGAACACCCATGGGATCACCAATCTAGGGACTCATAGCAGAGGCAGTTATGCAAAGGTTAGAACAAACAGTCCTACCACAAATTCAACCCAAACTCTGGGTCAGATATGTCAATGACACGTTTGTAATCATTAAAAACACGGAAATAGAAAAAACACACCTATACAAGGTATTCGCCAAAAACGGATACCCGCGCAACTTCATCAACAGATGCCTAAGAGAAAGACCACGGAACGAGGACATACCACAACCAAAAGGACTAGCCACACTACCATACATCAGGAGCATCTCGGAACTGACAGCCAGACTACTGCGACCCTTAGGACTCATAACAGCACACAAACCAACAGCCACGCTCAGACAACAACTCACCAGAACGAAGGACCCGATACCCAACATGAGCAAAACTAATGTAGTGTACAAAATACCATGCAAGGACTGCACAAAACACTATATAGGACAAACAGGAAGACAGTTAACAATCCGCATACATGAACATCAACTAGCCACGAAACGACACGACCAGCTATCCTTAGTAGCCACACACACAGACAACAAGCAACATGAATTCGACTGGGACAACACACTACTATCATAGGGCAAGCCAGACAGAGAACAGCCAGGGAATTCCTAGAGGCATGGCATTCATCCACAAACTCCATCAACAAACACATCGACCTGGACCCAATATACCAACCACTACAGCGGACAGCTGAAACTGACAACCGGAAGCGGCAGGGACAGACCACTATAAACACCGGAGGAAACATCAAAGAAGCACTTCGCAGGAGGCTCCCAAGCACTGATGATGTCGCCTTGCTAGGGGACGAAACATTTGCAACAAAAACTTCTAGCTCGGCGAACAGAACCACAACAAGGAGTTCACAAACCCAAACCTCTTTCAGGACAACTCTCAAATGGAAGATGATGCACCACATTCTCAGAGAACAAGACTGTGGAGAGGAAAAACAAATCAAAAAGGGATGAACTTGCTGATAGGTAGGTGCCATTTGCTATCTTGACACTCTGGCACATCCCAAAGTGGTTCACTGCCAGTAGTTACGTTTCACAAAATGGTCATTTGATGAAATGTTCCTCCCCCCACCACACACATACACAGCAGTAATACAATGATTAGATGATGAGCTCAAACTTCATTAGGTCTTAAAGCAGACACTCTAATCCCACTGCATGTTGTGACTGTACAGATAATGCAGATAGCTTTCAAAGTCCACACTGCCTTCTAATTTAATGATGGCATGCAGCTCAGCATTGAACCCCCTGCTGAAAAACCAAGAACATAGCGACAGACTCTCAGGAAAAGGAGCTGATTGCTTAGGAATGAGTGGAGCAGAAACCTTCTCATTTAGAGACTTTGAATCTTTGGCCTTCTCTCCCCAATGAGGCACCATTAAGGTCGAGAGAGAGAATTGAAGGATGTGAAGAGCAGGCTGGAAAGCAAAGTTGGAGGAAAGTCAGTCATGCTCCTCCTGCATGGTGGAGCAGGCTCAAAGGCTGAGTAGATAAATGCAAGGTTATCCACTTTGATGGCAAGAGCAGGAAAGCAGATTATTATCTGAACAGTGCCAATTTAGGAAAAAGGTGAGGTGCATTGATTCCTGGGGGTCACTGGTGGAAGTCACTGAAGGTTAGCATGCAGATGCAGCAGGCCGTGAGGAAAGCTAACAGCACACTAGCCTTCAGTGAGGACTGGAGTAGGAATGTCTTGCTGCAATTATACAGGGCCTTGGTGAGACCACATCTTGAGTATTGTGTACAGTTTTAGTCTCCTAGTCTGAGGAAGGACATTCTTGTTACTGAGGGAGTCCAGTGAAGGTTTACCAGACTGATTCCAGGGATGGCAGCACTGACATATGAGGAGAGACTGGATTAACTGGAATTTTGAAGAATAGGTTTTGTTTGGGGGGGGGGGGGGGGGGTAGAAATCTCAGAAATACAATTCTGATGGGACTCGACAGGTTAGATGCAGGAAGAATGTTGGGCCAGTGCAGAACAAGGGGTCTAAAAAGAAGGGATAAGCCATTCAGGACTGAAATGAGGAAGAATTTCTTCACTCAGAGTTGTGAACTTGTGGAATTCTCTCCCACAGGAAGCTGTTCATTAGGTATATTCAAGAGGGAACTGAATGTGGCTCTTGTGGCTAAAGGGGTCAAGGGATATGGAGAGAAAGTGGGAATGGGATACTGAGATTATATGATCACCCATAATCGTATTGAATGGTGGTGCAGGCTTGAAGGGCCGAATGGCCTACTCCCACACCTATTTTCTGTTTCTACCTCTGTCTGCTCATATTTTTGTATTTGAATATCCTACTGAGCAGCGTTGCCATTTCTTTGTTGCCCATGTTCTATCTGCCATTTTGAACAAAGAACAATGCAGCACAGAAACAGCCTGTGCTGAACATATTTTGCCCTTCCATATTAGAACTGCAACTAAACCATGTCCAGGAGAAAGAGTCTTCAGAGCCATTGCTCTCGCATCCAGACCAGCAGTCCCTGCAGAATTCAGCAACTCGGCAAACACTAGGCACTGCCAAAAACTCTGAGCACCATGGTAATCGCTGACTAACCTATGAGCTGGGGTTGTGAAAGTGGGCTCCTTCATACTGCTGAGCACATGTTCAGCCACATGGACAGAACAGAAAATTTGCAACAGCAGTTGACATCAGAAAAAAATAGTACTTGCACGGCATTAACTGCACATTAACTTATCTCCCAACATGCCTTTTCTGTATAGCACACATGTCTCTCAGACTATTCCTGCACTAAATGCAGGCCATATGTTGCAAATGGTCATTGTTTAATTAAAACATTACCCAAAGCATTAAACTGATAAGCACCATAAAACTGAATTTCACAGTCAGTCAATCTGTTCAGAATATTAGTTGAGGAATAAATCTGGTTCAGGGCTCTGGGTAAAAGGCAGCTGTGCTCTTCACTATACATGCAGCCAAGAGGAAAGACTGAGCCGGTCTGTAAGAAGGTAGTGATGCCAATAATGTAACACAGATAGCAAGTTACAAAAAGGAGGTTGGAAAATAGCTTAGTAAAATCATCCCACTACTATTTCATTTTTAGGGAAGTCAGGGTGGTTAGGAGCCATGTTGGTTCCCCGATGCGATAATGATGACGTCAGTGCTAACAACTGCGTGACAAGTATACTGAATAAATTTTCTTGCACTAATATTTACATTACAGGAAAAGATCTGCATGCGAAACATTCCATGGAAACTTATATCACATCAACAATAGACATCAGCAAAGCTAACAGAAGCCAAGTAACAGTAACAATGGCACAACACAGCGAGACATCACCAGGGCTAGAGAATTTCCATTCAAGGGTTTTAAAGAGGTGGGTGAATGCAGATGCTCCTGTCGAACCTGGTTGCGGGACCTGGCAACAGCGGTGCTGGGGAATCTTCGGTATAAACCCACTGACTCCCACAGTTAATTTGACCATACATACTCACACCCTGCTTCCTATAAAGACTCTATTCCATTCTCCCAGTTCCTCTGTCTCCATCGCATCTTTCCGGAGGATATCAACTTCCATAACGGTGCGTCCAAAATGTCTGCCTTCTTCTTCAACCAAGGATTCCCCAACACCATTATTGATAGGGGCCTCAACCAGGTCTGAGTCATCTCCCACACTTCAGCCCTCACTCCCTCACACAACAGCAATAGAGTTTCCCTTGTCCTTACCGATCATCCCACCGCTGCCATTTCAGTCACCTCCAGACACACATTCCCCTCCCCTCCCCTGTCCACTTCTGCAGGGACCGTTCCCTCCAGGACACCCTAGTCCACTCTTCCTTCACTCCCAACACCCCCCCACCCCACAGCCCCATGGCACCTTCTCCTATAACCACAGAAGGTCTAACACCTGCCCATTTACTTCCTCCTTCCTCAGTACCCAAGGGGGCAAACACACCTTCCAGGTGAAGCAGCACTTTACCTGCACTTCCCACAATCTAGTCTACTGCATTCGCTGCTCACTTTGTGGTTTCCTCAACACTGGAGGAAATGAAGCTTGACCGCTTTACAGAACAGCTACATTCTGCCCAAGATTGAGCTGCCAGTTGCCTGCCACTTTAACACACACCCTTGTCCCTTGGCCAACATCTCAGTCTCAGGTTTGCTACAGTGCTCCAGTGAAGCTTAGTGCAAGCTGGAAGAACAGCACCTCATTTTGCACTTGGGAACCCTGAAGTCTTCTGGACTTATTATTGCAACACCAGGTTGTAGCTCAAAAGGTTTATTTGGAAGCACTAGCTTTCAGAGTGCTGCACTTGCATCAGGGGAGCAGTGCTCCGAAAGTTAGTGCTTCCAAATAAACTTGTAGGACTATAACTTGGTGTTGTGAGAGTTTAACCTTTGTACACCCCAGTCCAAATTAGGACTCAATATCAAGTCCAATAATTTCAGGGCTTGAGCTCTCCCATGTCCTTGCTTGCCCCTACCCCACACACCAAGCTTCTTTATCACAGTCTGCTATTACACGCAACCCATTGTTAGAAATAGTGTAGGTTGGATAGGCTTCAGACTGTTGCACTGACCTATGAAACCAGCGAGGGCTGAAGGGCCTGTACTCTGCTGTAATGTTCTATGTTCTAGCCATTAATAGCTATTCACGCTTCTACCCAGATCGTGATCCACGCCTTTGTCTATGTAACTGCTCTGCTCTCATTGGGTTGTATATCCAGCTATTGTTTATTCCTTACCCCTCCCCCCACCCTATCCTCTGCATACAAACTGACATTTTCCTAGCTGCCACTAGTTCTGAGGAAGGGTCACTGGACACAAAACATTAAGTCTCATTTCTCTCCACAGATGCTGCCAGACCTGCTGAGTTTTTCCAGCAATTTCTGTCTTTGTTTCCTCTTGCGGGGAAATTACGACAGAGTCTATAATCCAATAGAGAGTAACTGAACCCCTTGGTAAATCAGCTGAACACAGCGACACATTTGGAAATATTTGAACAATTCTTGATGGATTTGATTGCATTTTTGGAGAGGGAACTAAAATAATGAACACGGGAATTTTGCTTTTGGTTTTAAATATGGAAATCATTTGATAAAGTCCTTCCTAAGAAAATATTTGCTCAAGTTGAAGCCCATGGAAGTGGAGGCCAAGATGAATCGAACAGCTGAGGTGATTGAATGAGGAGAGACAGAGTAGGGATCATGGCAGATTCTCAAATTGACAGGAATTGACTAGCAAGGACCTGTAAGAATTCAGAGAGTTTCTCAATGACTTAGACAATGAGCAAGGAAACCCCATATCCAAGCTCACTGATTATACAATGATAGAACACTAAAGTAAGACAGTGTAGATAAAGGCATAAAATTATAAAGCGATATTTGTAGATAAGTGAGTGGCAAAACTGCGGCAAACTAATTTTACTGTAAGTCAACTCCTTTAGATCTGAAAAGGACAGAGTAGGTTACCTTCTAAAAGCTAGAAACAAAGACTTGAGGGTACAGATACATACATTACCAAAATGTTCTGAACAAGTGCAGAAAATACTTCTAAGAAAAGGGAATGGAATGCCAGCATTCATATCTAAAAGACTATAATGCAAGGGGTTAGAAGTCAAGTTTCAATGACATATCTAGTTAGACAATTGCTGGACCACAGTTTTGGGTATTACTAAAGGATAACTTAGACTTGGAGGATGGGCTGGACTTGAAGGGTTAATTCACAAAGTGCACAATTGGATTGCAATCCCTAAAATTTAGAAGATTAAGGAGTGAGCTGAATAAGTTTAGCTTATTAAATAACATCTTCAGGAAACAGATAGTTTCTCTCCATCTAATTCCATTGTTAACAGAAATGTACAACATGGAAACAGACCCTTCGGTGCAACTTGTCCATGCCGGTCAGATATCCTAACCTAATCTTGTCCCATTTGCCAGCACTTGGCTCATATCACTCTAAATCCTTCCTATTCATATACCCAAGCAGATGCATTTTAAATATTGTAATTGTACCAGCCTCCACCACTTCCCTTAGCAGCTCAATCCATGCATGCATCACCCTCTGCGTGAAAAAGTTGTCCCTTAGGTCACTTATAAATCTTTCCCCTCTCACCTTAAACCTATGCCCTCTAGTTCTGGACTCATCCACCCCAGGGAAAAGACCTTGTCTATTTATTCTATCCATGTCCCTCAATTTTATAAACCTATAAGATCACCCCCAACCTCCGACGCTCCAGGGAAAATGGAGTTTGGGATTTGGAAATCTCATCTAAACATTTGAGCCGATGATTTTTAAGAGCAAAACTGGGGAACAAAGGATAGTAGCAGTGTGAAAATGTCTTCTGCAAACAGCTATTGATGTTATTCATGTGAATCCTCAAACCTACAACTATGATGCTGTATGATGGATACCCATCACTTGCTTGGTTGAGTGCAGCTCCAACAACACAAGCAGCATGACACCATCCAGGACAAAGCAGCCCGCTTGATTTCCACTATATCCACACCCTCCAATGCTCAATAGCAGTATCATTTAGAAGATACACTGCAGAAATTCACCATGATCTCTTCCAAACCCATGACCACTTCCACTTAGAAGGACAAGGGCAGCAAATACATGGGAACACCACCTTCAAGTTCCCCTCCAAGCCGCTCACCATTCTGACTTGGAAATTTCTTGTAGAGTTTCTTTGATAGACCAGAGGTTCATTACATCAGACAAAATAAAAAAACAAACCCAAGCTATCTACTCATTGGAGACAGTTTAGAAAAATCTTAAAAACACGGAAAAACAAATGTTTTTAACAATTCCCAATATCTCTTTACAGAGATTCAAATCCAGAGGATTAACTGCTACATCTAATCATTAAGTTTGATGTAAGTGATTCCCTATGTTATGTCCCCCAAACTGTGGAGTATTTTTACATTACTACTCCAAACATTGACAGCTTAAACTTTCTCAGCTTTCAACAACCTGCCTGATGTCTGATCAAACATTCTGGTCTGGAAGTTCCATAAGCGAAACTTGAGTTTACATATTCCCTTAACTGCACTGAAATAAATGTATTTCTAGGATAGAAACTACTTGCTTCTGACCCAATCAGGATTCCTCTGAATTGCCCAAGAAACATTCATTCAATCTCTGGGCTTCTCAAGCCTAAAATCAACGCTTCATTAGTCCAAACTGAAACCAAATTAAACGGCATTCAGAGTTGACTTGAGTTGTTGTAAACAGCCACAGTACAATTAGACAACTTTTCATTTATTCTCTGGGGTTCATAGTCACCTGCTCTCTGAAATACGAGATTAAGTCACTGTTTCAGGATGACCATAGAAACATGAAAAATAGCTGGAGTAGGCCATTTAGCCCTTTGAGCCTGTACCACCATTCAATACAATCATGGCTGATTATTCAGTCTCAGTATCCCATTCCCATCCTCTCCCTATAAAGGCCATGTCCAGCTCCCTCTTGAATATATTTAATGAAGTGGCTCCAACAGCTTCCTGTGGGAGAGAATTCCACAGGTTCACAACTTTGAGTGAAGAAACTCTTCCTTATCTCAGTCCTGAATGGCTTATCCCTTCTTCTTAGACTGTGACTCCTAGTTCTGGACTTCCTCAACCTCAGGAAATTGTTCCAGCATCGAGCCTGTCAAGTCCCGTCAGGATTTTATAAGTTCCTATGAGATCCTCCTCATTATTCTAAATTCCAGCAAGTACCAGTCCAGTTGATCCAATCTTTCTTCACATGTCAGTGCTGCCATCCCTGGAATCAGTCTGGTGAACCTTCGCTGGACTCCCTCAATAACAAGAATGTTCTTCCTCAGACTAGGAGACCAAACCTGGACACAGTACTCAAGGTGTAGCATCACCAAGGCCCTGCATAAATGCAGCAAAACATCCCTATTCCTATACTCAAATCCTTTTGCTATGAAGGACAGCATGCCATTACCTTGCCTCACTGCCTGCTATACCTGCATGCCAACCTTCAGCAATTGTTCTACCATGACACCCAGGTCTCGATGCACCTAACATGCCACCATCCAGATCATAACCTGCCCCCTATTTTTGCCACCAAAGTGGAAAATCTCACATGTATCCATTTGCCAAGTATTTGCCCACTCAGCCAGCCTGTCCAATTGGCATCCTCCACACAGCATAGACTTAGTGTCATCTGCAAATGTGGAGACATTGCATTCAATTCCTTTGTCCAAATTGTTAGTGTCTAGATTAGAGTGGTGCTGGAAAAGCACAGCAGTTCAGGCAGCATCCGAGGAGCAGGAAAATCGACGTTTCGGGCAAAAGCCCTTCATCAGGAATAGAGGCAGAGTGCCTGCAGGTCTCCACCATACCGACCAGATATCCTAAATTAATCTAGTCCTACTTGTCGGTATTTGGCGCATATCCCTCTTAAACCTTTCCTATCCGTGTACCCATCCAGTTGCCTTTTAAATTCTGTAATTGTACCAGTATCCTCCACTTCTTCTGGCAGCCCTTTGCACACCTGTACCACTCTCTGCATGGAAAAAAGTGCCCCTCAGGTCCCTTTTTATATTTTTCCCATCTCACCTTTAAACCTATACCCTTTAGTTTTGGACTGTCCAACCCTAGAAAAAAGACCTTGGCTACTCACCTCGTCCATGCCCCTCATGGTTTTATAAACCTCTATAAGGTCACTCCTCAGCCTCTGATTCTGGAGGGAAAATTGTCACATTGTGCAAAATAGAGTAAATTTTCTCTCCCTTTTTCCCTATGTTCTTTCTCCAGATTTCCCAATAAATTTCCAACTCATCTCTCAGGATTCCTTCAGTTACGCCCCATTGTTTACACCATTATGTCTTGCACTAATATTAGAAATCCCATTAAATTTCTCTCTTTAGTTCCCTGGTACTGCGTCTCTTCCTTTACTATGAAAATGGATTCAAATTTAATGTTAAACAGCATTCCCATGTTCTGAAAAACCCCACCCGAAGCTGCTACATGGGTGGGTGACTACCATTGTTGTTCTCTATCAGTGAAGCAGAAAACCTCCTGGTATTTAAATTAAGCTCTCTGACTGGTTCAGGACTTGATAGAGATGTTACACTAAAAGTAAGGAGCTGCGGATGCTAGAGATATGAAACAGAAATACAAACTGATGGAGAAACTCAGCAGGTCTGGCAGCATCCTTGGTAAGAAAGCAGAGTTAATGTTTTGAGTCTGGGGCCTCGTCATAGGAACCAAAATTCTTATTTTCTGGAAACATTTTTGTTGCTTTGAAACTAGCAACTAACTGGAGAGTGCAGCAGTTGGCTTTGGGTTGTAAAGGCTGATTTTAAGAGTAGTATTCACCAATCTCCTTCCCTATTTCTCATTGAATAACTCGGCCTTTTCCTTAGCCTTCATATTCACACCCACATCTACTTTACTTCAATCATTCCTCTTTCATTCATATATACTTCAAAATCGTCTAACCTAATCTCATCTTAAATTCTGTTAAAAGTTCTTTATTTAATTTCCATTGTCTTGTTATTTTAGTGATATAATTAATACTTTATTTGTAAAAGTTCTACACTATTAAGGAGCTGGTCCATACTCATTCATTGATGTGCAGCTGAACCTACTTTGTGTTGACATGATTTCATCTGGAAATGGAAGAATTGAAGTATAGGGATTCACTTTTATGCTGAGTGTGCTGTTGACAATTTTTTAGTGTGTTCTGATAGAGCCCACTCTTGAATTCTTCCACTGGATGTGGGTGTTTATACTGGTTGGGTTGGTATTTACTACCCATCCTTAATTGTCCACAAGAATGCAATGGTGAGCTTCTGGCTTGAACCATTGTAGGCCATTTGGTGTGGTAACATCCAGCATGCTTTTGGGATTGAGTTCCTGGATGTTGACCTAGCAACACTGAAGAAATGATGAAACAACTTTCTGGGGTCAGCATGGTTTGTAGTCTTGGAGGGGATCTTGCAGATGGTGTAGTCCCTGTGTGTTTGCTGCCCTAAACTTCCAGATGGTTGCGCTATTGCATTTGGAAGGTGGTGTCAGAGGAGCTTTGATAAGTTGCTGAGATGCATCTGATGGATAGTACACTGCTGCCATTGTGTTAGTGGTGAAGGTGGTTGCTGGGGTGCTACTCAAGTGGGCTTGCAAACAGACACTGAGCTGTGATGGCTACAGCCAACTGCAGTACTGAAACATTGACCATGGAGCACTGTCACTAGAAGCAGGCATCCTTCCATATTGGAAGGAGTGGCTGCAGGTTCTGCCTGGTGACCTGACTCAAACTGGTTGACCCACCTCCAGGCACTTTCACTTAGTCCACCACAAATCCCGTGCCCATAGATTTTAATTGTGAATACCCATCAGCCATGACCTGCCCCATCACAATTTGTGTGATTTCCCTCGTGTGTGTGTGTCCTCTCCTTCTGAGTTGGCACCTGTCCTATCCTTTTTCCCCATTCCCAGTGACTCACCATTTTGCAAGTATCCTATCCTCCTGAATTATCTGCAACGTCAGATTCTGAGCTACTGGCCACAAGAATGATGGTGACCATGATTTTTCATCATCACTGTCATCTTTTCTTCCTCTACACTCGGCAAGGGGTTGCAGTTCTAGGATTTCTGACAAGATGTGTGTCCTAGGCTTGGGGTGTGGTGAGAGGAGAAAGTCCAAAGTGTGAGCTTGCATCATGGATAGTCTCGAAGGGAGAAAGGATTGTAGGATCAAGAATAAGTAGGATGTGAAGAGGAGTATGTAGACTCTCTTCGTACACTGATTATGGGGCAGATTAGTAACACACCATTTCCCCAGGGCCTTCTCTCTTGTTGTTCTGTGGATGTCATTGCTGTTTTGTAATTACCTCCAAGGTTGCCCTGGTTTCATCTGAGACGCAGTTATGACTTTATCATACACCTGCCTTTTTGATTTGTCAACATAATTCCTGTGGGAAACTCTCCTTCAGCTGAGCCCAATTTTAAATGTAATATTTCCCCTCCTTCTGTCTGAGAGGTGAGTGTGCAGTGGGAGAGTTTAATAGGCAGGCATGTGAAACATCTGTCTTTTGGCAGAAAAGCAACATTGAAATATGCAATTTTGCCCTTTTAAATTTATATTTTAACAAAACAAGTAATACGAGCAGAATTAGGCCATTTGGCCCATCAAGACTGCTCTGTCACTCAATCATGGCTGATATGTTTCTCAAGGAGAGAAAGTGAGGGCTGCAGATGCTGGAGATCAGAGCTAAAAATGTGTTGCTGGAAAAGCGCAGGTCAGGCAGCATCCAGGGAACAGGAGAATCGACGTTTCTTCAGGAATGAGGAAAGTGTGTCCAGCAGGCTAAGATAAAAGGTAGGGAGGAGGGACTTGGGGGAGGGGCTTTGGAAATGCGATATGTGGAGGGAGGTCAAGGTGAGGGTGATAGGCCGGAGTGGGGTGGGGGCGGAGAGGTCAGGAAGATGATTGCAGGTTAGGAAGGCGGTGCTGAGTTCGAGCGATTTGACTGAGTCAAGGTGGGGGGGGGAGGGGAAATGAGGAAACTGGAGAAATCTGAGTTCATCCCTTGTGGTTGGAGGGTTCCCAGGCAGAAGATGAGGCGCTCTTCCTCGCAGGCAGAAGATGAGGCGCTCTTCCTTCCAGGCAGAAGATGAGGTGCCTCATCTTCTGCCTGGGAACCCTCCAACCACAAGGGATGAACTCAGATTTCTCCAGTTTCCTCATTTCCCCTCCCCCCACCTTGTCTCAGTCAAATCGCTCGAACTCAGCACCAGCTTCCTAACCTGCAATCATCTTCCTGACCTCTCCGCCCCCACCCCACTCCGGCCTATCACCCTCACCTTGACCTCCCTCCACATATCGCATTTCCAAAGCCCCTCCCCCAAGTCCCTCCTCCCTATCTTTTATCTTAGCCTGCTGGACACACTTTCCTCATTCCTGAAGAAGGGCTTATGCCCGAAACGTCAATTCTCCTGTTCCTTGGATACTGCCTGACCTGCTGCGCTTTTCCAGCAACACATTTTCAGCTCTGATATGTTTCTCAACCCCACTATCCTCCCTTCTCCCAATAACTCTTGATCCCCTGACTAATCGAGATCCTCTCTATCTCTGTCTTAAATACACTCAATGACTTGGCCTGCACAGCCCTCCATGGCAATGAGATTCACCACCCTCTGGCTTGTCCTCCTTGTCTCAGCTCCTAAGGGTTATCCTTTCACTGTGCCCTTGGGTCCTAGTCTCTCCTACCAGTGGAATCATCATCTCCACGTCCACTCTAACTAGGCCTTTCAGTATTATGTCATTTCAATGAGATCCCTCCCACATCCTTCTAAACTCCATTGAGTACAGACTCACAGTTCTCAACCACTTCCCATATGACACACCCTTCAGCTCATGAATCATTCTTGTAAACCTCTCCAATGTCAATATATCCTTCCTTAGATACGGGGTCCAAAACTACTCTCGATATTCTAAATGCGTGACCAGAGCCTTATACAGCCTCAGCAATATGTATCTTGTATTCTCACGCTCTTGTTAATGAATGTTAGCATTGTCTTCCTAATCACCAACTGAACCTGCATGTTAACCTTAAGAGAATCCTGAACTAGGAAATCCCAAGTCCCTTTGCGCCTCAGATTTCTGAAGCCTTTCCCCATTTAAAAATAACTTCCACCTCTATTCTTCTTACCAAAGTGTATAACCTCACGCTTTCTCACATTGCCTTCCATCTGCCACTTTGTTGCCCACTCTCCTAGCCTGTCCAAGTCCTTCTGAGGCCTCCCTACTTCCTCAACAGTACCAGTCCCTCCACATACGTGTCATTTGCAAACTTAGCAACAATGCCCTCAGTTCCTTCATCCTGATCATTACTGTATAACACGAATGGTGTGATCCCTATGAAACTCCATTTGCAAAGGTCTTCTCGTCAATTAGATCACATCTATTGGCTCTCCTTTGTCTAACTTGCCCGTTGTATGTATAAAAAGCCTTGGGATTCTCCCTAATCCTGTTTGCTAATGCCTTTTCATGACCCTTTCTAGCCCTTCTAATTCATTGTTTAAGGTATGTCCTCGTTTCCTTATGTACTTCAACTTCCTAGACCTTACATGTATTTCCCTTTTCTTTTTGACCAAGGCCATTACATCCCTGGTCATTAAAGGTTCATGTAACATGCCATATCTATCCTTCATTCTTGCAGGAACATGCTGATCCTGAACTCTTATCTATTTGAAATACTCCTACGTGTCTGATGTGGATTTACCCTCAAACAGCCACCTCCAATTTATACTCTCCACTTGTTAATAATATATTTGTTGTAGTTTGCTTTCCTTCAATTTAACACCTTCACCTAAAGACTGCTGCTTTTCCTGTTCATGAGTATCTTAAAACTTGGTATTATGGACACTACTCCCGAAATGCTCCCCCACTGAAGTTTCACTCAGCTGGCTGGGTTCATTTCCCAAAAGCCAGATCTAGCATAACCCTTTCCCTGGTCACACTGTTTTCATATTATGTCAAGGAACCCCCCTGAATAGTCCTTACAAATCCTGCCCCATCCAAGCACAAAGTGAGTCCTAGTCCATACGGAGCAGTTAAAATCACCCACCACAACAATTCTGTTGTTTTTACATTTTTCCAAATTCTGTCTACATATTCCCTCCTCTATCTCCTGCTGGCTGTTGGGAAGCCTGTAGTGTACCCCAGCATTGTGATTTCACCTTTCCTATTCCTGAGTTCTACCCATACTGCCTCGCTGCACAAGTCCTGTGTCCTCCCTCAGTACAGCTGTGAGATACTCCTTTACCGGTATTGCAACTCCCCCTCCCCTTTTACGTCCCTTCCTATCACACCTGGGACATTGAGATGCTGGTCCTGTCCCTCTTTCATCCAAGTCTTTAATCGCAATAATGTCACTGTTCCAATTATTAACAAAAGCTCTGTGTTCATCCAGCTTCCCTATTGTACTTCTCGCTTTGAAACGCATGCATTTCAGAACACTTCCCCTGGTCTTTGAGTCAGAGAGTCCTACAGCATGGAGATAGGCCCTTTTTGGCCTAACCTGGTCCATGCCGAACAAAACATCCATCCATGCCAACACTATTTCCCTGTGCTTGGCCCATATCCCTCTGAACCTTTCCAATCCATGTATTCTTTTCAAATACCTTTTAAATGTTATTAATGTTCTTTTCTCAATCACGTCTGGCAACTCATTCCATATGCGTATCACCATGTTAAAAAAAAAGTTGTCCCTCAGGTTCCCTTTTATTCTTTCCCCTCTAACCTTAAACTGATGCCCTCTCATCCTCAATTCCCTAACCCTGGGAAAAAGACTGAGTGCATTCACCCTATCCATGCCTCTCATAATCTTATACATTTCTATAAGATCCCCCTTAGTCTCGTATGCTCGAAGGAAAAGAAGTCCTAATTTGTCCAACCTCTCCCTCTAACTCAATGTTCAGTCATGGCAACACGCTTGTAAATTTCTTCTGCACTCTTTCCAACTTAATACCATCTTGCAAGGTGACCAAAACTGCACACAATGCTCCAAGTGAGGCTCACCAATGTCTTGAACAACTGCATCTAACTTCCCAACTTCTGTACTCAGTGCCCTGACTGATGAAGGCCAGTCTGCCAAAAGCCACCTTCATTGCCCTGTCTACCTGTGACTCTCAGCGAACTATGAACCTGAACTCCAAGGTTCCGGTGTTCCACTACACTACTTAAGGCCCTACCATTCACCATGAAACTCCAACCTTAATTTGACTTTCCAAAATGCAAGACCTCACACTTATCTATATTAAACTCTATTTGCCATTTGATATGGAAATGTGTTGCTGGAGAAGCGCAGCAGGTCAGGCAGCATCTAGGGAACAGGAGAATCGACGTTTCGGGCATTAGCCTTTCTTCAGGCTAATGCCCGAAACGTCGATTCTCCTGTTCCCTAGATGCTGCCTGACCTGCTGCGCTTCTCCAGCAACACATTTCCATCTCTGATCTCCAGCATCTGCAGACCTCATTTTCTCTATTTGCCATTTCTCAACCCACTTCCCCAACTGCTCAAGGTCCTGCTGCAATTTCTGATAACCTTCCACATTGTCCACAATACTGCCTATCCTAGTGTCATCTGCAAACGTATTACATCCACATCATTGATATAGATAACAAACAGCAATGGGCCCAGCACCAAACCCATTCTTCCACATTACCCTGTAATTTCCGCAGTGTTTCCCTGCCTGCTCTTGTTCTTAGTCACGTTTCCCTTAGTTTCTACCTCTCCTGTAATGGATTGAGATTAAGAAAACTGATGCTTTTATCCATCCGTTTTGAAGTGGATTTGAAATATTTGTCTTACGACACATCAGAAGTTCTCTGCCTTCTCATGCGGCACAGAGTATAATGTGTACATGATTCCTTGTCACAAACAATTTTCTGAGTACACTCCTAAGAAAAACACCTTTGGGTGAATGAAGATCAATCTGAGAGCACTAACATCTGCCAGAGCAAGACAACTATCAGGTGTTGTTTTTGATTCTTATCATACCACTGTAATCCCAGGTCAAATCTTAGAATCCCTACAGTGTGAAAACAGGCCATTCAGCCCATTGAGTCTACACTGACCCTCCAAAGAGCATATAAATACAGATCTACAAATTTAAAAGTAAATATGCTACAATGAAGAAAAAGGATAACAATAGAGAATTGTAATCTAAAAGAAAGATTTTGTAGTATTTTATGGATTTATTTGTTACAAGTTTATCTAACAACTTGACAACTGACTGTAACGATTTGGTTTTGAACAAGTGACAGTCATTTCACTGCAGATTAGGTCTATTGTTTTACTTAGACAGGTCATTGATGAGAGAAAACTGGGCCAGATTTTTAAAGTCTGCAGCATTTTTTTTTATTTGGTTGGTCCAGTTCTGCCATAGAGGGAGAACAACTGGGAGAATTGAAAAGACCCACCAACTGGACTGCATCTTTTCACGTGACTAATACAAGACTTCAATATTTTGTGCTGAATGAAACTACTTAAATGTTTAAATTTAGTCATGATGCTGTTCTTGTATGCACAAGATTGCTGGTGTTCTTAAATGTTTTGGAGATGCTGGTGTTGGACTGGGGTGGACAAAGTTAAAAAATCACAACACCAGGTTATAGTCCAACAAGTTTACTTGGAAGCACTAGCTTTCAGAGCGCTGCTGGTCACAATCACCTGATGAAGGTGGTTGGAATATAACCTGGTGTTGTGCAATTTTTAACTTCTTAAATTAAGATATGAATGGAAATGTTTCCTCATTTGGTGAATTTCTGCAGTGCATGAGGAGGTCAGATGAGGAAATGAACAGTCTGAGAGGTCACTTTTTTGCGTGAGTAGCATTTTCCCCATAGCACCAAGAAGAGTTTCAGCCTTTTTGAGGCTGTTTCAATGAGATCATTGATGATCTGTGGCCTAACCCCATATCCTGGAGCAAAATACAGTGGATTTGGAAATCTGACATACGGACTCAAACTGTTGGAATGTCCAGGACATCTCTTACAGGAGTCCCTCAGGGTAGTGTCCGAGGCCCAACCATCTTCAGCTGCTTCATCAATGACCTTCCCTCTGTCATAAGGTCAGATGTGGGGATGTTCACTGAGGATTGCAGCGTTCAGCACCATTTGCAACTCCTCAGGTACTGAAGCAGTCCATGCTCAAATGCAGCAAGATCTGGACAATGTGCAGACGTGGCTGACAAGTGGCAAATAACATTCACGCTACACAAAAGACTGACAATGACCATCATCAATAAGAAACACACTAACCACCACCATTGACAGTCAACAGTATAACCATCACAGATTCGCCCACTGTCAACATCCTTAGGGTTAACATTGACCAGAAACTCCAGTGGACTCACCACATAAACACAGTGGCCATAGAGCAGGTCAGAAACTAGGGATACTGCAGTGAGTAACTCCTCTCTGGACACCCCAAAGTCTATCCGCCATCTACAAGGTACAAGTCAGGAGTGTGATGGAATGCTCCACACTTGCCTGGAGGGATGCAGCTCCAACAATACTCAAGACGCTTGACACCATCCAGTACAAAGCAACCTGTTTGATTGGCATCACATCTACAAACATTCAATCCCTCCACCACAGCAGCTCGATAGCAGCAGTGTGTACGATCTACAAGATGCACTGCAGAAATTCACCGAAGATCCGGAGAATGCACCTTCCAATTACAACCAGTTCCATCTATATGAACAAGGGCAGCAGGGACTTGGGAACACCACCACCTTCCATGTCCCCTTCCACTTCCCCTCCAGGCCACTCACCACCCTGACTTGGAAATATACCACAGCTGTTGGGTCAAAATTCTGGAATTCCCTACTTACCGCCATTGTGGGTCAACCCACAGTGAATAGACTGTAGCGATTCAAGAAGTTATTCCATTAATGATGCAACAACTGAGCAGTTGGATGGTGGTGACAGAATTGGTCCTAGTCAGTCTGGATTCACAGGGAAATCAAGCTGACAAATTTTCTGGAATTTTTTGAGGATGTGACCAGTAGAGTAGACCAGGGTGAATCAGTAAGATGTTGTGTATCTGGACTTTCAGAAGGTTTTTGACCAGGTTCCACACAAGAGATTAGTAAGGAAAATTTAAAGCTCATGGTATTGGAGGTAATGTATTGACATGGATAGAGAACTGGTTGGCAGACAGGAAGCAGAGTTGGAATAAACAGGTTTTTTTTCCAGACTGGCAGATAGTGATGAGTGGGGTACCACAGGGTTGAATGCTAGGTCTCCGCTGTTCACCTCTATACACTAACAATTTGGTAAAAACAAGGGTTGCAAATACTGGAAACCAGATTCTAGGTTAGAGTGGTGCTGGAAAAGCACAGCAGTTCAGGCAGCATCCATGGAGCAAGAAAATCGACGTTTCGGGTAAAAGCCCTTCATCAGGAATAGATGGATGAGTTCAACTGAAGGGTGTTTCCGTTCCTTTCATGTCCCCAAGAGATCCTGAACCTTGGTTTCATTCTTTCATTATGAATCAATGTTTGGATGAAGGAAGGTAGTAGTGACAACAGCAGATTAGGAAATATATATAGCTTGGATCTACAAGTTATGTTGTTCAGAGCAAGTTTCAAAAGAGGCAGAGATTAAATGAATGGAAAAGATTAAAAGCTGGTGTATAAATACAAAAATAAATTAAAAACCAAATATGGCCCTCTCTCACAAAGTCTTAAGTTTAATAAAATGGTGGTTCAATCACACAGAACCATGGGCAGATTGAGCTACAGAATGTTCAGTGTCAGGCCCCAAATTTCAAAGTTTAACTGGCATTGGGAAGGCAGAGCAGAAATTCACTGCAGTGATACCAGTGCTGAGCGTGTTCAATTGTAAGGACAGATCACACAAACCTGAACTGTATTTACCTTGAGCTAATCAAGGTCTAAAAACAGCAAAGGGAATTCAAAGCAATAAATCCAGAGAAACTACTGCTGCTTTCAGAGAATCCAGAAGGGGGCATTGTCTTAAACAAAAGATTAAAACTCAGCTGTTGAGGGGTGAAAGGCAAACAAGTATATTTTCCACACAAGAGTGAAATGGAATTTCCACTTATTCCCCCAAAATGCTGTGGATCAAGTGGGACAACTGTACAAATGGAGTCTTGAAGATGGGGTTAGGGATGTCAAAGGCAGGAGACCAGCAAGAACACCACTGCATGCCAGTACAGGCAATGGGAAGAAAAGACTCCACCCACTCCCATTAGTCCCTCACCTGAGAATGTTCAAGCTTCCAACATTTCAGGAAGATTGTAGCTTCTGTTCAACTGACTGAGCAACCTGTGCACACCAACTGCCTTGCCCTTCAGTTAACCCACAATTCGAACTTCCTACAGTTCAAATAGAGGTGTACAGAACGGAAACAAACCCTTCGGACCAACCCATCCATGCCAACCAGATATCCAAACCCAGTCTAGTCCCACCTGCCAGCACCCGGCCCATATCCCTCCAAAGCCTTCCGAGTCGCATACCCATCCAGATGCCTTTTAAATGTTGCAATTGTACCAGCCTCTACCACTTCCTCTGGCAACCCATTCCATTTACACACCATCATCTGCATAAAAAAGATGCTCCTTAGGTCTCTTTTATATCTTTCCCTTCTCACCCTAAACCTATGCCCTCTAGTTCTGGACTCCCCCACCCCAAGGAAAAGATGATGTCCATTTACCCTATCCATGCCCCTCATGATTTTATAAACCTCTATAAGGTCACCCCTCAGCCTCTGACGCTCCAGGGAAAAACAGCACCAACCTCTCCCTATAGCTCAAAATCTCCAACCCTGGCAACAGCCTTGTAAATCTTTTCTGAATCCTTTCAAGTTTCACAATATCTTTCCAATAGGAAGGAATCCAGAACTGCATGCAGTATTCCAAAAGTGGCCTAACCAATGTCCTGTACAGTCGCACATGACCTCCCAACTCCTGTACTCAATACTCTGACCAATAAAGGAAAGCATACCAAACGTCTTCTTCACTATCCTATCTACCTGCGACTCCACTTTCAAGGAGCTATGAACTGCACTCCAAGGTCTCTTTGCTCAGTAATACTCCCTAGGACCTTACCATTAAGTGTATAAGTCTTGCTAAGACTTGCTTTCCCAAAATGCTGCACCTCCATCTCCAGCCCATTTGCCCATCTGATCAAGATCCTGTTGTACTGAGGTAACCTTCTTCACTGTACACTACACCTCCAATTATGGTGTCATCTGCAAACTTACTAACTATACCTCTTATGCTCACATCTGAATCATTTATATAAATGACGAAAAGTAGTGGACCCAGCACAGGTCCTTGTGGCACTCCACTGGTCACAGGTCTCCAGTCTGAAAAATAATCCTCCACCACCACCCTCTGTCTTCTACCTTTGAGCCAGTTCTGTATCCAAATGACTAATTCTCCCTGTATTCCATGAGATCTAACCTTGCTAATCAGTCTCCCAAGGGGAACCTTGGCGAATGCCCATATAGATTACATCTACTGCTCTGCCCTCATCAATCCTCTTCGTTACTTCTTCAAAAAGTTCAATCAAGTTTGTGAGACATGATTTCCCACACACAAAGCCATATTGACTATCCCTAATCAGTCCTTGCCTTTCCAAATACATGCACATCCTGTCCCTCAGAATTCCCTCCAACAACTTGCCCACCACCGAGGTCAGGCTCACTGGTCTATAGCTCCCTGGCTTGTCCTTACCACCTCTCTTAAACAGTGGCACCACATTAGCCAACCTCCAGTCTTCCGGCACCTCACCTGTAACTATCGATGATACAAATATCTCAGCAAGAGGCCCAGCAATCACTTCCCTCACTTCCCACAGAATTCTAGGGTACACCTGATCAGGTCCTGGGGATTTATCCATTTATCCACTTGTGTGTGTTTCAAGACATCTTGCACTTCATCCTCTGTAATATGGACATTTTCTCAAGGTGTTACCATCTATTTCCCTACATTCTATGTCCTTTGCCACAGTAAGCACTGATGCAAAATACTCATTTAGTATCTCCCCCATCTCCTGCAGCTCCACAAAAAGGCCGCCTTGCTGATCTTTGAGGGGCACTATTCTCTCCCTTGTTACCCTTTTGTCCTTAATGTATTTGTAAAAAAAAAACCTTCAAATTCTCATTAACTCTATCTGCCAATGCTAGCTCATGTCCCCGTTTTGCCTTCCTGATTTCCCTCTTAAGTATACTCCTACTGTCTTTATTCTCTTCTAACAATTCACTCGATCTATCCTGTCTATACCTGACATATGCTTTCTTCTTTTTCTTAACCAACCCCTCAATTTCTTTAGTCATCCAGCATTTCCTATACCTACCAGCCTTCCCTTTCACCCTGACAGGAATATACTTTCTCTGGACTCTTGTTATCTCATTTCTGTAGGCTTCCCATTTTCTAGCCATCCCTTTACCTGCGAACATCTTCCCCTAATCAGCTTTAGAAAGTACTTGCCTAATACCGTCAAAATTAGCCTTTCTTCAATTTAGAATTTCAACTTTTAGATTTGATCTATCCTTTTCCATCACTATTTTAAAACTAATAGAATTATGGTCACTGGTCCCAAAGTGCTCCCCCACTGACACCTCGGTCACTTGCCCCGTCTTATTTCCCAAGAGTAGGTCAAGTTTTGTACCTTCTCTAGTAGGTACATCCACATACTGATTCAGAAACTTTTCTTGTAAGCAGTTAAATTCCTCTCCATCTAAATCCTTAACACAATGACAGTTCCAGTCTATGTTTGGAAAATTAATATCCCCTACTATAACCAACCTATTGTTCTTACAGATAACAGATCTCCTTACAAATTGTTTTTTTAATTTCCTGCTGACTATTGGGGGTCTATAATACAATCCCAATAAGGTGATCATCCCTTTCTTATTTCTCCGTTTCACCCAAATAACTTCCCTGGATATATTTCCCGGAATATCCTCCCTCAGTACAGCTGTAATGCTATCCCTTATCAAAAACACCACTGCCCCTCCTCTCTTTCCTCCCTTTCTGTCCTTCCTGTCGCATTTGTAGCCTGGAACATTAGGCTGCCAGTCCTGTCCATCCCTGAGCCACGTTTCTGTAATTGCTATGATATCCCAGTCCCATGTTCCTAACCATGCCCTGAGTTCATCTGCCTTCCCTGTTAGGCCTCTTGCATTAAGTTAAACTGCATTTATTTCATCAGTCCTACCTTATTCTCTGCTTTGTCCCTGCCTGCCCTGACTATTGGATTCGCATATTTTCTCAACTGTATCAGTCTCAGATTGACTTCTTTCCTCACTACCTCCCTGGGTCCCACCTCCATTCCACCCCCCCCCGCCTTACTAGTTTAAGTCCTCCCGAGCAGCTCTAGCAAATCTCCCTGCCAGTATATTAGACCCCTTCCAATTCAGGTGCAATCTGTCCTTCTTGTACAGGTCGCTTCCAGTCCAGGAGATTTCAATGATCCAAAACTGTGAACCCTTCTCCCCTACACCAGCTTCTCAGCCATGCATTCATCTGCTCGATCCTCCTATTCCTACCATCACTAATTCGTAGCACCGGGAGTAATCCAGATACTACTATTGTCAAGGACCTCCTTTTAAATTCCTGCTTAACTTCATATTGTCCCTTCAGAATCTCGTGCTTTTCCCTTCCTATGTTGTTGGTTCCAATGTGGACAATGACCTCTTCCTGGGCCCTCTTCCCTGTGAGAACATTCTGCATTCTCTCTGTGAGAAATCCTTGATCCTGGCACCAGGAAGGCAACACAGTATTCTGATTTTTTGCTGCTGGCCACAGAAACGTCTGTCTGTCCCTCGGACTGGAGAGTCCCCTAACACAATCAATCTCCTGGAACCCAACGTATCTCTTACTGCATTAGAGACAGTCTCAATACCAGAAACTTGGCTGTTCCTGCTACATTCCCCTGAGAATCCATCACCCCCAACATTTTCTAAAACAGCATACTTGTTTGGAATGGGGATAGCCACAGGTGCCTACCTCTCTTACCTTTCCTGGGGTTAACCCATCTATCTGACTGTATCTGCAGCTTTTCTCCCTTCCTATAACTGCCGTCCATCACATCCCCTTGCTCTTGTAAATTCCTCATTGCCTCTAACTGCCACTCCAAATGATCCATTCGATATGATAGGATTCACAACTAACGAGATTTATTGCAGGAACAAACTCACCCTAAACTCCCACATTCGACAAGAAGAGCATATCATTCTAAGGGCCATTTTTGCTTCTTCCAATCTGCAGACCCAGAAAATAGCACTGTCTTATTCTTCTACAAAAAATCTGCTCCAGAGGCTAACTGAATACTTATAGCTTATATTTTTAAGTTTAATCAAGAGACATATCTCAATAAAACATATCATCAAGAATGAACTGGCTCAACTCACTGCTGCAGATTCCCCAAGGCCACACTTTAATCTATTCAACTTACCTGTTTCTGGGCTGTGACCTCTCCCAAACAGTTCCTCCAAGGTCAGTTGTGAATTTCACAGTTTGTTAATTTTCCCAGATACACTCCGATGTCCAGCGATACTTGAATTCAACTGCAAAGGCAGTATCTGCACAGGTTTACTGCTGTGTCAGTTAGCAGTGTGGGTTTCTCTCTCTCTCTCTCTCTCTCTCTCCTGCACTGACCTGACCATGTGCTGCCTTTGTCTCTTTTAAAAATGCCATTGTTTTGATTTTTTTCCCCTCCTAAGTTCCAAAACAATGCAAGAGCATATAAACAGTAATTGCTGCTCCTGGAATTCAAGAAAACTATCTCCAACACCAAAAATACCTCAAAAAGGAGCAACCTGTAACAGACAGAAATTTTTCCTGTTCATCATCTTAAATAAGATACTTCTCAGCCGCTGTGATGTCAATGCAGATCATACACACTTTAGCGATTAAGACTTTAAAACTTCATCAACTCTACCCACTGTTCCCAGAACAATCTCTGCAATGCTGGGATGTCCATCTCCAACTGTTGATCCTTCTCAATCTACTGGTATAGAAATCATGACCATGACCACTGTAGTGCTACACAAGTAGTAAGCTACACAAATCATTCAGCTTTAATCATGGGTGTGAGCCATCTAGAACTCTCTCACACCCTGAGAAAGCCCCCAGGAAAATGGAGACACATCAAACTAGTCAGTCACAAAATGAAGTGGTGAACCCCTCAGTTTGTGCCCCCAGTCTGTTCAGACAGGGTCTGTGTTACCTTACAGATGCCACAAGCAAAATGGAATAAGTGGAGAAAACAAACAGAAAATACTGGAAGTACTCAGTAGGTCAGATAGTATCTGTGAGGAAAGTCCAGTGGTTGATCTTTTAGAGTGTATAAAAGGCTGAAATAACTCCTGAGGCGCCAGTATTATGTTATCAAGGCACCCTTTATTTCCATGTGGATAGTCCTTGACACTGATCCAGTTCCCTCTGAGCCAGCTCTCAGAGCAGACAGAATGTCTGATGCTTCTGTTCTTATCTATCAGCCAGGAATCCTGCATTGGGGATGTTAACGTGGTCCAATCAGGCAACTCATTCTATGAATCCACCTGGCTGACCTAGTTACAATCACTACTTCCCGCCCCTCTAAGTTCAGGGACATAAGCTGGTTTTTGGTGTAGCTCCTTCTGGGACGTTTTAGCATCAGATCAGCTTCCTCCGACTCTGCCTCTGATACAGGTGGATTGTTTTGCACTGTAGCTAGCTTCTTACGCCTGGAGCATCTCAAGAAATTCATTCCCTTCTTCAGATGACAAAGGCATCAAGGCAGCAACATCTGCCCAGTCCATCTCAGCCCCTGAGGTCTCTTCAGTGCTCAATGGAGAGGTTCCAACAGCCTTTCCAACTGTTCAGAAGAGCTGGGCAAGTTTGGTCTCACTCTGTTTGCAGCTTTCATATGGTTCACATGCTTGTTCAGGACTGTTGCACCCACCCAAACTTTTTACATCATTGGGCTGACCACACAACCATTCCCCTCAACAATGCATAGCCATTGCCATGGTCTCTATACCAAATCTCATCCCTGAAGTAAATTGTCTTATTTAACAGTCTTGGGACTGGCATTGGCATTCCTGATGCCAGTTCACCCTCCCCACAAGGTCCAAGAGATTTAACTTTGTCCAGAGTCTTCTCCCCGTTAGCAACTATGCTAGATCTATCCCTGTTGTTGCATGAGAGATGGTCCTATAATCAAATAGGAACAGGGACAGGTTGGTATCTAGTGAAGCTGTAAGCGGGTTCCTCAAGCCTGCCTTCAGGGGTTGGACTGCTCTTTTGCCAGACCATTGGATGATGGATGTTATGAGGTGGTTAAATATCAAATGCAATTCAACTTTAGGAAATACTCAAATTCCCTGCTGGTAAGCGATGGCTTGTTATCTGTGACGAACACATCTGAAGTTCATGTAATGCAAAGGGTGTGCAGTTTTTCTATCGCCTTCCCAGCGTTTGACAAAGGAACTCTATGTACATCCATCCACTTTGACTAAGAACATTGCGCTCCTTTGAGAATCCCTAGACTTTCCTGAAAAAGTCTCGCCATTTTCTATTCAAAAAAAGCGTTCAGCCAATATAGGTGAATCTTTCTCAACCAATTTTGCCCTATCTTGCTTGGGCTTGAGCCTTTTACTACAATCAGTGGTAACTGAACCAGTTGGTTCTCATGAGAGACTGGAACCAAATTGTAAAGGTTCCCCTGTATATGCTTTCAGTCTAGCTGGGTGGCACTAGGAACCTGGGTTCGATTCCAGCCTCAGGCGACATCTGTCTGGAATTTGCACGTTCTCCCCGTGTCTACATTAGTTTCCTCCCATAATCCAAAGATGTGCAGGCGAAGGGGATTAGCCATGGAAAATACAGGGTTACAGGGATGAGGTATGAGTTGGGTCCAGGTGGGATGTCCAGTGTGGAACTGTCTGTGTGGAACTTGCACATTCTCCCCATGTCTGTGTGCGTTTCCCTCCACAATCCAAAGATGTGCAGGTAGCCTGGCTATGCTAAATTCCCCATAGTGTTCAAGGATGTGTAGGTTAGGTGTGTTATCCATGGAAAAAGGGTAGGGTATAGGTCTGGGTGGAATGTTCTTCAGAAAGTTAATGTTGATTTGTTGGGCCGAGAGACCTGTTTCCACACTAAGGATTCTAGGTGAGATCTTGCACAAACTTAAGAGTTGGAGTTCCGAATGAATTTTGTTAAAGATTGCTTCTGTAATCACAAACGGCCATGCCTTGATCAACATCCATTTGAACCAGATGACCCTTTAACCAGATGTTTATTTTGATTGGCTCTGATTTGAGCATTGCTAAACAGATGAACTATTCCAAACTACAGGTGGACTTTCCAGAGTGTGCACTCTCCGGGATACTGGCCAATGGGTTCTCTTACTCAGTTTAGGTCCAGTGGGATTCCTTCACTATTCTCAAGTCCATATATCAGCAGAACTACAATAATTTGCCGGTTTGGATCCTGAAGAAAATTATAACTGTTTGGCTGAGGGTTGGCTTTGTTTTGAGGTTTTGCTGTGGGCTGACCTAGAGTCCCTATGTTCTGGATATGTCCTGAGTGAGGCCATGTAATTGCCTTCACTCATATTCCCCAAGCTCAGTCAGACTGGTGAGGGTGTCCACTTCCATCAGAATACCCTAAAACCCATACTCTCCATTTGCTGCATTTCCCAATGATAGAGCCTGTTGTAATACCTGTTTAAGTCAGATATGTACAGCATGGAAACAGATCTTTCGGTCCAACCCGTCCATGCCGACCAGATATCCCAACCCGGCCCATATCCCTCCAACCCTTCCTATTCATATACCCATCCAAATACCTCAAATGTTGCAATTGTTCCAGCCTCCACCACATCCTCTGGCAGCTCATTCCATACACGTACCACCCTCTGTGTGAAAAAGTTGCCCCTTAGGTCTCTTTTATATCTTTCCCCTCTTATTCTAAACCTATAACCTCTAGTTCTGGACTCCCTGACCCTAGGGAAAAGGCTTTGTCTATTTATCCTATCCATGTGCCTAATAATTTTATAAACCTCTATAAGGTCACCCCTCAGCCTCACACACTCCAGGGAAAACAGCCCCAGCTTGTTCAGCCTCTCCCTATAGCTCAAATCCTCCAACGCTGGCAACAGCCTTGTAAATCTTTTCTGAACCCTTTCAAGTTTCACAACATCTTTCCAATAGGAAGGAGGCCAGAATTGCACGCAATATTCCAACAGTGGCCTAACCAATGTCCTGTACAGCCGCAACGTGACCTCCCAACTCCTGTACTCCATACTCTGACCAATAAATGAACACATACCAAATGCTTTCTTCACTATCCTATCTACCTGCAACTCCACTTTCAAGGAGCTATGAACCTGCACTCCAGTTGGGCTTCAGCTAATAGGCACTTTTGCATGGTTATATCATTAATCCTATATATCAAACAAACAGTCTCTCAGCATCTCATTAAGTGTTAAACTAAAATCACATTCCACTGCCAGACATCTTAACCTAGTCAAAAATGGATTCCCTTGCTGCTCAAATTACCAAGTAAAACCAACTGCAAGTCAGAATGAAAGGAGACTTGGGTTGTAATATTTATTGATTACATCCGTTAACTCTTGAAAGGCTTTAGTATCTGGTTCCACAGGGAAGGTTAGGCTCCTAATAACCAAAACACTGTGGGCTCACAAGCTATCAGGAGAATTACTCATTGCTTTTCATCTGCCCCAATGTTATCTGTCAGGAAAAAAAATGCTTTCCATGTACTGGGGCCAGTTTTCAATGGCAGGACTGAATGAGTTAAACTTCCCAAGTAACAGCATGATATCAGAAATGCTTATCCCCAACTCAAATACAACTGTTGCAAGCAACTTTCTTTAAAAGCACATTTTACTCTCATAGCCACCAAAATAATTCCACAGAGGCAGATATCCTGTCACCAGGTCACCCTTTATTTACACGCGGAACGTCCTTGACACTGATCCAAGCTCCTTCAGAGCCAGCTCACAGTGTCAGAATGGTCTAACACTCCCATTCTTACCTGTCAGCCAGGGCTCCCTAATTGGGCTAGATCAACTGTCCCAATCAGGAAACTCATTCAATGAAGTCGACTTGGTAGACCTTGTTACAATCACTATAAAGTGGGTTTAGCTCTTTTATAAAATAAAACAACCTGTTCAGAGATGTTATGGAGCAGATGTGCCTTGCCCTGTGACCTCTCCTGGGAATTCTATACTAGAAAGGTTGACTTGTTTATTTTCCTCTGTCTTCCCTCTCCCCATCCCACGGATGTTGGCCTGAGCGTTTTGATTTTGCCATGGTAGGGCTAGACCTCCTCTTCATTCATTATGTGCAACTCCATGGTGACCCAACAAGAAATGAGAGCAGGACATTCTCCAGCCCAGGAGGGCTTCCAGTATAAAACCCCGCATACGCCATCAGACCAATCCTTAACGAGTTTTGCATCCACAGCCCCCACTCGGTGAGATCGATGCAATTAAAAGCTCCAAGGTTCAATTAAAAACCAACCCAGAACGTAAACTTTGGAAGTTAATTCACCGTCTCAGCAATTTTTACTTGTCCAAACTCACCCGTCTTCTTAACGAGGGCGAGGAAACAGTTTATTTTCAAATCCTTAAATGTTCAAGTGCCTAATTTTACCTGTATTTTGTTTAAGGGGAGCAACAAAGAAATTAGCACGGCTCACAGTACCTGCTCTCGGAGGGAGATGAGTGGAGCTTATAGCGTTTATTCTGCAGCAGAATCACGGATTCCTGTCAGTTTCCATTCACTCTGCACATCCCCAATCCACTCTTGTGATTATTTGCAAAATGTTCGTGGCAGAATTCTCACTCAAGAGATGTGCATCCTTGACAATTGATACTGTCTCCTTGTTTCTCTGCTCCGTCTCTGGTTAGAGTTTACACTGTTTACACATCGGATGAGCCTGGGAGAGAGAGAGGGTGCAGTTACCGATGCAAATCAGTTCACCTGTTTGAAGGATGTGACGCAACTCTGTAAGGTGGGGCGAGTCATTTTTTTTTTCTAATTGCCCAAGGAATTTATAATTACTCCGATCAAAATCCCCAAGTGAAGGGAGGCATCTCCTAATCCACATTGAAATGACAAGCGCACGCCTTGCAGTTTAGCTCAGGCAGAGACACCCAGTTGGGTACCAAGGGGATGGTCACTTATTCAGACCATCAGTCCTGTTTCCTCAGGACTAGGCGCTCCTCGAATAACATGTTGACTTTTACACGTATTCGAATACCTCACAGAAGCTCAAAACGAAACCAAATTCCACTTCCATGGTCAACGATGTGTGTGTTGTGAGTGGGGGACATTGAGCTTTCCTCAGAGTTCTGTGGTTATCTGGGCTGACGCCAGACTCTGTGTGTGGGAGCGAAGTCAAATCTGAGCATCCCGTGACGAGCTATTAGTTGTGGTGAATATTCATTCTTTATCCACACCACTAAGGCAGATTCTCTGGTTAGTACCACATTCCTGTTTGTGGAAAGTTATTCAGGAATCCTATTACATTTTGGAATGCCTTTTTAATTACCATAAGTAATCAGAATGTTTACAGAATCTAGCTGACACCAGTCTCCCTCACAATATTAATTGCTGTAAGAGGAACTAGAATAGACAGGTAAGAGGCTGGATGAACACAGCAAGCCAGGCAGCATCAGGAGGTGCAGAGGTCAATGTTTCGGGTGTAACCCTTCTTCAGGACTGGGTGTTCAAAGTTTGGGAGAAGATTTGTAGCTCGAGTGCTTGTTGTTGTTGTGGTTCTGTTCACCGAGCTGGGAATTTGTGTTGCAGACGTTTCATCCCCTGTCTAGGTAACATCCTCAGTGCTTGGGAGCCTCCTGTGAAGCGCTCCAGGACTGGGGGTGGGTGAAAGGAGAGCTGCAGGTAAAGGGTGCATGGTGGTGAAGTGGGGATAGGTGAAGACAGGTTGAGGGTACAATCTAGTTGGTCAGTGGGAGGAATGAATCCAGTTGGTGGCTGGGAGCAGTGGAAGGGAGGGGGAGGGACTGGGAAGGGAGTTGGGGGGATGGGGAGCAAGGTTATTTGAAATTGGAAAATTCTGTGTTGAGTCCTCCGGGCTGTAGGCTGCCCAGGCAGAAGAGGAGGTGTTGTTCCTCCAATTTGCAGCGTGGTTTATTTTGGCAATGGAGGAGGCCAAGGATGGTCATGTCAGAATGGGAGAGAGGGGAATTGAAATGGGGGTGACTGGGAGGTCCACTTGGCTGAGATGCTCAGTGAACCATTCCCTAAGTTTACGTTTGGTCTCCCTGACATACAGAAGACCACATTGGGAGCACTGGATGCAGTAAACTAGGTTGGAAGAGCGAGCTAGTAAATAGTTTGCTAATTCAAAAGTAGCTTAAGGGAAATTGTAAATTGTGAACTTGGAGCCATGGTTATGATTCCATTATGATGGTCCTTTAAATTAAATTTAAACTCAAAAATATAAAGGGATGGTCAGAGGCCTTGTGGCACAGAGGTAGAATCCCTGCCTCTGGGCCAGAACACCAGGGTTCAAGTTCCACCAGCTCCACAGGTGTGTCATAATCTACCCTGAACAGGCTGTTTACAGATACCTGGGGAGTGATTGTCCTCTGAATGCCCTGGTTTAGAGTCATACAGCATGGAAACAGGCCCATCAGCTCAACTTGTCCATTGCCAATCACATTTTCTAAACTTGACTTTATCCCTCTAAACTTTTCTTATTTGTGTATTTGTCCAAATGTCTTTAAAATGTTATTATACCCCTCTCTAACATTTCCTCTGGCAGCTCATTCCATGCACGTACTACTCTGTGAAAAAGTTGCCCCACATGTCCCCTTTAAATCTTTCCCCTCTCACCTTAAGCCAATGCCTGTAGTTTTGGACTCTGCTGAAAAAATCTTGGTTTTTCGCCTTATGATTTTGTAAACCTCTACAAGATCACTTCTCAGCCTCCTATGCTCGAGAGAAAAGAAGTCCTAGCCTATTCAGCCTCTCCTTACAATTCAAACCTTCCAGTCTTGGGAACGTGTGTGTAAATTTGTTATGCACCTTTTCCAGTTTAATAACATCCTTCTGTGATGATGCTGCTCCTTTAATGAAGTTATTCTGATGTTTTTTTGTTCTGCTAGGGCCTTTTATTCCTTTTCTCTGCCTTTAATCATTACTCAAACGGTTTCATTTCATTTTCTCTTTCTCTTGCCTCTAACTCAAGCTGCTTCATTCTCTATTGAACTTTAGTCATTTCCAAAGATTCTGATGGTTTCCAGCAAATTTAAATGCCGAGCTATTGCTGTAATTATCTCTCCTTTTCGTACAGACAAAGGTAACTCCAATTCCAGCTTGACTGCCAATTCCAGCAGCTTTGCCTTGTACATCTTTTGTAAAGCCCCCAAAGTCACTTCTTCCACCCCCAAAACACTCTTAGTGATTGAAATAGTCATTACTACACCAAACACTGTTTAAACCAACCAACGAAACACCAAACACTGTTTCGTTAACCAGCCGCCTCAACAAAAAAAAGCTTGCTAAAACCAAACCAAACCAAAACCTGAACTGGGAGAACTAGCCATTCTACTTACATTGTACGAGTGTTTAAAAAATATTAAAGCTTTCTCAAGCCAATATTTCCTGACATATCGAAATCTCTGCCTTTATGACTCTTCTGAAAAAAAAAACCAAGGACAGAATAACCTTGTTAAAGGAGCAGCATTGTCACACTTCCTATAGTAGGGTGACCAAAATTGCATGCAGTACTTTTGTTACCAATATCTTGTATAGCTGTAACATGACATCCCAACTCCTGTACTCAGTGCTCTGACCTATGAAGATAAGCACGCCGAATGCTTCCTTCTCCACCCGTCTACCCGCGATACCACTGTCAAAGAATACACCTGCACCCCTAGGTCTCTCTATTTAACAACACTTACTGTGCAAGTCCTGCGCTGGCTTGTCTTATCAAAATGCAATACCTCACATTTAACTGAATTAAAATTCACCTGCCATTCCTCGGCCCACTGGCCCAGTTGGTCAAGATCCCATTGTATTTTTAGACAATCATTTTCACTGTCCATTATACCACCAATTTTAATTACTTAATTACCAAGCCTCTTACATTCTCATTCAAATAATTTATATAAATGAACGACAGTGGACCCAACATCGATCCTTGGGGCACGCTGCTGGTCACATGCCTCCAGTCTAACCAGTTTGGGTTAGAATCACATTTTCTGTGCTGAAAACTAATGCCATTGATGGACAAAGTCAAAAATCACACACATCAGCTGGCAGGACTACATGACAAAAAAATGTAGCTTACCATCTCCTTCCAAGTTTGAGATGTGCATCATATCCTGGCCTTGCCAGTGATACCTACATAAAATGGATTCTGTCCTTAATTCCTCAAGGTTACCCTCTTTCTCCAGCATTATATTACCTGTAATCTACTCTATACTATCTCCCTCTTCTTTCTCTCCCAGAAATATTTTATACTTCATTTTTTGCCACAAGGTTTCAGCTTGTACCACATTAACTTCTTAGCACTCACAGCTCAAGGTTATTGATCATTCCCTATGTATTTACACACAATGTTGTAATTTTGACCTCATTCTGGTCTTTCTTACTGGGGACCCCCCCCCCCATCATGTGTATCTCCGTATCTGCAGCACTATGATAGTACAATGGGCGCAAATAACTGCAACACTCCATTTCTTTTCACTCATTGGTGGAACCAATGCCTCACAGCAAGGTTTTGACATCTTTTGTGGCAAGCCAGATGCATCCCTGAGCTGTGTGTTATTTAAAAACATTATATCAACATTTTTAACTTTTCCCTTTCTGAATGCTTTGTTAAAGACTCTCAGATGTTCTTAAAGTACATGGAGTCAGATCACAGAGCAGTGAATAGAGGCAGAACACATTTGAGGGGCTGACTGTCCTATTTTAAGGAGAAAGTGAGGTCTGCAGATGCTGGAGATCAAAGTTGAAACTTTATTGCTGGAACAGCACAGCAGGTCAGGCAGCATCCAGGGAACAGGAGATTCGACGTTTCGGGCACAGGCCCTTCTTCAGGGCCTGTCCTATTTTAAACCAATGACCAATCCTAACCCATACTACAGGTCCTACAAGCACCAGTTGACACTTATTGTCCAGTATATAATCATGTGACAATACACCCCTTGAGTTCATGACTTTTGTTATCCTTTGTGATAATTTTCTAATTTCATTCCTATACAACCCCACATCTGACTAAGATTATGCCCCTTTGTTTTGACATCTTATGTGAGTATAATATCTGTAAGCTTTCCCTCATTCTCCTTCTTGACTTGTACACAACGTTCAACAGCACCACCCTCATCCAACAGTCATCTATCTGGGTAGCTCTCTTCACTGTCAGAGAGAGAGTGTCTCCCTTAGAGGGTGCTAATACCATTGGGAGTCAACTTGAGTATTTAATTACTGTGTTTTGAAGCCTAAAGGACTGGTTATGCTGTTTTGCAACACAGTAAAACAAAACCACCACTGATGATAATCTCATAGTTTTCTTGATGATTCATCTTGGAAACAATATGATTTGTATTTCAGGTGTTGTTTACGGGTTGGCTACCAGTGATCCAATTGAGCAATTCAGCCGGTTATGCCTTTTATGATTTAGAAAATCACAAGACATAATGTGTAATCAATGTTAGCTTAACATTTTAATTATGTTGAACTCCTGTTAGATGAAAGCAATTTATAAAGGTACAAGTTATGGGACATGACGCACCACATTAACTAAAATGATAGAAAATGTTATTTGTTTGATTTATGGTATAAATGTCAGGACGATCATTTATGTTCTTTTTTCACTGAATATTAAGCACATCTTCACCAGCACGTATACATGAACATACAACAGGCTCCAGTAAAACACATCTAGGGTGTCAGTTTCCTGTTTGGTAGACTTAGTCCAGAAATTTCCACAGCACTGAACAGAGATTTCCCCAGAGTTACAAATTGTTGTTCAGCATATTCTTCTCATGTTATTTATTGCCACGTGAGGGGACAGTGATATATCTAGGGTTGTTCAGAGGTGCGAGAAATAATGTACATAGGCAGACACACTTGCAAAACTACTGCAGATGCTGCAAATCTGAAAAACAAAAAAAAATACAGGAAATACTCAATTGGTCTGCCACTTGTGGAGAAACAGAATTAAAGTTTGAGGATGAAGTTAGAAATGTAGCAGGTTTAAATTAAATATAGTTAAGGGGTGGGGAGCAAAGAACAAAAAGGAGTCAGTCAGTGTTAGGATGGAAATTAGATGACAAATGGCTAATGGATATATGGGAGAAGGTGAAAATGAGGCAAATTAGAAATCAAAATATAGGCCAAAGGGTAGTGATAAATGGCAACAGCATCTAAGAAATACAAACCCTCAATTTTTTGTTTAGGATAGCATAGAGCTCTATTGAATTTAATCATTTATTGTCAGATGTATTCAATATAACATAGTGAAAGTTTATACTGTTGCCATACATTGGCACCATTCTCATTAACTTCAAATAGAATAAAAGATAAAGAAAAATAACTTAAAGACAATCCAACTTTTCCTTCTCTGCTGCTACTGTCCTGTTCCAGGCTTCACCAGCCCATACCATTGGAATTAGCTGGCCAACATTATACTCTTCCAGAAAAAAGGAAGTTAAGCAATTTTAAGCAGTCATAGACCAAGACAAGGTAGAGATAAAGGCTACAAAGATTGCCTTCCCAGTACAGAGTTCAATATACAGAGGAACCTCAATTATCCGAATGACACAGGTGGGCAGTATTTTGTTTGGATAATCGAATGCTGGATTCCACAGTTTAGACAAGCATCGGGACCTCGTGATCTTGTCTGGATAATCAGAAATTTGGATAATCGAATGCTGGATAATAGAGGTTCCTTTGCATTCCTGACCTAATATCAGTGTGTCTTATATACACTGATTTGAGGGGCTGACTGTCCTATTTTAGGCAAAGGAGTTCTTTATGTTTGTAAAGGACGAGGAAATAAGCTCAATGTGAAGTAAAACTAACCTCAAGCTCAGCTATGGACTGCAGGGAGAGGTAATCATCCTGACCTCTTGGATAGATAATACTGATCAACCGGTTTAGATATACCTCTGGAGCAGGTGGGATTTGAACTCAAGCCTGCTGGCTCAGAAACTTGACACTGCCATTGTGCTAACAGAGCCTCTCTGACATCTTGGTACCCATCCTGTACTCATTGGTTACAGATGTTCAAACAAGGGGATTGATACGAGGGAAATAGAAGTACCCATAAATAAGCCATAGGAACGTGTGTTCAGAGACAGGGGACAGTGCTCAGCTGTTTGCTGGATTCTTCAGGTGGAAAGTGGTCCTGGAAGATGACTGGGGGAGAAAGAGTGCTCTCCCATTTTGGTTAAAGATCACAAAGTTGTTATTGCAAGCTCTTCAGGTCAACACACTTGGTGTCAATGGTCTAAGCATCCTCCAGTGTGAGTGAACTAGTCTTAACTGCCACAAGTAGCTAATGCATCAATAGCTAAGCTGTCGCTTTTTAATAAGCTACCTTAAAATTGCTTATAAATGATTACCTATCTTAGATATCTGTGGCCCTTGAAAGTTATCAGAACCATGACTTTTGACACCAGCTTATTCACAATATACATTTACATGAGGAAACTACAGGTCATATCTCCAAGTTTGCACATGCAAGGTTGGGTGGGAGTGTTTGCTGTGGGAGGCACTTGTGTGTGATGTGGACAAGTTAAGTGGGCACACACACGACAGTAATACAATGCAGATAAGTGAGAGATGATCCAGTTTGGTAGCAAAAATAGGTAGGCAGATTACCTGAATGGCAATAGGTTGGGAAAGGTGCAACGAGACCAGAGTGTCCTCATACACCAGTCACAAATTCTTGGTCTTTACATATTCACAAAGTTAAAGCATCTAAATGTCTAAACTAAGTACAGTCCAAAAATATACTTCAACCTCTCCTGAGCCAACTGCAATCAATTATCATGCTATACAAATAGAAACTTATTTGATATAAAAAGGCAAAAGTGTTCAAGAGATTTGAGCAATTTATTGGTAAAGTTTTGCTCTGGTAATGCAGGACCTGCAGCGTTGATCGCTACAGAGTACAGCTGAGAAATGGCTCCAGACACTGTCACTTGGATTTCCATGTTCAGGGTTCTCCAAAAGCCTACATGTGATTGGACAAGCTTCAAGCTTATAGCAGTAAGTGATAATGTCATGAGAGGAAGAAGCAGAGGCTTTGACAAATGCTCTCCCGAGATGTAAATCCCAGAAGCTAAAGGAACTAGAGTTTAATTCTGAAATGTGGAAAAAATGTGTCTTGATCATAGTGATCATGAAACCATAGGATTATCTTAATCTGGTTTACTAATGTCCTTCATGACATGAAATCTATTATCCTTGACACCTGGCTGACATTTGATTCCAGACCTGCAGCTAGGAAGGCAGTGGTATAGATGTAATGTTACTGAAGGAGTAATCTAGACCCCCAGGTTAATGCTCTGGGGGCATAGGTTTGGATCCCATGTAATAGTTTAAATAATAATAGAAACTCAATTTCTGTTCTTCTATTTCTAGCTAGCTTTTTCACTAATTTTTGCCCATTAATTTAAAAATCTTTTTTGCTGTATTTTTATATTCTGTCCAAACTGACCTACCATTACCTAACTATATGCTTTTTAAGTTTGATACTATCTTTATTTCTAGTTAAATACATATTGGGGGGAAGGATGATCCCTTGGAATTTTTGTCATTGGAAGGCAGCTACTCTGTGTATTCTAAAATAACCCCTTAAATCACTACCTCTGCACTTTAACATGCCATTTCATTTTAGCCAGCTCTTCATTGATTCCCTCACAATTGTCCTTACTGAAATGTAAAGAAATTGTTTAGGACTCACTTCTCTCTCTCTCAAACTGCTCCAGAACATGATGTGCTGAGGAGTTAACTTGAAAATATTCTATAAACTCCTCAAAGTTACCTTTGCACAGCAATCTTTTTCCAGTCCATAAGCAGATTAAGTTTTGACTTCACTGATGATTGAGATTTAAATCTCAATGGCATTTTATGATATGGTATGAAACTATATCATAAGCAGCAATTACGATGGTTGTCGTAATTAATATTTATTCATCACAGACAATCTTCTGTTTTGCAAAATATACACACAGATTGATCCAGGCTGTGATGTGTTGAGCACCTTCATGCCTCTCATCTTAAAAAAACACCTCATTTTCTATAACCATCTGCTCTTTTATTTGGTACAGTAAAGATAAGCAATATAACAATTCTAGTAGATTTATCAAGATAGCATTTTTACCACAGCATTTCTACAACAAACGCAATTTGCACAACCCTTTTAACAGGATTTGGAAAAACCTATTTCAGCACACTTTCAATTCTCTTCCAAGCAAAAGGCCGTATCAAAAAACAAAACAGTAAAATGTATTAAATCAAGAAGCATTGCATTTATTTACAGCACTTCAGTGGTCCTAGTACAATATTACTCGGATATATCAGGAAACATTAATGTAATTAATGCAGGCAACTATTTTACTGTGTACACAGTTTACAAGTTGCAAGGAACAACCTGAACAAGGATACTCATAGAACATTAAATTTGTTCATTTTGTTCTTGCATATTTTACATTTTGAAATGCAGTAGTGACTTGTTAATTTGATGTGTTAAACAATTTATATAACTCAGTATTAACACATATTGACAGTTAGGTTGATGTGTCATTCTAAGCAAAAATCAACTTTTAAGTGTGTGATGACATCACAGGAGAAAAAGTTAATTATTGGCCTCATGGTAAATAGCAACTTGCCAACAGTTGAGCGTGCTCAAGGAAGAAACTTTACATCAAACAGCTTGATCAGAACAGGCATCAAGACACTATTCTGGCTTCAAATACATTTTTAGACACAGTGAATCGAAGGGGATTTTCTCTCTCAACACCAATGATCTGGTCACTCTGAAATGTCAAGGCAGCATCGAAACGGGTTTATTTTCCTCTATTGCTCCATCAACTGAATTCAAGACACTGTGCATTTTTGCATAAAAAGGCAGGAGATACAAGCAAACTTTAAGACTGGTCCTTTCTTTTTAAAAGTATAAACCAAGTCAATGCATGTCCTGTATGCTTGGTGCAATGTTTGAGCAACTTCACCTTTGTCCTTCCTTATTGCATAACTTTTCACTCAGCTGTCCACAGCAATTTTCATTTGCTCAGTGGCCCAGTAGACCAGTACCTGCAACAAGAACCAAAGACAGATTACTCATTTGCTGTGACCAGCCAGATAATGCAATCGATGGCTCAGTAGTTCAGTTTATAAATATTCGTACAAACAAAGCCAGCACAAGTGGCGGGCTGTCTCGGTCATGAGCTCCATTGGAAAATCATCTGAGTCATATTCATATCAAAGGGATCAAAACTTAATACTAGCATAATGATATCAGGAACCAGACATACTGATGTAGAACTTTTGCAAATGCTATATGTAGTGCTGATGAGGCCACCATTGGAGGATTGTGTACACTTTTGGTCTCCTATTGAAGGAAGGACATACCTGCGTTGTACTGCTTCACAAGGTTAATTCCTGGGAAGAAGGGTGTTCTGACACGGATGTTTAGCAGGTTGATCTATACTCACTGGAGTTTAAAAGAATGAAAGGTTATCGGATTGAAAATTAAGATTGAGTAGATTTGATGGGCTAGATTCTGAACAGGATATCACCCCTCATGGGGCAATCAGGTATTTGGAGCCTAGTTTCAGGTCAAGGGGTCACCCATTTAAGGTGACAATGAAAACTTTTTTTTTTTGAGGCTGGTCATGTCTTGGAATTTCTACCTCAGAGAGCATGGAAATGGAACCATGAAATATATCGGAGAATGAGATGGACAGACTCTTCAACGAGGGGAGGTGCAGTGGTATTATAGCTAGACTATTAATCCAGAAACTCAACTCATGTTCTGGGGGACTCAGGTTTGAATCTCACTACAGCAGATGGTGGCATTTGAATTCAATTTTAAAATTCTGTAATTAAGATAACCATGAAACCATTGTTGATAGTCAGAAAACCCCACTGACTCACTAATGTCCTTCAGGGAAGGAAATCTGCCATCCTTACATGGTCTGGCCATTATGTGACTCGAAACTTACAGAAATGTTGTTCACCCTCAACTGCTGTCAAAGAGCCGAACAAGCCACAGAATTGGGCCAATTGCTATTAAGTCTCAACAAAGAAATGAAACCAGATGGATGACCAGGCATTTACCTAGGCACCTGAAAGGACAACGGCAGAAACAGTCCTGTTGACCCTGCAAAATCCACCTTACTAACATCTGGGGGTTAGTACAAATTGGGAGAACCGTTTTAGACTGGTAAAACAACAGCCTGACAGTCATACTCTTAGAATCCAAACCTGACAGATAAAGCCCCAGACATCATCCCGAGATATGTCCTGGCCACTGGCAGGATAGACCCAGAAGAGGTGGTGGCACAGTAATTATACAGTTAGAAGAGAGTTGCTCTAGGAGTCCTACACATGACTCTGTGATCCATGGAATCTTATGGCTTCCGGTTAAGCAGGAGCAAGGAAACTTCCTGATTACCACATACTGCCCTCCCTTGGCTGACAAACAACAGTGTTCACACTTAGAGGAAACACTGAGGGTGACAAGGGCACAAAATGTACCCTTGGTGAGTGATTTCAATGTCCACCAAAAATGGCTCGGTAGCAACAATGCTGATCGAGCCAGTTTGGTCCTAAAGGACATGGCTGCTAGACTGGGTCTGTGGTAGCTGGCGAGGGAAAAACATACTCTTTTATCCTTACTAATCTGCCATGATGCATGTCAATGACAGTATCAATAAGAGTGACTACTGCACAGCCCTGGTGGAGACAAAGTCCTGCCCTCACATTAACACTACCCTCCATCGTTCTGTGTGGCACTATCACAGTGCTAAATGGATCAGACTTTGAACAGATCTGGCAACACAAGATGGGGCATTTATGTGGTGCTGTGGGCCATCAACAGCAGAACTGTGCTCCAGCACAATCTGCAAACTCTTGAATGGCATATTCCCCAGTCAACCATTACCATCAACTCAGGGGATCAACCCTGGTTCAATCGAGAGTGTGAGAGCGCACTCCAGGAGCAGCACCAGGCATACATTAAAAATCAGGTGTTAATCTGGTGAAGCTACCAATCAAGGCTACTTGTGTGCTAAACAGCACAAGCAGCAAGTGAAAGACGAAACTGAATGATTCCACAACCAATAATGGATCAGATGGTTTTCTGCTGTCAAAGGGCTGAACAAGCTACAGAATTGTGCCAATTGCTATTAATGGCTCTGCAGTCCTGTCCCATACAGTCATGAATGGTGGCACACAATTAAATAACTCACTGGAAACAGCAACTCCACAAATACACCCATCCACAATGATGGACAAGCCCATCAGTGCAAAAGATAAGGCTGAAGCATTTACAGCAAACTTCAGCCACAAGTTCCAAGTGGCTTATCCATCTCTGCTTTCTCCAGTGGTCCCCAGCATTACAGACACCAGTCTTCAGCAATTCCATTCAAGAAATAGTTGGAGGCAGTAGATACCCCAAAGGCTATTGGCCCTGACAACATCCCCGCAATAGTGCTGAAGACAGGGGATGAAACGTTTGCAACAAAAACTTCCAGCTCGGCGAACAGAACCACAGCAGTGCTGAAGACTTGTGCTCCAGAATATGCAACTCTCCTAGCCAAGCTGTTCCAGTACAGTTCAACACTAGCATCCACCTGGCAATTTGGAAAATGCAGAGTATGTCCTGTACACAAAAAAACAGGACAATCCAATTTTGCTAATTACAGCCCCATCAATCTACTCTCCATCATTCAGTAAAGTAATGGAAGGTGTTATCAGTGCTATCAAGCAGCACCTGCTCAGCAATAACCTGCACAGTGACACCCAGTTTGGGTTCTGTTAGAGCCATTCAGCTCCTGATCTCATTACAACCTTGGTTCAAACATGGACAAAAGAGCTGAATTCCAGAGGTGAGGTGAGAGTGACAGCCCTTGACATCAAGGCTGCATTTAACCGAGTTTGGCATCAAGGAGCCCCTCAGAACTGGAGTCCATGGGAATCAGGGATAAACTCTCTGCTGGTTGAAGTCATACCTGCTACTTTGGAAGATATTTGTGGTTGCTGGAGGTCAGTCATTTCAGCAGAAGTTCCTCAGGGTAGTGTCCTTGGCATAACCATTTTCAGGTGCTTCAATGACCTTCCCTCCACCATAAGGTCAGAAGTGGTGATTGTGCAATGTTCTGTACCATTCACCACTCCTCAGACACTGAAGCAGTCCAAGATCTGGACAATATCAAGACTTGAGCTGACAAGTGACAAATAACATTCTTGCCACAAAAATGCAGGCAATTACTATGTCCAATAAGAGACAATGTTAACTATTGCCTTTTAACATTCAACGTTGATACCATCAGTCAATCCGCCACGAAGAATATCCTGGGAGTTACCACTGACCAGAAACACAATTGGAGTCACCACAAACAGAGTGGCTACCAGACAGGTAAGAGGCAAGGACACTCACTCCTGACTCCCCGAAGCCTGACCACAAGGCACAAGGCAGGAATGTGATGGAACACTCCCCACTTGCCTGGATGAGAGCAGCGTCAACAACACTCAAGAATCTTGACACTGCCCAGAACAAATAAGCCCGCTTGATTGGCACCATGTCCACACCCGCTGCATCAATGCTCAGTAGCAGCAGTACGAACTCAAGACGCAGTGCAGAAATTCACAAAATATCCTTGGACACCACTTTCCAAATCCACAATCATTTCCATCTCCAAGGACAAAGGCAGTAAATACTTGGCAACACCACCATTTGCAAGATCCCCTCTAAGTCAATCACCATCCTGACTTGGAAATATATTGCTGTTCCTTCACTGTCACTCGGTCAAAATCCTGGAATTCCTCTCCTGAGGGCATTGTAGGTCTACCAAAAGGACGTGGACTGCAGTGGTTCACGAGGCAGCTGACCACAACCTTCTCAAGGGCAGCTGGGAACATTCAATAAATGCTGGCCACCAGTGACACCCATATCCCACGAGTGAATAAAAAGAAAGCTTTAGGGTTATGGAGAGCAAACAGGAAAGTACAGTAGATCAAACCTACCACGATGATAAGAAGAATGGAAGAGGTCGAGGGGTGTGTAGTCAACTCCTGCTTCTATTTATGCTTTACTTGGTATAGTTATACTTGAAGTGCCAATCCCAAAACCTGTCCAGGTGATACTCCAGTATATTGACATTTATAACCTGGTCTGCTGCCTTTTGGTACATTGCTACCCATATCTAAAACGATAAAGGACCCAGGTGACATAGCAGACTTCTGTAAGCCACAAAACATATTTGAAAAAAAAACTGAAGACTCACCTTTAAAACCCTCTTCAGGCATACATACTGGGAAAAGAGAAAAGTTAATTGCGTGATTAAAAAACTTTTCAATGTCAGATTCTGAACAGAAATCATTGAATGACCAAACTTTATCAATGCCCCACCCTCCTCTCATTTATCTCTCCACCCTGCAGGCTCTCTGCCTCTATTCCTGATGAAGGGCTTTTGCCCGAAACGTCGATTTTCCTGCTCCTCGGATGCTGCCTGACCTGCTGCGCTTTTCCAGCACCACATTAATCTCGACTCTGGTTTCCAGCATCTGCAGTCCTTGTTTTTACCAAACTTTATCAACTATAAAACATTAAATTATCTTTGCATTCTTCACTTCTTTAGATGTTCAAAATTTCCACCTTTTAAAGGTAAAAATCAAAATAATTACAGACCACATATCATGGTAGATTGTTCAGCAGTAATTTGTAATAGAATGCATAAATTTACATGAATTCAAGAAAACCTTCAAAATTTCCTACCTTGCATTATATCATCCATTGCTGTATAATCAGCAATTGGTTCATCAGCCTTAAGTACAAAAAATAATGAAAGAGAATTTAACTGCTTGCACCTAAACACGCACATTTCATACATTTTTAATGATCAAAGAAATCTGACCAAATCAAATCTGCTGAGAATCTTGAGATTTTCATAAGGATTCAAAATGAAAGAAACTTATATACAAAATTATTAATGGTACAGAAAACATATTTTTGTACTGCTGGTTTCAAACAGGACATTATAAACTAGTTAGTTTTACCTGGTTTGTGGTTAACCCCCTGGACTCTACAGTACAGGATGAAACTAGTTATCACTGGGAATGTTAGGTTGGGAAGTTTATAAAAATTATTGCACTTGTATAAAGAAGAAAGTGACTCCTCAGAGATATAATGCAGAGCAGCAACAATTGGGATAAAATAAGGATGATTTCAGGTATGACTGCCACAGCTTACCCAGGATCTGAGTTGGAACTCTTGTCAGCTACATGTATAATTCTTTTTTAATACAGATACTGTAGCAATGTCTGGTAGCAATACTAAATTAAAGTTTGTGAGAAGATTTGTAGCTCGGGTGCTCGTTGTTGTGGTTCTGTTCGTCGAGCTGGGAATTTGTGTTGCAGACGTTTCATCCCTTGTCTAGGTGACATCATCAGTGCTTGGGAGCCTCCTGTGAAGCACTTGTGTGATGTTTCCTCTGGCATTTATAGTGGTTTGTCTCTGCCACTTCCGGTTGTCAGTTCCAGCCGTCCGCTGCAGTGGCCGGTATATTGGGTCCAGGTCGATGTGTTTGTTGATAGAATCTGTGGATGAATGCCATGCCTCTAGGAATTCGCTGGCTGTTCTCTGTTTGGCTTGTCCTACAATAGTAGTGTTGTCCCAGTCGAATTCATGTTGCTTGTCATCCGCGTGTGTGGCTACTAAGGATAGCTGGTTACGTCGTAGTAATCATCAAGAACGTTTCTGAACTGACAGCCAGACTACTATGACCACTAGGACTCATAACAGCACACAAACCAACAGCCACTCTCAGACAACAAAACCCCAGGACAAAGGACCAGAGACCCAGCATGAGCAAAACCAACGTAGTGTACAAAATCCCATGCAAGGACTGCACAAAACACTACATAGGACAAACAGGAAGACAGCTAACAACCCGTATCCATGAACACCAACTAGCCATGAAACGACACGACCAGCTATCCTTAGTAGCCACACACGCGGATGACAAGCAACATGAGTTCGACTGGGACAACACTACTATTGTAGGACAAGCCAAACAGAGAACAGTCAGCGAATTCCTAGAGGCATGGCACTCATCCACAGATTCTATCAACATACACATCGACCTGGACCCAATATACCGGCCACTGCAGCAGACAGCTGGAACTGACAACCAGAAGCAGCAGAGACAAACCACTATAAATGCCGGAGGAAACATCACAGAAGCGCTTCACAGGAGGCTCCCAAGCACTGAGGATGTCACCTAGACAGGGGACGAAATGTCTGCAACACAAATTCCCAGCTCGGCGAACAGAACCCCAACATACTAAATTAAAACTATGGCTAATTGTATGTTAGCAAGAAAAGGAACATGCAGATTAACAGAATGGGCAGATGATGTATTACAAAAAATGTGAATTGTACATTAAAAAAAATCAAATAATTCAACACTTGGATGTCATAGGGTCATAGAGATCTATCATCATAGAAAAAGGCCCATTGTTTTTCACCAATGAGCACTCAATGATTGAACTATTCAAGTCCTATTTTGCAGCACTTGGAACATAGTACTGTATGCCTTGGCATCAAAAGTGCACATCTAAATATTTCTGAAATGTTGAGATTTTCTGCCTCTACTACTTTTACAAGCAAAGTTCCAGATTCTCACCACCCTCTGGGTAGAAAACAAAATTTCTCACCACCTTTCTAAATTTCCTGCCTTCTTCTGTAAATCTTTGCCCCATGGTCATTGATCCCTCCACCAAAGGGATAATTTTTTTTTGTACATCTCAATCGTGTCCCCATTCAGTCTCCTCTCCTCCACAGAAAACAACTCCAGTCTGTCTAATCTCTCTCTCAACTGAAACTCTCAAGCACAGACATTCTGGTGACTCTCCTCTGCATCCTCTCCAGTCCTATCATATCCTCAAAATGTGGAATCCAGAATGACACACAATACTCTGACTGTGACTGAATCAATGTTTTATACAGTTCCAGCACAAACCTCCCTACTCTTAAACTCTGTTCTTCCAGTAATAAAGGCAGGTAACCCATATGTCCCCTTAACTAATTTATCTATCTGTCCTGATGTCTTAAGTGTCCTACCGTTCATCATGTATTCCCTTTCCTTAACACTGCTGAGGAAAGGTTTGATAGTGTAGAGAGATTTGTTTTATGGCTATATCTTATATCTATATAAATAAGACTAAGTCTATATTTGGCACTTTGCTAGGTTTGACACTGTATGAATATTCTATGAACTATGGAAAAAGTATAGAGTCACTAGAATTATGCAATTATGAGTGAAATGATTATGAAAGACAAAACATAGGTGAAGGTGGACACCAATGAAATATTTCACATCAAAGTTTAATTATCATTAATTGCTATAGACCATAAGACAAAGGAGCAGAAATTAGGCCATTCATCCCATTGAGTCTGCTCCGAAATTCAGTCAGTCATGGCTGAAAAGTTTCTCAACCCTATTCTCCCATTTTCTCCTTGTAACCCTTGATCTTCAAGAACCTATCTATCTATTTCAATCTTGAATATACTCAAGGACCTAGCCTCCACAGCCTTCTGTGGCAATGAACTCCATATACTGCTTCTGCTGGTTGGTAAGTCAGTACAAGAGTCAAGTCAAATTAAAGAGGGAAGTTTGAAGAATCATTTCGTAAGGCACACATTTACTACAAGTAGCAATTGAGACAGGGATTATAATAATTCAAAAATGAAATTAGAAGATTAGAGATGGATAAATACAAATGGTATGGGGAAGTCAGGGCAATTGGGTTGCTGTAGATAGTGACAGGGCTAGAATTATGGCCTTAATAACCCTCTATTGGCAGCAAATTCTATGATTCCACAACATTCAATTTTTGCAGCCTTGTTTGTGGTTTTAATCTAAAGAAAGTTTTCAGGGTCAAAGATAGTGCAAAATGCTGCCAACATACTGCCTTTAATAATTTATATTTTTTTAAATCATCTGGTTACTTGCGGTATTAAATCCTGAGTGATGAAGGGTGTTTTGAAACAAAACCTGGACACAGGTGGATGACTTGAAGACCAGAATGCTACCAAAATGTAATTGAATATAAATTTAACACACATTGAGAAATAAATCACTGAAATTCAGTTTGAGGTGAAACCACTACTAATCAGTAAGGAAAATAAAATTTGATTCCATATTTATTAATACATTGCCACTAAATCATAATTTTGACAACAAAAAGCAGTTAATACCCATAGTACCAAAATAGCCAATTATTGAATTAAAAATACCTTTAACAGAATGACTGATTCTGGGATAATTCCCAGATTTCCCAGTGTTGCAGTATCATCAGTTAGCATCCGTCCTTCCAGTGACAAATTTTGATCAAATGGTGCAACAGAAAAGGCATGCATGATCTGTAGAAGAGGTGAAAGTAAAGAACAATTTGAAATAAGGAATTTGTGATGTAAACAATCTGATCACCGTCATTGTAAGGATAGGACCCAATATTTCCCCTTGTGTAAATAAATGTACAAATTGCTTGATTATTTACTCAGTGACACCAAATCAGGGAAGACACAGAAATTAACCAATATGAAGGCAAATTCAAAGTTTGGGAGAAGATTTGTAGCTCGGGTGCTCATTGTTGTGGTTCTGTTCGCCGAGCTGGGAATTTGTGTTGCAGACGTTTCGTCCCCTGTCTAGGTGACATCCTCAGTGCTTGGGAGCCTCCTGTGAAGCGCTTCTGTGATGTTTCCTCCGGCATTTATAGTGATTTGTACCTGCCGCTTCCGGTTGTCAGTTCCAGCTGTCCCCTGCAGTGGCCGGTATATTGGGTCCAGGTACATCGACCTGGACCCAATATACCGGCCACTGCAGCGGACAGTGAACTTCGTTAACATGCATATTGATTTTGACCCCATTTACCAAACTCTCAGAAACAGAACCGCAAGTGATGTCACCCATAATAGACCAAAACACATAAATAGCAAGCTAGACAGAATACCAATGCTTCATCGGAGGCTCACTGATGTGACCTAGCATGGTGACGAAACGTCTGAGAACAAATCTACCAGCTTACAACCTGATCTTCTCCAAAATCGTATTATTAGAATAAATTATGAAGTCTCATTAGGTGCATTAGTTAGGGGAAATGTAGGGGAATGGGTCTGGGCGGGATGCTCTTCAGAGGATCAGTGTTGACTTGTTGGGCCAAATGGCATGTTTCCACATTGTAGGGATTCTATGATGATAAACTATGATGTTAAAAAGGCATAGATTAATCAGGAATAGAGAATATGGTTTTATTGAAGGTTGTGTCTTACTAACTTTATTGGCTTTTTTGAGGAAATAACAATGAGGATTAGAGAGCCAAGTGGAATGGATATTGTCTACACAGATTTTAGAAAGGAATCTGACAAGTTCCACAGGACAGACCGGTCAGTAAAGACCTTTGGAATATAGGAGCATTTGACATGTTGAATCCAAAACTGGTTCAATGATAGGAACAATGGGTAATGTTAGACAGACGCTTTTGTGAAAGGAAAGCATCTCACTATAAATGGGAGAGTATTGAGAAGGGGCAAGGAAGTGTAGAGTATATGAGTACCTTAGAGTATATGAGCACCGTCCTCAAAAAGGTGATGACAGATAGAGAAGGTGAAGAGACAAATACAATGCTTTCCTTTATTGGGTTAAGTGTTGAATACAAAAGCAGGAATGTAATGCTAGAAATATATTGGACACTGATTAGACCACAGCTGGACAGTTCTGTTATCACATTAAAGGAAGGACACAATTACTCTAGAGAGAATACAAAAGGGAGTTACAGAATATTTCCAAGTCCTGAAATGGCAGCTATTAATTAAATTTGGAATTTTTAAAAATTCACTTAGTGGGAGATATGCATCATTGGCCAGGCCAGCATTTATTGCCTGCCCTAGTTGCCCTTTGAGAAGGTGGACCCACAATGCTAGCACTTAGGGAGAAAGTTCCAGCATTTTGACCCAGCAACAATGAAGGAATGGTGATATATTTCCAAGTCAGGATGGCGAGTGGCTTGGAGGGGAATTTAAAGGTGGTGGTGGTGTTCCCATGTATTTGCTGCCCTTGTCCTTCTCAAATGAAGTGAAGTGGTCATGGGCGAAGTCTACACATTAGAACGGAAGGGGCTGTAAGTGAGGTGTACACAATTTTGAGGGGCCTAGATAGGGGACACCGATAAGATCTGTTTCCCCTCGATGAGATGTCAGTTACTACAAGGCACAAATTTAAGTTGATTGTAAAAACATTAGAAAGGACATGAGGTAAAGATGTTTTACCCAGAAGGCAATGAGTATCTGGATTTTGCTACTGGTTTGATAGTGGAGGAAAACACCCTCAACTTGTTTAAAAGGAACCTGGGTTTGAACCTGACGTGCTGTGACCTGCAGGCTAGGTGCTGAAACATGGGATTTGAAATTGGGGGTGGGGCGGCGCTCAATCTCATTTTCCCCTTCTTTCAGCCACACAGACATAACGGGTTTTCTGTGCATAACTTCGAGAGTTTACGATTATGCCTCCAAAATTTAATTCCTAACATTATCATACTTTACGTGACACCTTTGCTTCAGGAATTGGGACATCAGCAGCAATTATTTTACCAGAAAGCACATACTACTGGTGCATCCATCAGTTTATCAGACCATACACAAAAGTAAAAACATGTCAAGGTCGGTGTACCTTTTCATCCTCTAAGATAGCGTCTTAAGTTCTAGCTCAGTATGGAGGTATTCTTTCAGCACAGATTGTGTTGGCGCACAGAAAACAACTGTTTCTGACCGTCAAAGGCATTCAATGATTCAATCATCCCCGTTAGCCCTCAAGTGCAGTGAGAATGAAGTTGCTCCCAACAATACCACTAACCTGCACAGGATTCAGAAAATTCACAAACTGAATTTTATTTTTAGTTATATTTAGTGAATTCCCTGTTTACAGTACTGAACCTTTCTGTATGGTGACAGCTATGTATTCTGCTTTGCCGCCCCCTAAAAACACAATGACAATAAAAAAGAAGTATGTGTAACTCCAAATTTTTCAGATCATGAAATAATTGATCCAATAAACTGCTTACTTTGATAGATATGAATATCATTAATTGACTTTTTTTCAAACATACCTGAATGGCTTTTTCCCCCAGCTGTATTTTCATTTACAATAGTTAATTTCAATAGTTCTACACTTACTCCACAAAACAAATATCAGTAACAGATCTGATAGTTGCATAAACAGAAAACGTAATTGAAATGAAGGTGTAATTTGCCTAAAACAATAGCTTACCTGAATTTTCAACTCTTTGAGAGTCTGATTTGCTGACACGATGAGCTCCTTTTCTCCACGAACTCTGTGCCGTGTGCTACGTCGAATTCCCTGTTTATAGTATGTGCTGCTGTTACCACCACCAATACAAGGGTGTGTCAGCTTCCGTCGTTTCGCTCCATTACTCTGAAAGCAGAAGGTTTGACATCTACTTTTGCTTTTGACCACAAAGTGGAGAAACTTGATCTATTAACTACTGCATTGAATTAGCATGGAACATGGAGGACATTTTAAGTTTATAGACTACAAATTACATCATTATTTAATTCATTATAAATATGAAACAAGATGCTCGTGGATTAGCTGCCTTACATTTAGAATACATACAAAGTTTTGCCTACACCTCATTTGTTATTTCCTTTAGAAAAATTGTTTACTTGTAATTCTTTCAAAGTATTAAAAATTATATCTGAAACTTCATTGATGTTCACAAGTGCTGACTGATCAGCTGACATTTTCTGTTTTTGAATCAGATTTCCAACATTTGAATTTTTTTAAAATGTTGATCTGTTGAGAACAGATGTTCTTTGTGCAACATCCTATTTTCCACTCCTTAACATGTCGGAGGAAGCAGGGGCTACAACAACATCATCAGCAAGAGTCAACTCTGCAAACTTATGCAGAGATGAGAATAGACTGCAGGTCTAGAGAGTATCATGGAGCTGAATTGTTCAGCACATCACAGGAACATAAAGAGCTTGCTTATATGACTGTATGGCTAATCAACACTTAATACTGAATCACAATCGGTGTGGTGAGTGGGCCTTGCCCAATGCCATCTAGAATCAGGTTACTCTGAAGGGGCTGCTGTGAGTGGCTGTAACACCATGTTCAGTTGTCAACTTGAAATTTATTTTTGAATTAACAGTATTATGGTAAAGCGTTTAGCTGGAACATTGGAGGGACAGTTTGAGATTGCCTTGACTGCCTTGCATAACCTTTGCTGCAACTGAAGCCAACTTACTTTTCATTGATATCTAGTTATGTTGTGTTACATGACTGAGGTCAGATTATTTTGGTTGCACTGTTCATTTACGTCACTTTTTCAGATATTCATATCTATCAAAGTAAGCAGTTTATTGGATCAATTATTTCATGATCTGAAAAATTTGGAGTTACACATACTTCTTTTTTATTGTCATTGTGTTTTTAGGGGGCGGCAAAGCAGAATACATAGCTGTCACCATACAGAAAGGTTCAGTACTGTAAACAGGGAATTCACTAAATATAACTAAAAATAAAATTCAGTTTGTGAATTTTCTGAATCCTGTGCAGGTTAGTGGTATTGTTGGGAGCAACTTCATTCTCACTGCACTTGAGGGCTAACGGGGATGATTGAATCATTGAATGCCTTTGACGGTCAGAAACAGTTGTTTTCTGTGCGCCAACACAATCTGTGCTGAAAGAATACCTCCATACTGAGCTAGAACTTAAGACGCTATCTTAGAGGATGAAAAGGTACACCGACCTTGACATGTTTTTACTTTTGTGTATGGTCGCAAAGAGGCACTGACTCCCACAGCCAGTCATGAGATGGAGGTAAACATAGTAGTTTGGACAAATTGTGCAACAATGCTAACCGAACTCTTATTAGGAGTGCACCAGTCTATTCAGAAAAATTGGAAGGTGCTTGAAGACCACATGCAAATTGCCAGTGGCATAAGAGACAAATTCTAATATCTGAAAAAGTGACATAAATGAACAGTGCAACCAAAATAATCTGACCTCAGTCATGTAACACAACATAACTAGATATCAATGAAAAGTAAGTTGGCTTCAGTTGCAGCAAAGGTTATGCAAGGCAGTCAAGGCAATCTCAAACTGTCCCTCCAATGTTCCAGCTAAACGCTTTACCATAATACTGTTAATTCAAAAATAAATTACACTGTTACAAGACTCCTTCTGACCTCTCATTTGCAAGGTATCTTTTAAATAAAAGGAAACAACATACTACCTGGTTAAAGTCAGGATCCTTCTCTCCTTCTACTTTGCATTCCTCTCTCTCCTCCTCTGCCTCTGAACCACTTAAATTTAGCTCTGGTGCACCTTCTTTCATCACCTGAGAAATAAAGGATTGATCGTGTAATATACAGAATAATCAGCTTGTATCAAGGCAAACACAGCTATACTTCCGCCAAGTAACATTATTTTACACTGAATACATATTACAATGTAAACTAATTTACAGTCTTTCATTCTATTAACTCCATTTTACAACCACAATTCCAAGTATATCATGAAAGGAGTCCAAGTTATTAAAAACTTTTTAAAAACTACATCTTTAATCTGTACAGGAAATGTTATCCTCAGATAAGTTTAGGAGATTCTGCTGAAAGACTAAGCAGTGAGGAGTTACACTGATTAGCAGAACCCCAAGATAACAACTTCAGAATTGCTCCCTGAGACATGGGCAAACAGGGATAGCTAAATTAACCCTAAATATTCAGGAGAATTTGACTTTCTGAAAAGACAGACAGGAAAGAAAAGGAGCTGGGTGGCTTGGTTAGAGAAGGAGGAGGTGGACGTGTAATCTTGGGACAGGAAGACGTAGAATCCAAATGGGTGGCTTTAAGAAATAATAGGGGCAAGATGATATTGAGGAGCACTTTATACAGGCCCCTAGCATTAATTATACCATAAGACAGAGAATAAATCAGGTGATTATGAGGGCATGCAAAACACACAGTTAACATTAATCATACTTGACTTTAATCTTCAAACAGACTGAGAAATTCAAATTGGCAATGGTAGCCACGAGAAAGAATTCATGCAGTGTATTTGGAACAAGTTCCTAGAATATATGTTGAGAGTCCAACCAGAGATCAGGCTATTTTTGATCTAGCAAGTGTAATCAGACAAATTTAATAAATAATTTCTGAATAAAAGATCTCCTTGGAAACAGTGACCATACCATGGTTGAATTAAGCATTCAGTTTGGGAGCAAGAAACTTGTCAGAAACAATGTTATATTTGAGTAAGGGTAATTATAAAGGAATGAGAGTAGAGTTGGCTGGCATGGACTAAAAGGAAAGGAAAGAAAAGATGATTGAGGAACAACGATAATTGTTTATGCAAAGATATATAGTACTGAGAAAGAAGGATACTAGCAAAAGGATAAACTGATCATAGTTAACAACTTAAGGCTGGTATCAACTTGAAGGAAAAGAAACATACAATATAGCAAAGATTAAAGGACTGTCAGAGGAATGAGAAAGTATTTTTAAAACAAAAGATTAACAAAAAAAGGTAAATTAGCAAATAATTCAAAAACAGACTAACAGTTTCTTTAAACATATGAAAAAGAAGAGACAGACCAAAGTGAACATAAGCCCCTGAGAGAGTGAGGCTGAGTAAATAATAATGAGGAATCAAAAACTGGGAGAGCAGTTGAATAAATACTTTCAATCAGTCTCTACAGTAAAAGACATTAATAACGTTCCAAAAGTTGGGAGATAAATGAATACTGTAACTATCATTAGAGAAAAAGGTACCAGGGAAATGAATGGGACTGGAGGCTGACAAGTGCCCCTGAACTGACGGGGCATTCTGAGATATTAATGGAAATAATCACAGAGATAGTGGATGCTCTGGGGAAATGCAAAGGGAAAAATTAATGATATAAAGATCTTTAGATTCTGGAAAGATCCAGGAGGATTGGAAAACTGTCAGTCAATGTAACTAACACCCACAGTCACAAAGTGACAAAAACAATGGTAACTATGCTCCAGTTAACGTAACATCTGCCATTGGGAAAATGTTATTTTCTTATGAAGTTCAGAGTCACCATGCTTTGAAAGTTGAGCTCTAAGTTCCACTAATTTCTTCAGTATTATTTATTCCTTAATGCTAAATTCTTTATTTACCTCACATTCACTAGACGTTTGGTTTCCCAGCCATATTTCAGTATGTTATTTGTGTTTCCTTGTGCAAAGGCTAGCACAAAATATGTAACATCTGTGCCATCTACTTATTTTTTTTCCTGTCGCTGCCTCAAAGAGGCTTAAATTTACCTTTGCTAACATTTTTTTTTTAAAAAAGCCATAAAGTTTTCTGCAGTCTGTTTTTATCCCGCTGGCTAGTTAACTCTAATTCTGATATCCTGAGCTTTGACTTTTTTGTTTGCTGAATTCTAAAATCCTCCTAAAACTCAGACTGTCTACTTTTTTTGGGAAGATTACATGGCCCTTCATCCAATTTTTAAACCTTCTTGCTAGCCACATCTAAACCAGCATGGCAGCAATACATGATAAATGATCACACAAAAAATGCGATGATTTAACAAGATATTATACAAGAGTACATCATACTTTATATTAAATGCTGCATTTTAAAATAAAATTTATACAGGAATAGCATTTATAAAACAAGAAGTCTTACCTTGATACTCTCCACTACTTTTCGGATATAGATAGTGGCCTGTGTGTACTCTCTTAAATCTCGCTGCTGTTGACAAAGTAAACCTTCCCGACACTCTCCACAAAGATCTAGACATTAAAAATTAAACTTTGCAACCTTTTGTTTTATAAAAATTCAGTTGGTGTGTCAATCATATAAAGATTGCTTTAACAGCCCTATCCCAGTTGGTACTCTGACCATTTGTCCACACCGACCATTGGTTGGCATCTTTTCTCATGGTTTTGCAATTTCAGCAAACAGCGCAAAACGCAGCCTCGTGGAGATTCAGGGCTAGCTTTCTTCAAATGTAGAGCATTCTTGATTTTTCCAGTGCCACATTCACTTAAATACATTTCAACTTGTCACCCCACTTGTAGCGAACAAGGTGGACATGATGTTATCACCAGCTGTGTCAAGGCACATCCATTATTAAACGGGAGCCTCAAACAAGTCTTAGGACCATTATTTGCATATGCAAATAACCTTCTGCATGTTTCGGGTGTTAGCTGAGAACAAAAATCTTTTTCCCTCGCCCAGAATGATAAGGGAACACACCTTAATAAAATGTGTGCACGCTTCTTGGCTGCCATATCGTGGCATCTGTAGTCCTTCAGCACCCAAATCTCTGCACAGTCCATTACAAAGTCTGTGCTGACTTAGTTCTTGATTACTTTCACATTCCTTATTGTTTGTCGAGCACTACTCAACTACACTTGGTATCGTTGTAAAAATCTTGTAATCGAGTGCAAGCAACAAAATCAATTTAAAGCATATGGTTCAGTAACTTGTTACTAATGGCAGAAATTCATAGTACATTCAATTGCTGCTTTGTTAAATTAACAAAGAATCTCACCCTTCTGTGCCCCAATGTAATGAATGTGGGACGTGGAGAAGTAAGCTTGGCTACATTATGCTTTGACCTTGCAAACTATCAGTTAGTTTCAACTTTCATATAGGTAATAGATTGGGTTTGGCTGAATGGGGTTACATATCAGGTTGATTAGGGATCTGGCCAAACATCACTCTACAATCAGCACAGCTGAACGTGACTTGTGACCATATACAAGAATACACAGCATATCACCAATTTCACAGATACCCAATTGGGATACAAGCAGAACTTCACTTGCACCACAGGTTTTAAACATAAGAGTAAAAAGCATGCAATTGCAAAGATTTCAATTGTGATGGGAATGATCAAATTAATAGATTTTTGCAACCAGTATCTGAAAATTCTTTACAAAGTAGAGACTAGAGAAAGCAGCAATGCTTTCGAGGATAAAGTAATTGACATTAACGGCAGAACTGTAACAAATCAAACAAATCCAGTCTGTCAACACTCACACTGGAACCATGCTTACCAGGACTGGTGGTATATTCCAGTTGTACAGTGCCATTTTCTCCAGTGCTCATCAATCGAATAACTTTAATCGTATTATCAACGACAAATAATTTGTGGATGATTTCCCATTCACTTGGCCATAAAAGAGCTACACTGTGCAAAGGAAGATACAGGTTATTGAATCCTGAAAGAATGTCGAATGTTTATTTAAACAAAACCACAAACACAAAAGCTAAGAGGGTCAATACTAGAGGAGATCACTTCAAAAAACAGCACAAATATTAGAGACCCTGAGCCAAACACGAAATAAAACAGTTATTTACACGAAGATGCACACTTATCCTTAGTCTGATAGGTTTGACTGGGCTGCAGTAATTTAAACTAAACAGATTTATTTGATCAGTTTTCTCCAGTCTTAATCTTTCAATCCATCTCAGTCACTATTATTACAAAACTTTAAAGAGTAGCCATAGATATCTCCATCAAAAGTAATTAATTTCTTGTTGCAGGCAGCATGTTTGCCACCATTTTTAAAGGCGTTTAGCAGCCCCAAGCAAATAAAAACTGCCATCAGTGCATGGTAAAAGTTGCCAAGTTCACCATCTCCTAAACAATATGCAATGAGGATCGAAGTCCCATATTATTTTAACCTTAATTTGTGACAGGCTTCCAGTCACAGGAGTACGTACCAACATTTTGGTTACTCAGTATGAAAAGCAGCTAACCTTTAAAACAATGACTAAAGCACAGGTTAGGCCATCTTTGAAGGAGAACAATGATAGACTCAGATATATTTTTGTACATGTCGACTAATTAGATAAGGTCGGAGGAAAGTCAGCTATAGGAAGCAACATCTGTCATTCAACATCACATACAGGTAGGTCTGACAACTTGCATCTATATATTGCCTTGAAGATTGTCAAATGCCTTGTTGAAAAGTAGATATTCCGGCAAGTGGGGTGGATCTTAAGTAGCATCTTTCAGGAAGAAAGATAAGAAACAAGACAGCGAGGTCTTTGGAGGGAATTCCAGAGCTTTAGCTTTGGCAGCTGAAAGCAAGATCACTGTGAACTGATTAAAATTGGGAAATACAAGAGAACCCAGAATTAAATGCAGGCCTCTTAAGAGGTTTGACAGGAGGTTACAGGATGGGAAGTATCAGGGGCTTGAAAACAAGAATGAGAATTTTAAAAATGAGGCATTTCCACTGAAGAAATCATGAAGCTGCTGAAGATTATGGTCCAAAATCCCAAAATAAATTGTTTATATCCCTGTACTAATAAGATTTTATCCCATTAAAATATCTTCTATTTGATCCAATGAATTGCAAGCACTCTATATCAACACGGTTAAATTCAGAAGCTATCACAGAGAGAGACCTCCATCAATTCACTAGAATAATTCCTGGGATTTGGAATTTTCCAATGAGGAGAGACTGAGGAGCCTGAGCCTGTATTGTCTAATGTTTAGGAAAATGAGAGGTGATCTCATAGAAGTATACAATTTTTTTTTAGAAAGTTGAGTAGATACAGCAAGGATGTTTTTCCTGGTGTCTTGAACTAGGGAACACAGTCTCAGAATAAAATGCAAGCCATTTAGAACTGCAATGAGGAGTAACATCTTCACCAGCGTGATGAATCTTTGAAATTCTTTACCTCAGAGGGCTGCGGAGCTCAATTATTGAACAAGTTTGATTGATAGATTTCTAATTAATTAGTAATGACACCTGGGATATGGGGATAACACAGGAATATGGCATTAAGGAGAATGAACAGCCATAACCTACAACAGCAAAGCAGGTTGGGAAAGCAGACTGGCCCCAGTAGCTAGATCTAGTTGAAGTTTCTGGCATGCTGCAGACAATGTTGTTAGCTGTGAAAACATAACACACCACTTTTAAAAAAGACTGGCTTATAATTGAATTGTCTCTTGGCAGTCCAGAACTTGAACATTACTGAAGAGAGAAGCAAGTTGCCAAATCTTTCATCTTATGCTCATCTGGACAAGCTCAAGAATTCCAAATTTCAAACAATTACAACAATCTATACAGCAGAAGAAAAGGACAAGTCAACTCTAATTGGACAAGGCACTGCCTTGAAGAAAGCCAAAGGATGGGAAGGTTTTCCAGATTTCTATTATCATATGTGAAAAAAAATTGCTTCATGATTTTACTCCTGAATCATTGAGAACTAATTTTACGTCCCCTTGATATTGATCTCCAGACCATAAAAAATAATTTCTAGCTCCTAGAAAAGTCATTTATATTGTGGTTCCTCCAAATCCTGTTTAAGGGTTTAAATATTCTTGCTCTTATCTCAGGCAACAATATGTATAATTTCTCTGTTAAACCATATCAACTTTTTTTAACATTTTGAAAGACTCAAAGAACTCATCAATCCCCTAAAGTTAAAAGGAAATACAAGCCAGGTTCATGCAACTGGACTTTAAGTTAATCGTGTAAATCCCACCATGATTCTGTCAATCTGCACTGGATCCCTCATAGGAGAGTAGGTTCTGCCAGAGGCAGTAACGACTGAATACAGTTTCTCCGATAGGGCTGAAGGAGGCTGAATAAAATCAAAGCATAGCTTGTTTTGTACCCCACTTCCCTTCAAATCCTCTTCCACCTGATAGCAGCAGCATCTTTCTTTACTTCTGGGGATTGAATCACTACAGAACATGGCTCGTAACCCTAATTTCAATGAAACATGTTACCGAAGGAAATGAAACGATTATCCGTCATCAGAACTGAAATAGTTGCCTAAAAAGGGATTATAAATACTTAAGCCTTTGTAGGCAAGCATTAAGAAGAAGGATGGAATAAGACTCACTGTTTTGAATCCTCTTTGGTCATTGACTCTGCTGTAAACATGAGACCTCCGTGTGGACAGAGAAGTGCATTGTTACCCACAGATGATACAGGACTGCATTTCGTTGGCTTCCTTCAGAAAACAGAATCAAATGAATGCACAGAGGAGGGATTTACAGGGATGCAACATATTCAACATCAAAGTCGATTCTCTTGCTCTTAGAGTGAGCCTATTTGCCCTCTGAATTAAAACATTACTAAATGGCAGATATTATTCTAAAAATCTACATTCAGTTAGCAACTTGAAGTGATTTTCCTGTGTTAGGTATTGCACAGCCTGGTTTAAAACCTCGTTATGTATTTATATGCTCTGTTCTTCCACTAAGGATGCCAGGTCTGCTGCTGGGTCAAACACCTTCCAACTGAATCATAACTTTGTTACAACTCAACACTGGAAAGCTGAAGCCCTTCTGCTCATTTCTCACCAACAGTAATGTACCTCTGGTGCATATTCCATCAAACAGTGAAAGGACTGGAAAAATATTCTGTGATAGGATTTGGTTGACAATTAATTTTAAGTACCACAGTGGACAACCAAGTTTGGCTATAAACTTATTTGTTTATTAGTACTTAATTATGCATGCAAACATACTCAAAGTTTCCCATAAAGTCTTTTTTTTGGAATGTAGCATAACTTCCACATACTAGTGAAATGTCCATCATTCAAACAGATACAAAAACAATTTTGCAATTGTTTTGGTGCCTTGCCAGTTACTCAATGGTTGTGCGATGCACATAGGGCCTATTCTGGAATTTTAACATTGCTGCTTCTTTTGGAAGGAGCAATGAAATGACCTTACTGATGCAGTGAGGATTTGAGCACATAAAACAGAAAACTTTCCCAGTACCAAGTTACAAATAGGTACTTAAGGAAGAAGACTTGTATGTGAAAGCGAACGACCATAAAAAAAACTTACTGCAGTTTTATAATAATAATAATAATAATAATAATAATAATAATACAAATGATAATTATAAGTCTGCAACAACAACAACTACCATACTAAATACTTAAAAAGTAAAACAAAATGTTTTCAAAATTAGCTTGACAATTGAAGTAACAATCAAATTATGATAACAGAAAGTGTACAAATATGCTATCCTCGAATAAAGCCCAATATGCATCAGCAACCAATATGGAGTGATACCTGTATTCTCTCTTTGTGACTCTAAATTCTGCAATTGAGGCAATATTCTGGGGGCATTTTATCATTTACATGTTGAGTTGATCAAATAGTATTCCATCTTCAAAAAGCCAAAATTCAAAGTATGATTGTGCAGCAATCAAAACCATAAATTATTTTCTTGTCCACTCCCAAACCATTGTGGACAGCAGTCCTAAACTTCAGATGACCATTTGGAACAGCCAAAGCGTAATTCAACAATACGGCAGAAATATACAAAAATAAAACAGAAACAAAACATCACCTGATAAACTTCTTCCACTCTTCGACAAAAAACTGGGAAACAACATAAAGAACATCTGTCTCCTGGAAAACATGTATTACGATATTGTCAGTAAAGCTCTACAAGATTATGCAACTGAAGTCAGTCTGTCAGTCAGTCTAGTATACTGCAACCTGCAGAGAGGCTTATTTCAGTAGAAATGCTGAGTTATAACACACATTTTACATCTCAATTTTCTTTGACAAGATACTTCAACCATTCAATGTTATAGTCAATATCACTGTTACTTGACAGCTTGCTATCATCCTAGTTAAACATAATATATTAGTTCTCCATATTAATAGAACTCAGCTCACTTTGCTATTCTGAGTGATGCTAAGCAATGTCCAGTGCTTTCATTCAAGAAGAAAAATTAGCAAAGTTTGTGCAAAATGTTCCTGTGTACAAAATATCAAGACAGTAATACTGGGTAACCTGGGAATAAGTAATGTGCCAACAACTCTTTCCACTTGTTTTCTTGTTCCCTTTTTAATTAAGTTTGTAATAATCTATCAGTGATCCAAACCCAATGATCTACCTACCTATCATCTTTGTCAAAATTCCAGGCTTCCTCTTCATAGTACTGCTAAATCCTAGCGTGATATCAGGTATAATGGCAAATTGTATGCTCTGAGGTTACCAATATTACTGTTGGCACCAGCTATATTTGTCTGCCCCTCAATGACTATCCTATCATGCCAACCCCAACCTCCACTCCAGAAGAAGCACACCTATTTGCATCACATATTCACAATCAGTCCAGGTAACTCATTCACATTATCTTTTGCTCAAAGGAAATGGTATCAGGTTACCATTCAGTTAATTTTTAATTTTCTGCTCTTGATCTTTGAATCCTCTGCTACCATGTGCAGTGTGTCTCAATCAACCTTCTCAATTTCAATAGTTCAAACAATGTCACAAGCCTGTCTCCTTCAAACAGAACCAGCTCATCTTTCAATACCATTCCTCACAAGAACTTTCAAACCCTTTAGGAGGTGAAGTGCTCTACTTCAACCACATTTCAGACCCTGCATTTTATGGCAACCAAGGGTTAATTTTGAGAGCAAGATCTAAGTTAAAATCTCACTCCCCAATATGAAAAATGAACATTTCCAGATTAATGCACTGCTTGAAGATTTTCATAAAGTAATTGTTCATTCTACTATTTTAAGAAAGTCTTGCACCTTTCGCAACTATACAGCCAAGTAGTTTAAAAATATAGACATTGCTGTAAGCATTGCTGTCAAAAACATGGCTGCCAACTTATCCAAAACAAGATACCACTAACACTAATGAGATAATGACAATGACAAGATAATCTCTTTATGTTGCTTGATGGATAAACATTAGCCAAGGAGATCTCCTGTTCTACAAACAGTTGATGTGAACTTGCATATCCACTGGTCAACAGCTGGGGCAGAATTATGTCTTCCACATTAAAGAGAAGGGAATAAGTAAGAGGTATATCAGAAACTGATTCAATGTCAAGTCTTAATGGAGTTACTGCAGGATGCACCCAAAGTGGAAGTTAGCATTTCACACGTTTGGATACAATTACAGAGACAGCCAAACAACATATAGATTCTTAGCAGAAGGATATGGGGCTAGGGAAAGATGAGAGGGTGGAGGAGGAATGCTTCCCACTAGATTTACCATTCTATGTTATGATGCAGAGAGCAACTGTTAGGTTCAGTTGAGTTAAAAGATATGGATTCAGGTCTATTTCATTTTTTGGATGCAAGCGGGTGGGAGAGATGGACTACTGGATTGCCTTGAAGCTGCTCCTGCAGTTAAAATTGCTGCAATCACCTGCCTGGAAAGGCCACGGATTTCCAAGGTTCGCCTAATATCAATCATTTCTCATAAAACCTAGCTCCGGTGATAAATGGAGAAAAGTATACTCCCTTAGGGTCTCTGCAATGTTAGGAAAGATTGCGAAGATTATGCTATTAAAATTATTGTATTAAAATAGATTTCCCATCACCCAACACTATGCTATTTAATCTAATCATAAAGGGAAAAAGGTGCAAGCAAATACAAATAGGGCCAGAGAGCTGAAAAAAAAACTTCATGTGGTAGAATGACTAGTAATTCAAGAGAAAGTCCATTTCTTTGAAAGAGGGGACAAGGACTGTAAAGGCAAAGATAGGATTTTGCTTTGAAAGGAAAGTGAATGGTTTGGATTCTGATGCCCCTTCCTGCATGTTATAAGGACTTCTGAGTGCCCACCATCATAATGCTCCACGTAGTTCTGCATCCAACTAAGGAAAGCATTTGCATCAAACAGATCAAAGTTCAGCCTTTGCTAAGTGAAATTAGGAACATAATAGGCTCCAACTGTTCGAAATCATGACCTAGCTTTGTTCCCGATTTGTCAGGAAATAAAAACATTTCTGATACCTTATTCTCCTTAGTCGCGTGGATGCATGTGCCTCATTGTAGTGCTGGCATTTATGGTTACTCTGAGAACTATCCCTAGAGTAGGGCAAAATAGGGTAACCACTGGCCTCTGTTGACTGCCCATGTTGAGACCATGGTCATCTGTGAGGAACTAAAAGCCAGGCAGACAGTAGATTAAATTAGATTCCCTACAGTGCGGAAACAGGCCCTTCGGACCAAGTCCACACCGACCCTCTGAAAAGTAACCCACCCAGACCCATTCTCCTACTCCCTACTAATGCACCTATCACTATGGGCAATTTAGCATGGCCAATTCCCCCAAATTGCACATCTTTGGACTGTGGGAGGAAACCAGAACACCCAGAGGAAACCCACGCAGACACGGGGAGAATGTGCAAACTCCACACAGACAGTTACCCGAGGCTGGAATCGAACCTGGGTCCCTGGCCCTGCAAGGCAGCAGTGCTAACCACTGAGCCACTGTGCCGCCCATATCAGGCAAGGAACAGGTGGAAGAGACACCTTGGTGACCTTGCACTTTGTATCTTGTTTAGTTTGAAGGCAAGGTCCTTTAGCACAAAGGAGCTTGATGAAACTTTTGTACCCCATCACCCTCCCTGTGTTGCAGAGTGTGATTTGACCTGGGCCCATGGCTCTCAGAGGGTGGTTCTAGTCACTCTTATAAAACTATTACTTGATCTCACAACTGTCCTGCTGCAATGCCAATAAAGTGATAAGTTGCCCCTTTCTCCAGAAAGAGTACCAAATACCCTACAAATGTTCCATGACTTACAGGACATGATCTACCTACTCCTGTTAAATCCTGACTGCCAATGGTGAGGTCAGAAAAGTACTGTTAAGTGAACGTGAGAGAAGCATGGACAGCTATTTGTAATTGTTAGGGTTGTCCCCTGACAGTACAGCAAAATAGCTAATGAAAGCCCCAACAAGCTTTGCAGTATGTTTAACAGGAATTAGTGTGCGGGGAAGGTTTATGTTCTCAGTGCTTAAAACAATAACTAATTAATGTGCAACATTCTTTACTATCTGAAAGATAAGAACATTTCATAACAATTAGTTATTTCTTTTAAAGTTTTTTCTAATCAGTTATAATACAAGTAGATTTTAATTATATGATTACCTTGAAGAATCTTAGTTTCCAAATAAATTATAGTTTTAACACACATTTATATAAAATTAAACAAAACATTAGAAAGTTCTAAAAACTAAATATGAGTAATAGAGAGGGGCCTCCCTATCTCTTATCAAGGACAGCAGCTAAAAGGGTTTGAATGATGGGAAATCTCAAAAGAAAACTGTTACAATCTAGTACAAAAATAGCTGACACCGATGTCATCGATGAGAGATAAAAGATCACAAGTGACATGGAGAGTTCGGTTTCCCACATACCATTAGGGGCTCATTCAGATCACAGCAACAAGCTATTACTAATAAAGTGATGTACTGGACACCCAATCATAGGTGAACAACCCAACACTAATTATCCATCAGTATACAGGGGGAGAAAAAGCATGTGTCGTCATATTAATGTTGCAAGAAAAGTGAAAAAACAATGTGCTTGTATTTAAAATTACAGCGTCATTGATTTTTCTTCTATCTGAATTGAAGATTAAGGGGGTAATTGGACCCCCATATATCGAGACCAGATTCAGGGTAGTGGCCTCTCCCTGCACTCTACTGGTAAATGCATGAATAAATTGCCACATGCCTTGAACTCTGCAGTCTCCTGAAAATGTATTACCTCCATAAACTCGAAAAGCCTAACTACAAAAGCATTTAAACAATAGAAAGCAGTCTTCAAAATTCTCCAGATTCTTCTGGGACACAAACCTTGCACTTCCACATTGATGAGATGGTCTCAACACCTTTTTTGTTTGTATAATTTTTCAAAACAGCATTAAAAGCAAAATTGTTGGAAATTCTATGACTTCTCAGCTGCTTCATACTGAATGATGTAAACAAAGCCAATGAAGATTTTGCAAGCAGATTGTGACAACATTTTGAAAGAAAGTATAAGGGAACTTGGGAAACATTTTACTGGTGGAAACCAGGGCCAAAACAGTACCTGTGGGCATTACATACTAGTGTGTGGGGGAATAAAATAAAAAAAAAGGACAAATTTTCCTCTGCCCCATCACCAGTCATACAGTGACAATGTCCTCAGATGAAACTAAGAAGAACAGACAAAGGAAGCACATGGTGAGGATAGTGCAGGAGAGAGAAAGAGAGAGAGAGAGAACCTGCACAGTTACTGCCTATGCTGTTTTGGAATCCATGTATCGCTGGACATCGGAGTGCATCTGGGAAAATTAACAAACAGTGAATTTCACAACTAATCTTGGAGGAACTGGTTTGGGTGACGTTCACAACACAGAATCAGACAAGTTTATTGTTGCTTTAAGTCTGTCCAAGATAAAGGCTGTATTAGTGAGTACAGTGGGTTCTTTCTTGATTATATGTTTTTGGAGATAAGTCTCTTGATTAAACTTAAAATATAAACCATAACTATTAATTTAACCTGGTGCAGTGTTTTGTAGAGGAATTACACTGTCTTAATCCTCGGAGTCTGTAGATTGTGAAGGAGTAAAAATGGCCTTTGCAGTGATATGTACTTCTTGTCAGATGTGAGAGTTTAAAGAGAGTTTAAGGGTTACTGTGGATTATTATATCTGCCATAAATGCTGTTGGATGCGAATCTTATCAGATCGAATGGATTGGTTGGAGAGACAGTTAGAAGCAATGAGGAATTTGCAACAGCAACAGTATGTGATGGATGGCAGTTATAGGAAGGGGGGAAAGTCTCAGATACAGTCACATAGATGGGTTAACTCCAGGAAGGGCAAGAGAGGTAGGCACCTAGTGCAGGAGTCATTTGTGGATATACCCATTTCAAACAGGTATGCTATTTTGGAAAATGTAGGAGGTGATGGATTCTCAGGGGAATGTAGCATGAACAGCTAAGTTTCTGGTATTGAGACCTGCTCTAATGCAATGAGGTGTATGTTGGCTTCCAAGAGATCAATTGTGTTAGTAGTCCGAAGTACAAACAGACGTTTCTGTGGCCAGCAGAGAAAAAGCAGAATGGTGTGTTGTTTCCCTGGTGCCAGGATCATGGATGTCTCAGAGAGGGCGCAGAATGTTCTCACGGGGGAAGAGGGGCCAGCAAGAGGTCATTGTCCACATTGGAACCAACGATATAGGAAGGGAAAAAGTTGAGACTCTGAAGGGAGATTAGAGAGAGTTAGGCAGAAATTTAAAAAGGAGGTCCTCAAGGGTAGTAATATCTGGATTACTCCCAGTGCTACGAGCTTGTGAGGGCAGGAATAGGAGGATAGAGCAGATGAATAGACGGCTGAGGAGCTGAGGAGAAGGACTCACATTTTTGGATAATTGGAATCTCTTTTGGTGTAGAAGTAACCTGTACAAGAATGACACATTGCACCTAAATTGGAAGGGGACTAATATACTGGCAGGGAAATTTGCAAGAACTGCTTGGGAACATGTAAACTAGTTAGGTTGGGGGGGTGGCGGGGGGCAGGGAGATAGTGAGGAAAGAGATTAATCTGAGACTGGTACAGTTGAGAACAGAAGTGAGTCAAACAGTCAGGGACAAGGTAGGACTAATAAATTAAACTGCATTTATTTCAATGCAAGGGGCCTAACAGGGAAGGCAGTTGAACTCAGGGCATGGTTAGGAACATGGGACTAGGATATCATAGCAATTACAGGAACATGGCTCAGGGATGAGCAGGACTGGCAGCTTAATGTTCCAGGATACAAATGCTACAGGAAGGATAGAAAGGGAGGCAAGAGAGGAGCGGGAGTGGCACTTTTGATAAGGGACAGCATTACAGTTGTGCTGAAGGAGAATATTCCCAGAAATACATCCAGGGAAGTTATTTGGGTGGAACTGAGAAATAAGAAAGGGATGATCACCTTATTGGGATTGTATGAAAGACCCCCTAATAGTCAGAGGGAAATTGAGAAACAAACTTGTCAGGAGCTCTCAGCTATCTGTAAGAATAATAGGGTGGTTATGGAAGAGGATTTTAACTTTTCAAACATCAACTGGGACTGCCATAGTGTTAAAGGTTTAGATGGAGAGGAATTTCCTAACTGCGTACAAGACAATTTTCTGATTCAGTATGTGGATGTACCTACTAGAGAAAGTGCAAAACTTGACCTACTCTTGGGAAGTAAGGCAGGGCAGGTGACTGAGGTGTCAGTGAGGGAGCACTTTGGGGCCAGCAACCATAATCCTATTAGATTTAAAATAGTGATGGAAAAGGATAGACCAGATCTAAAAGTTGAAGTTCTAAATTGGAGAAAGGCCAATTTTGACGGTTTTAGGCAAGAACTTTCAAAAGCTGATTGGAGGCAGATGTTCGCAGGTAAAGGGACGGCTGGAAAATGGGAAGCCTTCAGAAATGAGATAACAAGAATCCAGAGAAAGCATATTCCTGTCAGGGTGAAAGGGAAGGCTGGTAGGTATAGGAAATGCTGGATGACTAAAGAAATTGAGGGTTTGGTTAAGAAAAAGAAGGAAGCATATGTCAGGTACAGATAGGATAGATCGAGTGAATCCTTAGAAGAGTATAAAGGAAGTAGGAGTATACTTAAGAGGGAAATCAGGAGGGCAAAAAGGGGACATGAGATAGCTTTGGCAAATAGAATTAAGGAAAATTAAGGAGAATCCAAAGGGTTTTTACAAATATATTAAGGACAAAAGGGTAACTAGCGAGAGAATAGGGCCCCTCAAAGATCAGCAAGGCGGCCTTTGTGTGGAGCTACAGAAAATGGGGAGAGGTATACTAAATGAATGTTTTGCATCAGTATTTACTGTGGAAAAGGATATGGAAGATATAGACTGTAGGGAAATAGATGGTGACAGCTAGAAAAATGTCCTTATTACAGAGGAGGAAGTGCTAGATGTCTTGAAATGCATAAAAGCGGATAAATACCGAGGACCTGATCAGATATACCCTAGAACTCTGTGGGAAGCGATTGTTGGGCCTCTTGCTGAGATATCACAGGTGAAGTGCCAGAAGACTGGAGGTTGGCTAACGTGGTGCCATTATTTAAGAAAAGTGTAAGGACAAGCCAGGGAACTATAAACCGGTGAACCTGACCTCAGTGGTGGGCACGTTGTTGGAGGGAATCCTGAGGGACAGGATGTACATGTATTTGGAAAGGCAAGGACTGATTAGGGATAGTCAGCATGGTTTTGTACGTGGGAAATCATGTCTCACAAACTTGATTGAGTTTTTTGAAGAAGTAACAAGATAATTAATAAGGGAAGAGCAGTAGATGTGATCTATATGGGTTTCAGTAAGGCGTTCGACAAGGTTTCCCATGGGAGACTGATTAGCAAAGTTAGATCTCATGGAATACAGGGAGAAGTAGCCATTTGGATACAGAACTGGCTCAAAGGTAGAAGACAGAGGGTGGTGGTGGAGGGTTGTTTTTCAGACTGGAGGCCTGTGACCAGTGGAGTGCCACAAGGCTCAGTGCTGTGTCCTCGACTTTTTGTCATTTACATAAATGATTTGGATGCGAACATAAGAGGTACAGTTAGTAAGTTTGCAGATGACACCAAAATTGGAGGTGCAGTGGACAGCGAAGAGGGTTACATCAGATTACAACAGGATCTGGACCAGATGGGCCAATGGGCTGAGAAGTGGCAGATGGAGTTTAATTCAGATAAATGCGAGGTGCTGCATTTTGGGAAAGCAAACGTTAGCAGGATGTATACACTTAATGGTAAGGTCCTAGGGAGTGTTGCTGAACAAAGAGACCTTGAAGTGCAGGTTCATAGCTCCTTAAAAGTGGAGTCACAGGTAGATAGGATAGTGAAGACGACGTTTGGTATGCTTTCCTTTATTGGACAGAGTATTGAGTACAGGAGTTGGGAGGTCATGTTGTGGCTGTACAGGACATTGGTTAGGCCACTGTTGGAATATTGCATGCAATTCTGGTCTGCTTCCTATCGAAAGATGTTGTGAAACTTGAAAGGGTTCAGAAAAGATTTTACAAGGATGTTGTCAGAGGTGGAGGATCTGAGCTACAGGGAGAGGCTGAACAGGCTGGGGCTGTTTTCCCTGGAGCGTCGGAGGCTGAGGGGTGATCTTATAGACGTTTACAAAATTATGAGCGGCATGGATAGGATAAATAGACAAAGCCTTTTCCCTGGGGTCGGGGAATCCAGAACTAGAGGGCATAGGTTTAGGGTGAGAGGGGAAGATATAAAAGAAACCTAAGGGGCAACTTTTTTTTACGCAGAAGGTGGTACGTGAATGGGATGAGCTGCCAGAGGATGTGGTGGAGGCTGGTACAATTGCAACATTTACGAGGCATTTGGATGGGTATATGAATAGGAAGGGTTTGGAGGGATATGGGCTGGGTGCTGGCAAGTGGGACTAGATTGGGTTGGGATATCTGGTCGGCATGGACAGGTTGGACCGAAGGGTCTGTTTCCAAGCTGTACATCTATGACTCTATAAAAGCCAAAGAATGTCACAGCATTACTTCGAAGAGTGGCAGATACGCTGGTCTTACAGCAATTATCCTATTATATTTGTATTTATCCAAATATGAATCACTTCTCTCACAGCTGTGTAACTACAGTCGCTACCCAAGACATACACCAATATTTCACATGACAGATTTAATGGAAACAGAAAAAAAATTTGGTTCATTCATGATTAAATAGTTAATAATAAATAAGATTTCTCCAAGCTACTTACCTCAGGCCATTTGATTAGCAGTGGTCTATTCTTATCTTGAAAAAGACATAGAAGTGCTGATTTCTGCTCATTTGCCATCATCTTGCTCAGAGTCTCATTTTCCTCACCCTCCTTCTCTAATACCTTCTCCACAAAACAGAAGGCTCAAAGTTAATTACATGAAATGATGCTAAATTGCTATAAATTACTGATCAGGTTTCAGCAGGTACATAGTGCCCAAATCTGGAGATCCTTCCCAAAGCATGATGCCAGTCCAGTGGAAAGTGCAGAAGGGATTTTACAAGAATGAGAGAAAGGATGAGCATTTTCAGCTGTGCAAAGAGACTGGAGAAGTTGGATTTGCTCTGCTTAAAAATGACTTGATAGGGGTAATCAGTGGTAAAACAGCTGATAACCAGAGGACAGACTGAAGACAATTCAGAAAGGATGAGTTTTTTTTATTATATAGCAAATTATGGTGATCTGCGATGCAATGTCTGAGGGAATGGTGGAAACAGGATTGAGCAGCATCTTCAAAAGGGAATCAAGATTATATACTTAAAAAAAAAACAACTCCAGAGCTCAGGGAAAAGAGCAGGATGTTGGGAATAATTTGACTGCTCTTTCAAAAAAGCCACGTGATAAATGGACTCCTCCTGCTTTGTACTGTTTATTTGTATGGTCTGCAAGTACATGTGGCCCTTTGACACACAACTAATTTCAAAAGATTTAAAACCATAAACTTTCTGATTATACTGACTGTTTAAAAAAAAGAGCAATTAGCAAAGAACAAACAAGTGGTACAAAAATATAAAATATTTAACTCTACAACAATTCCATAGGTACATTAAAAAAGACCAGGTAAACTAACATTATACTGTACAGAAAATAGGTCACAGGGTGGCATGAGAACTAGATTAACATTCTTCAGAGAAGGGAGACATGAGGGAAAGTAAACAAACTCGTCAAAGTCCAATTTGTTAAAAAAAAAATAATTCAAACGATATTTTCAGAACATGTGGAATGAAGTCCCTGAATTGCATTGAATATTTACCGGAGACATAAAGATGACACAAACTATGGAGCGACAGAATACTTGATACTGAGGAAGACTATTACAAACTACAAGAGCATTCATTAATCTGTCAAATTTGTCTAAAAATAGCAGACTTATTTCAATACAGCAAAATAAGGTGGTGCATTTTGTTTAAGTATCTATGGAAAGTAAGAGTCTGAATGAGGTACAGGCATAAAAGGAACCTAGGAGTAAAAATAGACAAATTACAAAGCACTTCACAGGTTAATATCGACAGGAAAAATTGAACAAAACATCAAAATTCATTACTCAAGGGTTAAAAAGCAGAGAAATGGAATAGGCTTATATAGAAGGTCAGACCACATTCTCAGCAGTTTCTTTATATTTTGAAAACATAATAGCGAAGGTGCAAACGAACTTTATTAAAATATTATGAGAATTACTGCTTTTTGGGAGAAATTTAACACAATTGGACTCTCATTGCTAAAATATCTACGGGCAACACGTGAGAGTTGCTTTTAAGGTGTGAAAGGGATTAATTGGATAGATTGTTAATCTCTTCTGAAGAAGTTCCTATGCAAGAAACAAACCAACAATTTTTAAAACAATCAGACTGAAGCTCATTGCTTGGTTTAGTAATCCATTATTTCTATTACCTGACACTGTACACAAGGCGAGTGATAATGTGGGAACTCAGGTGACTTTGGGAAATAAGCCTTTAGTCTATGCCACGTTTCAACAGACACAAGTCTTCTTTCAGTTTCAGATGTGCATAAATCGCCTGTTGAAAATATTTATGAATTATTAAATCTCAGTTTATCTGGCTAAATTACAAACATAGTGATACGTTTTTGAGCCTCAAAGGCCTTCCAAGTTTCAGACGTACGGTGAGCGGCAGATATAGGAGTTTCACCTACATCTTCGAAGACAAAATATAAGTTCTACATTTCTTGGATCAGTACCCTGGGAACATTCAACGTTTAAGTATTTGAATTAGGAACAGGAGTAGGTCATTCAGCCCCTTGAGCCTGCTCTGCATTCAAAATGGAACTGCAGCACCAACTTTTTCCCCAATAACATAAGCTCTAGCCAGCACCTCCTCTGAAAAACACGCACGCACAAACAACATTCCAGGTATCAGCACATCCTCTCTTAACTACTTGTAAAGCATTTAGATCCTGTCTTAAATAACGATAACAGCAACTGCACACAGTGCAGGTATGGTTATATTAATGCACTGCATAAATGCAACAAAACATCTGTACTTTTATATTTCATTCTCCTTGTTATAAAACAACAATCTATTTGCTTCCTAATCATTTGCCCTACCTGCATACTAGTAGGAGTCATGATCAGGATATTCAGATCTCCTTTTCTCTGAGTTCTACAATTTTTTTCCATTTAAATAATGTGTTGTTTTTCTATTCATTCTCAGAGTGGATGAGGTCACAATTTCCTACATTTCTATTTGCCAAATGCATGCTCAACCATGTAAACTATCTAGTGGATTTTTACCTCATGTATTTTTCTCCTCTTGGTTTAACACTTTTCTTCATATCTGATCTGACTCTATTTCAGTCACTAATTTATTGGCCTCTGTTGTTCCCGTTTCTTTCTCAATCCTTTAATCTAATTCATTATCAAGATGCAGCATTGATCCCAGATACCATATTGCTCTTGCCATGCGTAATCAGCTCACATTTCCAGCCAAATGATACAAAAAAAATTTGAACAGAAAAAAAATCTTATAGGGACTCTGGAAAATGTTTTACTCCAGTCCAATATTTAATAATCAACTCGCTAACTAAAGAGAAAAGTAAGTTTAAATAAAATAATGTCACTGCATTAAAATTCTCTTACATACCATGTGGACAGACAAGATCTTCGTTAAAGTTCATGTCTTCATCATCATCCTTTTCTCCTATTATCTCGTCATCCCCTTCAACAAATTACAATGTTGGATGATTTCCCCCAAAACATACATAACAAAAATAAATGTCAAATTACACTAAATAGGCAACAGAAAAACATTAAATAGATACTTTTTCTTAAGCAGCACAACATTATCATAAAGGATCATAACAGAGACTTAAAATGAGGCAGCAGTGAGCCAACATAAACTTCCTTTAAAATCCTAATGGTAATTTTCCAAGCCATACACTGTGTTTTATTCCAACAGTGTTCTCTAAATAATATTTTGCACCTTTCAGTTACTCTTAAAAGCAATCACAGTACCTCTGTTAATTTTTTCTGATTTCAAGTGAAAAACCAGACAACTGAAAACCTTCCTCACATATGAGTTGTTCCAAAAGATCAGTTTACTGACCCATGATAAACTGTTGTTCCATGAAGGAAGTACAACATAGCATCTTACTTTGATCAGAGATAGATTTGAGCTCCACATCAACACACAATGCAAGCTTGTAATCCAGTAATAGGAATGCTATAATGCCAAAGGTATCATCTTATAGGTGAGATATTAAAACTAAGGTTGCATCAATAATACATATGCATGCACCAGCTTCCATTTACGTATATTCTTTAAAATATTAAAACACACCATGCTGCTATTCAAAAATAACAAAAGAGCTCTCGCTGTGTCCTTCCAAGATTCCTCCTCCACGAACAATGCCAGGAATAAAGAAATTAACCATTTTCCACACTCCCAATAGATGCCTTCTGTTGTCTGAAACCCCACACCTCTCTACTACTCAGTAAATTCCCACCAGGAAACAGACCCAGCATTACACAGGCAGTTATCCATCCACCTCAGCCACACACACCTCATTGTTGGAATTAAAATACAGTAACACACTTTAGTGTCAAAGAACAGTTATACCTTGACTGCTCTCACCATGTTTCAACAAAATACCTCAAAGATGAAAAAGAACAAGTCTGATAATACAGTGAAGGAGGGGACATCCTAGTAATCTCTACAAATTATATTTCCTTGAAGTGCTAAAAGATGCATTCTCTGAATATGAGAAAGGTGCAATGATGGGAAGAATATGTTTGGGGTTACAAAGCCATAATTAGGAGGTAACATTGTGTTTCTCCACTATACTGTTGCAAAATCCCCAAACAGGGAGGCTTCCTGAAGTACAAGTAGGTCACCAAACCAACAGAGTCTGCAGAAGAAACTTGTGACATAATGAGGTCAACGTGGAGTGAGAATGAGGAAAACTAAACTTGCAACATTCCAGGCAGCATAAGGTTTTATACAAGACGGGAGCAGATGTGATCCAATACCACAAAGGGATTCTCTTAGTGGGTGTGATTAACATACATGTCTTCAGAACCAAAACAAAGTCTGGGCAAATACCTACACAATGTGTAGAATGTCACACTGAATTACTATAAATTTCTGTTTAGTCCTGATGTAAAACATATGGCACAAGATCATAGAGCTCTATAGCACAGAAAGAGGCCCTTCGGCCTGTCATGTACACAATGGTCAAAAACACCCACCTAACTTTAATTCCATTTTCAAGCACTTGATCCATTGCCTTGTATGCCTTTACAATTGCACCTCTTACATGGTCTGATTGCTTATGCCTCTACCACCCTCACAGGCAGAGAGTTCCAGATTCTCAACACACTCTGGGTGAAATGTCTTTCCTTACATTTCCTCTAAACCTTCTGCCCTTTACTTAAATCTGTGCCCTCTTACCATTGATCTGTTCATGAAGGAGAGAAGTTTCTTCCCATCTACACTATCTAATGTAATAGACCTCATCATGTCTCCTCTCTTTGGAGGAAAACAATCCCAGTTTGTCCAAACTCAAACTCTCATCACAGCTGAAAGTCTCCAGCCCAAGCAGCATCCTCTCCAGTGCTATCATATCAACAACCACCACCATGCCACCTACCCGCCCTCCCCCACGCCGAAAAAAATTATGTCGATTCCACAGCTGCACGATTCTCTAGTTGTAGCATTGCCAATATTTTATCCAGTTTGTCTTAGCTGAAGGGTTAATAATAAGGGGCCATAATTTTAAAATGAAAGACAGGAAGTTTATAAGGGACTGGAGGAAATTTCTTTGTACCCAGAGGGTGAAAGGGGTCTGGAATACATTGCTTGGGAGGATAAGCTGAGGCAAAAAACCTCAATGTTTTAATAGTACATAGACAGCATTTAAAGTGTCGTGGCATTCAAGGTTATGGACCTAGTGTGGGAAAGTGGGACTTGTAAGTAGTAATTATATTTTTGGCAGTACAGATTTGACGGACCGAAAGGCCTCTGCTTTACTGTACATTATGATCCTATGAATCTCACTGCTCTTAAACTTTATTTCTCAGCTAATAAAGACAAGTATCCCACATGCTTTCTTGAAACTACTTTATCCAACTGTCCTGATAACTTTAGGGATCAGTGTGGATGCACACCCAGGTTCCTCTTATCCTCAATGTTTCCCAGGGTCCTACTGTATTCTCTTGCCTTGTTTGCCTTGCCCAATGCATCACCTCACATATCGAGCCACATATCTACATAAATCAGTACGGATGTTATTTGCAGGAAAAGTGGCTGCGTATTTGTGAAGCATCCATACTTTTCTTTTTAAAACCTCACTTACTTAGCTGGATATTGGATTAGCTGCACGCTTATTAAATCCCTTTTGGAAAAATACCTTTGGCATGCAAATTGTTTAGGCCTTCTCCATTGCTTTTCCCATCAGTGTGGTCTGGGTCATCTTCCTTTCCATCCAACTGATTTAGTGCTAGTTGACGCCAACTTCGAAGTGAGGCTTTTCCCACCCAATATCCTTCATGGCTAGAAAAGAGGTGACAATTAGTTAGCCTTTGAAAAGGCACAGCATCTAATTAGTAATTAAACTTCAGCTGCAGTTCCTAGTGTAAGGCAGGAGAATACCATACTCAAGTTCAAATAATAAAAACAAAAAATGCCACTAAGAGCACAGGGCAAGTAAACTATGGCATTACTTGCACACGCACGTGACTTACTGTAATGTGTTTGGAGAGCTGTTAATTGTCTGCATCTTTGGGTCAAAAAAGAGGGGAAAGGTCACCCATCAATGAATGTTGTCCTTCTCAGAAGGTGATACAATATGAAGAATATGTTTGGGGTTACAAAGTCATAGTTATGAGGCAATATGGTGTTTCTCTACTACACAGTTGCAAAATCCACAAAAAGAGGGAGGCTTCCTGAAATACAAAGTAGGTCACCAAACCAATGGAGTCTGCAGAAGAAGCTTGTGACATAATGAAGTCAATGTGGAGTGATGTGCTGCAGCTGAGAGATTCTCTTTGGCTACCATCAGCATTGCCTTGCAAATCCATGCCCAGCCTGGTTATCCTGCATAGTCTGAGGGTGCTACATCCCTACAATCACAATGATTTTCTATAGCTGTGTTACAAACAAGGCAGTAACAGAGGTTAAATTAATGCAACAACACAAAAGAAACAGGTATAACTACTATGCTTTAACTCAAATGCAGAGCACAGATGTAAAACCAAAACTTTCAGAAAGCAAAGAACAAAATCTAGTGTGTCATACAAATTCATTGCAAAAAGCAACCTGGAAAAATGTTTCACCTACTCAGTAGCAAATGTGCCCAATGTTCATTCCATTGGAAGCAATGGAATGAAACTGGGCTAGTTTTTTTTAATAGCAATTAGCTCATCACATGCACATTCTGGACTATCTACCACCCTTCCACATACATTAGCCATCACTCTAGTTGACTGATTTGCAGTTTACACTTTGTGGTCACAATAGCATGTGTGTATCATATCATGGAATGTTTACTCACCCAAATTTATATTCTTGTACAGTACAACCTCAATTATCCGAACGAGATGGGTGGCGAATATTTTGCTCGGAAAACTGATTGTTTGGATAACTGTTTACGTTTTTCTGGGACCTTGAGATCTTGCTCGGATAATCCGAAATTTGGATAATTGACGTTCGGATAACTGCGATTGTTCTGTATATACATAACCAATGCTTACTAGTAAGATACATTTTCTAATGGGATTCAACACTACAGCTAATGAAATGCAGTTCATGCTCACACAAACTACCCTTAGTGTATGATTCAAAATTAGCAATATGTCACCATGAAAAATCACAATCTTAAAATAAATCCTACAGCTCAGGATCTAAGCATTTCTGTGCAAAAACTTCATAGCTACAAATATGTTATGAATGAAATAATCAAATCACTTAAAATGCTTTGGAACTGGACACAACTTTTGAAAAAAAAATTTATAAAAAATTTTTTAATGAAATATCACAATTAATTTTGTTGTCTGAACTCTCCTTTCAGCCAGATTCAACTAGCTATTTTTTCGTATCCTTTAACAACTTTGACAGCACCATGCTTAGCCAGATCTGCACTTTGAAGTGTGTGTGTAGGCTATTGCATTTCCAAGCAGGAAATCTACACATCAAAGGTTGAGGAGTGCAAAAAGTGTCCCTAAATCAAAGGATGTAAGATTTTTGAAATGTCAGCTTGCTCAGGAGATAGCATTTATGCCCCAGTTAAATAATCATTAAAGCCCTATCACAAGACTGGAGCACATAACTTAGGTCAATGCTGTCCAATAGTTTAGCAACAGTCACATGTGGCTAATTGGAAGCCCTGATGTAGCAATTGCATTCTTGATTAGCAAATGTGAAATAAATGCTAGACATTCTAGGCTTGTGATCTCAGTACTCAAATTTGCATGGCATTCACATTTACACCATTTATTGGTGGCATGAAAAGTGTGAGTATTCTGCGATGGCTGTGTAGGATTTACTTCCTGTTACTCACTGCTTATCTGTTAAAATTGTGAGGAAATGGATGAAAACACTAAATCAACACCACGGAAACTACATATATGAACTGGGCAGCTCAACCAATCCGAATAACTTCAAAAGATGAGAAAAAAGTAATCATGATTTGGATGAGCCGGTGTTAGATTGGAGTGGACAAAATTAAAAATCACACAATACCAGGTTATATATAGTCCAACAGGTTTATATGGAAACACTAGCTTTTGAAACACTACTGCTTCATTAGATAGTTGCAAGTGCAAACAGGAACAAGTGGCTCCCACCTGGTATCACAGTAAAGGAAAAACTGTGTCTAATCACATTCTGGATGGACAAGGCAATAATTGCAAAGTCAACACGCTCAGGAATGAAGGAAGCACTACACCCAAATGCTGGACACAACATGCAGAAGCTGCCAACTTTGGAAAATGGCAAAAAGATTTTGCATTTGTGATGTTTGTGAAGTAATTGAACACATGAAATCGATTTACCTACATTATGCGCAAGGTGCTTACCTGTAGTTAGCCAGGAATTCCTTTCTAACAACAGATTTAGGCTGGCATTTTTACATCGATTCATAAGAATTTCTTTTCCCCAATGGCACTACTCCACATTTTACAGAGGGCTATGTTTTTATGATTTCAGAGCTCAGTATTCACTCTCACCAGCCATTAGGTGATGCAGTCAATTAGTAACAATACTTTCTGTAGTTGTGTTGATCACTAGGACATTCGGACACTCACAGCAGTAAATTTAGAAGAATTAATCAATATCCTCAATTATCAGCAAACTCTATTAAACTAAAACCACAATACACCAGAACAATTTTCTAGACACCACAGTGTTTAATCTGACACAAGACAAAAGGCAGATAAATGTGATATTAAGGGATATAGAAATAGCATACAGAAGTGGTATAGAGGTAAATGATCGGCCATGATCTAATTCAGTGGCGGAACAGCCTACTCCTGTAAATGATCGGCCATGATCTAATTCAGTGGCGGAACAGCCTACTCCTGTTTCCATGTTAAAATGATTTTCCCCCCCAAAATAACTGACACTTCCACACAAAGTCATCACCCAAACACAACTTCAACAGTCTGGGTGAGGTCAGAGCAAAATGGGTTTCTATTTTGCTATTCTTTTCAGCGCATCTCAGACTTAAAAGTAACAAGTGAATGGTGATTATTGCAATAACTCCCACTTCATTTTTCCCTCAATAGTAGCTTCTGAATTTATGTAGCTTTAAACTAGAGATTCTACATTCATTTGCAAGGAATCCATTACTTGACTGATTTCAAGTTCTTTTGTCATGTGCTGATTGATTATGTCTTTATTGACAGGTTTAAACTATTTTCTTTCCTTTGCAGCCATTCTCTTGCAGTCTCATTCTCCTTTCGTTCACCGGCCTGTGACTAAAGGGAGCAACTCCTTGCCAATTCTGCTCATTGTTCCTTTAGGGAGAAGGTTCTGTTAAGTTATCCCCCATGATTGAAATTTCCTTGGCGGAATCTTGTGCTACACTCAGGAGTTGGAAGCAAGGTGGGCAGAAGCCAAATTGTGAGAGAGGATAAGTTCTTGACAATGGGATGGAAGTTCAAAATTAAGCTCAACAAGATTTAGTTTCCAGTCACTTTAAACCATGAAAGTCAGATAACTTACATTATGAATGGCCTGAGTGTTTTTTTTTGCATGAAAGTGAACAGAAACCGGTTGTACATTAGGCAGTGATGTGTTTATAGTGCAGCTTTTTACGATGGATTGCAACAATCTAAAAGTCACAAAATCGTTCACTGTACGTATAGACAAATACATATAGGTGTTTAGCAATGGGAATCAAACTAAACAACCAGCTACTAGTTACTCTAAAAGGTGTAGATGTTAACTTCAAACCATAAAAGGTGGGATCAGCACCAGTTATTTATCCTGTGCCAAGCAAAAGGCTTAACAGCAGTCACAAACTAAATCTATCAAACTGACAGCAAGAATAAACCTCAGAGGGTCGACAGCAGGATGCAAGTTGCCCTGAAGCAATAACTTCAAGACATGGATATGTGATACAGAACAAGAAAGAGCGCAATTTACAATTAAATGCTTCAATCAGACTGTATGTCAATAGAAGCTTAGTCTTCTCCTTTGGATAAAGCTTCTTCATTCAAACTCAGTAGCTGAAATACTTTAGTCTTAAAAATTCTCATTTTGTCATTGGTCTCACATTACCCAACTTAAAAACAAGTGAATTCCAATGTCTGTAGCATTAAAAATGCTTCAAATTCTAGCTATGCACGCATTATGATGAAACAATCAATATCAGCAATAGGGGATAAAAAGTGAACTAACTTGTGCCATGCATTCTGAAGGTTGCAAACCATTGGAATGCTCTACCCAGAGGGGTGTAAATATGCAATGAGTTGATTCAAGATATTCCAGATTGAAGAATTTCTGGACATTAAGGGAATCAAGGGATATAGTGACCAGGCAGAAAAGTAAAGTTGATAGAGAATATAAGCCAGTGTGGCAGAATAGGTTTTCTAGAGGTCAAACAGCCCACTGTTATTTCTTCACTGCTTTAAGTATTTACTCATGGGTTTGTTCATGGGATTAATTCACGAGTACACTGGCAAGACTTGTTCTTAAAACAAATATGACTATTTCATAGTCTGGCCAAAAATCTTGTTATGATTGGCATTACTCTTGGTTTTAGACTGCAAAATAATGTTATACTTTCTCTTCCATCAGGATCTTGGACACCCAATTGGAAGAATAATCTGTACTTTATGTCAATTTTCAGGAGTATGAGGAGACACGAAATCAGAACTGATGTGACAATCATAAGGTGTGAATTAGATATCATGCTTTATTAGGTTCCAAGACTTTGTTTTAATAGTAAAATGTCAAAATCCTACAAGGAAATGCTGATAGTCACAACTCATGGAAAAAAAAATGTATTTCATCTACAAGCTTACAAGTTGAAAAGAAAGAAGTTAAATCCCTACGATGATCACCTGGAAAAGTGTGTCTGGAGAAACCTCGAGTCTCCTGAGTGACAACGTCTCTCAGGCTTCCTTCCCTCTTGATGGAACATTCCTTCAAAGATGCAAGAGCAAATCAGGCATTAAGTGAAAGCACTTTGTGCTCCAACAGGCAGCAGATAAAGACACCGGTGTAGTAACTTGCACAGCATTCAAGCCAAAAATCTCATTCCTAAGAATGAGGAGATGGGTGAACACAGCTGCAGCTGCAAGTGCCAATGGAGAAAAGTGACAACCCCCAGCAGCAAAGCATCTTTAATAAAGTATAGGACCATTCCAAGTGTTCACAACAACTTATAAAGCATCACTTCAACTCAATGTCCAGGGATTAAAGCCTTTTGGCAGTACACAATGAATCACAGAAAATTCTAAGGTCCATGTACTCTGCCCTCTTGCTGTCCAAGCAGGTGTAATTGATAATACTCTTTAATATACCTGTTGAAGTTGGCAATCTATTTTCCTCTTTCAACACCTGAAAGAAGTTACTTCAAAATCTGACTACCCGCAATGCTTTCTCAACTTCACTAAGAATCTAGCTTCCTTGTTCTGATATCCAAATCACTGGCTGATCCTCAACATTAAAAATGAATAGCATTAAATCTGATGCCCAAAAACCATCATAACTATGACAGATAATCTATTAATAATGTCAGAACAGGTATTCACATTGTGATACATTTAGTAGCCAAGGCATGAAGGTTTCTGTTCCAAGATAATTTTAAATATTGCCTGATGCTCTAAGGGTAGTCTGCTTTTTAACTTCGAAAGAACATAATAAATCTAAGAAATCGAAGCGGGCAGTAGACTAATAAAACCCTTGCTAATCTTGACCTCAACTCCACTTGCCTGCTGTTTATCTTAACCTTCAATAACCTATAATTTAGAATCTCCCAGCAGTGGATAAATTCAATGATTTAACTTCCACAGTTCTCTGGGATTAAAAAAAAATCTAAAGTTTCATGACCGACAGAAATTTCTCATCTCAGCTTTAAACGAGAGACCCTTATTCTGAAACTAATGCCTAATTCTAGATTAATCGATCGTCTCAACATTTACCCTGCCAAGACCCTGCAGAATCCAAATGTTGCAATAGGATCATTTTCCATTCTGCTAACCTTTAAATAGTATAGACTCAATTTGCTCAAAATCATAATCTGTCCTTGCAAATAGCTACCTAACATAAAATTTAGTAATACTAGTTAGATGAAACTAGGTAAGAATAAATGATAATAAATACATGCAAGCAAGCACAAAGTCACAGAATGCATTAGAAATTCTAAAATAAATAGATTAACAGAACAACACCAAAATCAACATTAAGGACAAACTAACTTTCAAATGATTAGAATCAAGTTCTTGCCATTTAAGCTGAATGATGGTTTCAAAACAAAGTACCTTTGCAATGTGGTCCTGGTCAAGTTGGAGATGATTTTGTAATCTTCATTTAACTGATTTTTTAATCTAAGAATCCTGCATTTTTCCACCACACAATCTCTACATAAAGCAGTAGCTAAAAATAAGAAAATAATATATTTTATTCAGCAATAGTTAATTTACAACATTTTTACTTTTATTTTGTTGTTACAAGACTAAGACTGTTACTGATAGTCACATCCAAATTAACTTTAGTGTTTTATATTTATCTCAAAAGATGCTTCCAGCTGTTTAACAAAGGATTTTCTTGGTAAAGGTAAGGCACACAAGAATACAGAATTATAGCTCAACTGGATGCCCAAAATATTAAAGCATTACAAAACAGGGTACAGTTGTTAAGCAGGCAAAACTCAACTGCAGATAACGAGATAGAACAGGGGCTGAGTAGATTACTGTGGAAATGAAACAGGCAGGAAGAACATTAAAGTAGGTGCTGGAATATCATCATACAACATGTTTGCTTAGCCACATTTTCAACTTCAACTCTTCCCTGCACCCTGCCCATAAAGTTCAGGTACATGCTTAATAAGGCCTTGCAAGGAATATTCAGTTGATTAGCACAACATGCTTTGGCGCTTCACAAGAACCACATACAGCATATACCAGGCTTGATCAACAGGATTCTATATAGTGCAGAAAACTGTTGTGATCCAAACAAATAGATCAATAAAAATAATTGGTTGTCAGCTTCCCAAGGATGTTCAAGACAGTACCATACACGTATGCAAGTTTGTTATTTCATAATAGTCAATCGAAATACAATTTTAATCACTAGCAAATGGGTTACTCTTCATTCTATATTCCTTAAACTTTCTTGTATCTAGTATAATGTGCACAAAACAAAGGGAAAGAAAAACAATGAAGACACCTAAGTAGAAGGCTGAAATTTTGCCCCAAAAGTTAGAAAGAGGTTATTGCAAATGGTTCATTGCAACCAAAACAGCCAGTAAAACATTTCATTTTCTCCTTCCAAATGCCAATAATAGAACTTCTGTTGTTTTCCTGAAGACACATTTTGTCCAGATTTTTCACCGTGCACTCATTATGACAATATGAAAGAAATACCAGCATAAGCATCATGTGTATACTGCATAAGAGTATGCTTTTTGGTTGGCAAGTGGACCTAACTAGTTGGAGGCATTGCCACAGGGAATGTACTTGGGAGAACTTCTCTTAGCATTCATTTTAATCATCTGAACTGCACGCAAAAATCTTAAAGGGAAGGGGGCAGAAACAGAGACAGCGGTATGCAGGCTTAAATCTTTAAAGATAGTTAGACAAGTTGAGAAAGCTGTTGAAAAGACAATTCTTGGCTGCTTAAGATGGAAGCATGAATATAAAGCAAGGAAATTATGCTAGACATGATAAAATAATTTTAAAGGGTCTGCTAGAGCATCAAGGTCATTTGTGGACACTACACTTTAGAAAGAATGCAGAAGCAATTTGCTAAAATTTCACCAGACATGGAGAACTTTAAGGTTGAGAATGCTGTTGAGGGTGGGGGTGGATTTCACAGAGGATATTCAAAACTATGAATGATTTTAATAGGATAAATTAGGAGAAATGGTTTCTAGTGGCAGGAAGATTCTTAACTCAAGGAGACAGATTTAAAGTGTTTGGCAAAAGAACCAAATGCAACATAAGAAAAAATATTTTTAAAAATCTGAAATGCACCATCTGAAAGTGAAGCGAATGCAGGTTCAATAGCTACTTTTCAGAGGTCATTGGATAAATATTTGAACAAAATAAATTTTCAGGGCTATGGGAAAAGACACGTGTACAACTCTTGGATAGTTCCTCTTGGTTCTATTATAGATTTCAAGCTTGTGGTTTCTTTACTAAACAGCTTCAAGATCTACTTTGCTTAATGTTTTACAATGCTGTCTTTCCATAGACATTCCTTACGCATTAAGATCATTACAACAGTAACTAATAGATTTCCAATGGGGCAGAAACCAAAATATAATAATACTTAATTTACAGACATTTGGGAACATATACACTATATCTACCTAATTAACAGATATAGTCCCTTAATATTACTCAGGGTGATAAGAACTGAAGACAACTTAAGCTTCATTTAAAAGGCCATACTGTTATTTCATTCTTGTTCATAGTACAGATCCTTCGGCCCTCAATGTTGTGCTGATCTTTTATACTACTAAGATCAAAATAACCTACATACCCTTCATTGTACCAACTTCTATGTGCCTATCCAAGAGTCGCTTAAATGTCCCTAATGTATCTGACTCTACGACCACTGCTGGCAGTACATTCCACGCACCCATCATTCTGAGTAGAGAACCTACCCCGGCATCTCCTCTGAACCATCCTCCAATCACCTTAAAATTATGCCCCCTCATGATAGCCATGGGAAACCTTCTCTGGCTATCCACTCTATCTATGCCTCTCATCATCTTGTACACCTACATCAAGTCATCTCTCATCCTTCCTTGTTCCAAGGAGAAAAGCCCTAGCTCCCTCAACTTTTCTTCATAAGACATGCCCTACAGTTCAGGCAGCATCCTGATAAATCTTCTCTGTACCCTCTCTAAAGCTTCCATATCTTTCCTATAATGAGATGACCAAAACTGAAGGCGTTTAATTAGGTTCCCCATGGTAGGCTCATTCAGACATTAAGGAGGCTTGGGATACAGGGAAACCTGTCTGTCTGGATACAAAATTGGCTGGTCCATAGAAGTCAGAGGGTGGCGGTAGATGGAAAGTATTCAGCCTGGAACTCTGACCAGTGGTGTTCTGCAGGGATCGGTTCTAGTACTTCTGCTCTTCGTGACTTTTATAAATAACTTGGAATGAGGAAGTTTGCCGATGACACGAAGGTTGGTGGAGTTGTAGAAAGTGTGGGAGGGCCATTGTAGGTTACAACGGGACGTTGACAGAATGCAGAGCTGAGCTGATAAGTGGCAGATGGAGTTCAACCTGGAAAAGTGTGAAGTGATTCATTTTGGAAGGTCAAATTTGAACACAAAATGCAGGGTTAAAGGCAGGAATCTTGGCAGTGTGGAGGAACAGAGGGATCTTGTGGTCCATGACCACAGATCCCTCAAAGTTGCCACCCAAGTTGATTGGGTTATTAAGGCAGCATATGGTGTGCTGGTTTTCATTAGCAGGAGGATTAAGTTTAACAGCTGAGAGGTTATGCTGCAGCTCCATACAGCCCTGGCATCCTTTTTTGATGCTTGCGAATAGGGAAAAAAACGTTGAAACCAATGCACGGTGGCCCAGTGGTTAGCACTGCTGCCTCACAGTGCCAGAGTCCGGGGTTCAATTCCCGCCTCAGGCGACTGACTGTGTGGAGTTTGCACGTTCTCCCCGTGTCTGCGTGGGTTTCCTCCGGGTGCTCCGGTTTCCTCCCACAGTCCAAAGATGTGCAGGTCAGGTGAATTGGCCATACTAAATTGCCCGTAGTGTTAGGTTAGGGGTATGGGTGGGTTGCGCTTCGGCGGGTCGGTGTGGACTTGTTGGGCCGAAGGGCCTGTTTCCACACTGTAATGTAATCTAATGTAATCTAAATCAATGTAGTGAAGATGAACTCTGATGCTGCAGGGAACCAGAAATATTCACAGATAAAAAGTGGTTGGGAATCTTTTGCAACTCAGAAGTCAAAATAAATGATGAAACAATCAACAATCCCATAGTTGATGTCACTTGGATTCACAATTTCCCACGTAACCTGGAGATGGGCACAGATTCCTGATTTATGGTTATGACACAGAATACTCAACAAACTGAACTTGCAAGACTTTAAGCTTAAAGCTACAACACAATTGCCCGAACAAAATGAGGAAAGGGAGTTCAGGACAGAGCGAATATTAGACAGACTGGATTAAAACTATTTCTTTAGCATGAAAATGACAACAATGGTTTTGAAGAGAAAATAGTCTCAGAAGTTCTATTGAACGTTAGCTAGCAAGGACAACTGGATAAGATGGTGGTGGCCAGAAAATAAATGGGAAAAGCATCAAGATAGATCATAATGAAAAAGTGAGCTTCAGATTGAAGGGCAAACAATTTGGGTGAGACTCCAAAAAAATGGATGAGGATCTGGACAAGAGACACCAAGCAAAAGGCAGGATGCAGTTGCACAAATTGAGAGTTCAGAATGGATGTGGTGAGAGAGAATGTTTTATGGCAGTCATTTGTACAGAAAAGAAGGCTCACTTTGTTTAATCTATGGGCGGCACGGTGGCACAGTGGTTAGCACTGCTGCCTCACAGCGCCAGAGACCCAGGTTCAATTCCCGCCTCAGGCGATTCTCTGTGTGGAGTTTGCACATTCTCCCAGTGTCTGCGTGGGCTTCCTCCCACAATCCAAAAAATGTGCAGGTTAGGTGAATTGGCCATGCTAAATTGCCTGTAGTGTTAGGTGAAGGGGTAAACATAGGGGAGTGGGTCTGGGTGGGTTGCGCTTCGGTGGGTCGGTGTGGACTTGTTGGGCTGAAGTGACTGTTTCCACACTGTAAGTAATCTAATCTAATCATGATTAATCATAGCTGCATCTAATTCTGTTTGTCAAAATAAATCTTTGCAATGGCACAAACTGTTCAAAGTTTGTGCGAAGATTTGTAGCTCGGGTGCTCGTTGTTGTGGTTCTGTTCGCTGAGCTGGAAGTTCTTGTTGCAAACGTTTCGTCCCCTGGCTAGGCGACATCATCAGTGCTTGGGAGCCTCCTGCGAAGCGCTTCTTTGATGTTTCCTCCGGTGTTTATAGTGGTCTGTCCCTGCTGCTTCCGGTTGTCAGTTTCAGCTGTCCGCTGTAGTGGTTGGTATATTGGGTCCAGGTCCATCAACAAACACATCGACCTGGACCCAATATACCAACCACTACAGCGGACAGCTGAAACTGACAACCGGAAGCGGCAGGGACAGACCACTATAAACACCGGAGGAAACATCAAAGAAGCGCTTCGCAGGAGGCTCCCAAGCACTGATGATGTCGCCTAGCCAGGGGACGAAACGTTTGCAACAAAAACTTCCAGCTCGGCGAACAGAACCACAACAACATGGCACAAACTCCCAATCACAGTCAAGACAAATTAAAACAAAATGGAAAATGTTTTATGTCATTTATTAGTAAATTACACTATATTTTATCAGCCTAGGTCAACACTGAGCAACTCAAAGACCAATATCACAGATCTGATGCAGAGCAATGCTCACTCAACATGACACCAAACTCTTAAGACTGTTACTACTGCCACGTGGTTTATCCATTCCCTACAGTCATCTTTGTGAATTGCCAGATTTATACTATTAGCTGATGTCCCCCAGGTTAAATAAACAATATTTAAGAAAGTTTGAATGTGGGGTCAAGACATTGGACAAGATATATTTTCAAATATTATTCAAAGTGACAACATGAAAGGTACTGTATGTTCTTTATTGTCACACTGAATTTCGCATATACTCTACACCACCTCCGACCCAATGAAAGATACCAAGTTTCCCAGCTGTAGCATGTCCTTGAGACAATAATTTTACTATTAAGTTTCATAACATGCTGGCTACTCGATTTTAAAACAATAACTCTCTCAGATGTTGAGAGCTGGCTGCTGACCCACAGGTAAATACTCTGCACAGATTAAAGTTGACTCAAATGCTAACACCATGCTAACGTTTTTTAAATAAAATTTTAACCAGTCTGAAAACAATGTCTCAATTACTTCCGACCTCTTCCTGACACCAAATGAAAAAGGTTCTCTTCTCTCCTGTCCCCATTTTCAGACGGATGTGCATGAAAGGAAAATGTTCCTCAAGCTGACTGATTTGAATTCATCTAAGGTAAGATCATGTTGTTAAGAGCATGAAATCCATTTCAATTGGGAGCAGCTGAATCTTTTCCATGACATTTATTCAGCAAAGAAAGCAAAAGTGGAGCTGAAGGTTGCCAAATTGTAGATGGTAGTACCTTGGCCTAAAACTCAAGAAAGGTGCAGTTATTAGCAAATAATAACTTTCCATATTAGTTCCGAGAACAGAATACAAGTACATATCAAATTTTTTTCTTGACATGATTCTACTGTTCAAGTGTTAGCACCTAGTGAAGGTGTGAGTGAGGTTTCTCTTAGGACTGGAGGGGAGGAATGGGATGACAATAATGAGTTTTGAAAGAAAAACACCGATTGGAAACAATGAACTACTTGACAGTGTCAACATGGGTGTAGATCAACTAAATTCACCAAAGCTGGCAAATCTCACCTAAAGGGCTGCCATTCCTTGAATCAGTTCATAGTAGGCAGCTTGCAGAGCTTGGAAAACACACCAAAATGTCTGTAAATTATGAGTCAAGAAATCAAGAGCACAGGAAAAGAGCTATCTATATTTATGATGATCTTCGGGCACATTAATTCAACAGATGTAACAACGGTGTAAAATTGTTGCAGATTAGTACTTCTACTGAACTCGCAGTGGAAATTCAGAGATCGGCTTCTCTGTTTTCGGTGAGTGTGCAAAAATATCTGGAAAAGGGTGCCACACACCACTTCCATTTGTTATCACCGAAGGTAAACAAAGTTTGATATGGATTTACAAAATGTTCAGACAATGAACTGTACCTCATGGCAACTTTTCATAATTTATTTAAGTTCATGTCTGGTAGGTTTAAATACTGTAAGGATCCTCCCTGCTGCAATCCCGCATTTAAATTTTAACTCATGGGAGAAGCTTGCAGCTGCAGTGAGGCAGGATCCAGACTGAGACACACAGGGTAATGATAAGCTACATCTACTATGCCCAACTCTAAGCAATACAGAATCATGGGGGGGGGTTGGAACATGCCAATGAGCAACGCTTAAAAAAAAGTTTTGAAAATGCAGCAGGGGTAATACAGCATTTTTGTGCACCATAAAAAGTTTTTTCAAACTGAAAAGAAAGTAATGCCAAAGGTAGTAAAAAAAAAGGTCAAAACAAATTGGAAACACATCTTTGGAAAAACTAAAGAAAGGAAATTAACATACAATTTTAAACAGGAACAGACTAAACAAACCCACAGCATTTATGTTCCACGTGAACCTCCACTCATCCAACTTCAGCTAATCTATTTTCTCCTTCACATATATCTGACTTCCCCAGAAATAAATCTTTACTAGTTGCTTCAACTACGTGCTGTGATAGGGGACTCCATATTCCAATAATTCTATGGAAACTGAAACCTCTCCTGTACTTCCTACTAGATTAATTAGTGACTATTTTCATATTTATGACTAGTTCTGTTCTCCCCAAGTGGAAACAGCTTTCCTATATCCCACCCATCAAACCTTTATGTAACGTTGTGACAACTATCACTTCACCAACAAGCACTCTCTTCTCCAGAGAAGCAGCTTCTTGATAAATATGTACCTGTCAAGGACGGAGAAAGGGATCGAGCAAGGGAGCTGTGGTTTAATAAAGCCAGGTGCCGGCAGGTGGGATGAGATTGGGTTGGGATATCTGGACGTGTTGGATCGAAGGGTCTGTTTCCATGCTGTACATCTCTATGACGCTAAGTTGAATCTCTTGTCAAGAGGAAGGCGGCGGCTTATGTTAGGATGAGGCGTGAAGGCTCAGTTAGAGCACTTGTGAGTTACATGTTACCCAGGAAGGTCTTAACCAGAGAGTTAAGGAGAGCCAGGAGGGAACATGAGAAGTCTTTGGAAGGTAGAATCAAGGAAAAACCTAAAGCTTTCTATAGATATGTCAGGAATAAAAGACTGACTAGAGTAAAATTAAGGTCAGGGTTAGAGTAGTGCTGGAAAAGCACCGCAGGTCAAGCAGCATCCGAGGAGCAGGAAAATCGATGTTTCGGGCAAAAGCCCTTCATCAGGAATGAAGGGCTTTTCCAGCACCACTCTAATCTAGACGCTGGTTTCCAGTAGTGCTCACTTTTGACTAAAATGAAGGTCAGTCAAGGGCAGTAGTGGGAAATTGTGTGTGGAGTCCGAGGGGACAGGAGAGGCACTAAATGAATATCTTTTGTATGGAAAAAGACAATGCTGTCGAGGAGAATACTGAGATACAGGCTATCAGACTAGACGGAATTGAGATTCATAAGGAGATGGTGCTGACAATTCTCGCAAGTATGAAAATTAATAAGTCCCCTGAGGCAGATGGGGTTTATCTGGGAAGAGAGGAGATTGCAGAACCTTTGGCTTGGATCTTTATGTCATCATTGCCTACAGGAATAGTGCCAGAAAACTGGAGGATAGCAAATGGGCGGCACGGTGGCACAGTGGTTAGCACTGCTGCCTCACAGCGCCAGAGACCCGGGTTCAATTCCCGACTCAGGCGACTGACTGTGTGGAGTTTGCACGTTCTCCCAGTGTCTGCGTGGGTTTCCTCCGGGTGCTCCGGTTTCCTCCCACAATCCAAAAAATGTGCGGGTCAGGTGAATTGGCCATGCTAAATTGCCCGTAGTGTTAGGTTAAAGGGGTAAATGTAGGGGTATGGGTGGGTTGCGCTTCGGCGGGTCGGTGTGGACTTGTTGGGCCGAAGGGCCTGTTTCCATACTGTAAGTAATCTAATCTAATCTAATCTAATCTAATCAAATGTTGCCCTCTTGTTCAAAAAGGGGAGCAGGGACAACCCTGGTAATTATAGACCACTGAGCCTTACTTTGGCTGTGGGTAAGCATTGGAAAGGACTAAAAGAGATAGGATTATAAGATATAGGATTTATAATCATCTAGAAAGAAATAACTTGATTAGGGATAGTCGCCACAGTTTTGTGAAGGGTGGGTCGTGCCCTGAGTTCTTTGAGAAGGTGACCAAACAGGTGGATGAAGGTAAAGTGTTTGATAAGGTTCCCCATAGCAGGCTATTGCAGAAAATACAGAGGCATGGCATTGAGGATGATTTAGCAGTTTGGATCAGAAATTGGCTAGCTGAAAGAAGACAGAGGGTGGTGGTTCATGGGAAATGTTCATCTTGGAGTTCAGTTACTAGTGGCATACCGCATGGATCTTTTGGAGCCACTGCTGTTTGTCATTTATGACTCTGAGGGCATAGAAGGATGGGTTAGTAAATTTGCGGATGACACTAAGGTTGGTTGAGCTCTGGACAGTGTTGAAGGATGTTGCAGGTTACAGAGGGGCATAGATAAGCTGCAGGGCTGGGCTGAGAGGTGGCAAATGGAGTTTAACGTGGAAAAGTGAGAGATGATTCATATTGGAAAGAGTAACAGGAATACAGAGCACTGGGCTAATGGCAAGACTTTTGGTAGGGTGGAAGAGCAGAGTGATCTCAGTATCCATGTACATTGATCCTTGAAAGTTGGCGCCCAGGTTGATAGGGTTGTTAAGAAGACATACTTTCTGTTAACCTTTACTGGTAGAGGAATCGAGTTTCGCAGCCATGAGATCATACTGCAGCTCTACAAAACTCTGGTGCAGCTGCACTTATAATATTGCTTACAGTTCTGGTCACGGCTTTATACAAAGGACATGGAAGCGTTGGAAAGGATGCAGAAGAGATTTACCAGGTTATTACCTGGTATGGAGGGAAGGTCTCATGAGGAAAGGCTGAGGGACTTGAGGCTGTTTTCGTTAGAGAAGAAGGTTGAGAGATGACTTAATAGAGACATACAAGATGATCAGAGAGTTAAATAGGGTGGACAATGAGAGTCTTTCTCCTTGGATGGTGATGGCTAGCATGAGGGGACATAGCTTTAAGTTGAGGGATAATAGATATAGGATAGTTGACAGAGATAGTTTCTTTACTCAGAGCAATAACGGTGTGACACGCCCTGCCTGCAAAAGTAGTAGATGTGCCAACTTTGAGGGCATTTAAATGGTCATTAGATAAACATACAGATCACAATGGAATAGTGTAGGTTAGATGGGTGGCAGACTGGTTTCACAGGTTGGCACAACATCAGAGTGCTGAAGGGTCTATACTGCGTTGTAATGTTCTATGTTTCTTGATAGATACAATCTCAGTTCCAATAGTACTTTCTTTTGTACATTCAGTTCTGCAATATCCTTTTTAATAGTCTGGAGACCTGAATTCCATATAGTACACATTGTGATCTATTTGCGATTCTTCCCACATTTTAGAAAATTTCTCTTTTTTTGAATTCTGACCCTATAGCAGTGATTCCCAATGTTTTGTTTGCTTTATTCTAAACTGACCTTATTATCCTCGGTAACTACTGAGCGCTTTTTATTACCTGCAATCAGTTTCCTTTGTGCCGCTGTGTAAGAGGCTATTTTTGCAGAAACGTCTTTTTTTATTATTAAAATGTACCACCTTACAGGATCTACATGGAAACTCATTTGCCAAGTACACACACATGCTGACAGATTGCAGTAAATTCAAACCAACCAACCAATTTAACAAAGCTTTATAAATTTAGCTTCAGTTAACTCAAGAGCTTTTGGCCACAGTCAACTCTGCAGACCTTTTACTCAAAACATTATAAAACTGGTTTACTTACCATCCAACCTTGGACCACCTCCATATCTAGCATAGAAGATATCAGCTGCTTTCTGAGAAATCCTTTTGACATCACAGATTTTATCAGGAATAAGTCTGTTATGTGCACACAGGTGGCAAGAATTATCAATTGGTTTTGTTACTGCCGAGTCATCCAGCCACTTCCGTAACCAGTCCACTGGTAGAAATTCATAGTGCTCATCTAAAACAAAAAAAATCCAGAAACTTTACACTAGCAAACATTTAACTAGCTACTTTAATGAGACATATGAAATAAAGTTTTCAGATAATCTTCAGCAGGTATACAGGCAGTGTTCATTTGTGCAGGAAACAATAAGTGCAGGCGGCTGTGTACATGTGACAGACTGAGTGACCACATTTACTGTCGTAATTCATACTGCAAACTCAAACTTAATAAACGGTTATTTGGGAGACACCTCAATGGACTGGTCACACTTGGAACTTTATATTGCATGTCATGCTTGCGGAAGACATGGTTAAGATTTTAAAAAAAGTTTACACCATTACTGGTAGTATGCTTTGGGGAAGGGGGATGGTGGCAAAGAGACATAATAGCTGATTGCAACATGATTTACTGAGACATATACTGAGATGGAAAACATTTCATTAAGTTTGCCCCCTTCCATTCCAGCATGATGCAATAATAATGGATTGTTGACTATCAACCTCCAGTATTTGAGACACAGGAGATGAAAAGAACTCGGTTGATACAAAGCAATGGGAATTATAGATGCAAAGTGACCGAGGCCTTCCAAACGTACTACACTTCCCACATTGCCTCTCAAATTATTACAGGAAACAAGTCCTGCCCAAATCTTCTGAGGAGCGGCAATACAAAATAGGAAAATTAGACTATTTGATCTCAAGTGGTCACAGCTTGTCTGCTCATGTTTCAAATTCCATATTCTTATCTAACCCTGATAACCCTTGATTCCCTGCCTAACCTCTCCACCTCTGTCTTAAATATATTTAATGACCCTGCCTCCTCCACCTTTCAGAAAAAAAAATTCTCATCTTTGTCCTGGAAGGGCACCTAGTTTTAAAACGTTATCCTCTGGTTCTGGATTGACCTACAAGAGGAAACATCTTTTCTATGTTCACCTTGTCAAGGCCACTTAGGATCTTAAAAGCTTCAATTCCGCACATTTCTAAACTCCAGTACATTCAACCTTTTCTCAAAAGAGAATCCACTCATTTCAGCTAACAATGGAATAAACCACTTCTGGACTGGCTCCAGTGTGTTTACTTCCAATAAATATACAAAAACTGTGCAGCATATTGAGTTGTGGTCTCACCAATGCTCCGCAAAACTGAAGCATAACATCCTTAAATTGAAGTCAATCTCTTTTTCTTAATTCACAGATGGGACATGTGTCATTGGCTAGCCAATTTTTATTAGCTGCCAGTGAGAAGGTGATGGTGAGCTGCCTTCTTGAACCGATGCTGCGTATATTTGGTAGGTAGACTCTCAATTCCACTTGGGAGGAAATTCCAGGCTTTGCACCATGACAGTGGAAGAATGGCAATATATTTCCAAGTCAAAATGGTGAACGATTTGGAGGGAACTTGTAGGAAGTGGTGTTCGCCTGTATCTGCTGCCCTTGTCCTTGTGGATGGAAGTGGTTAAGAGTTTGGAAGTTGCTATCTAAGAATTTTTGGTGAATTTCTGCAGTACATTTTGCTGATGGCACACACTATTTCTACTGAGTGCCGATGAAAAAAAAGTGGATACTTGTGGATCTGGTGCGAATCAAGCATGCAGCTTTGTCCTGGGTGGTGCCAAATTTCTTGAGTATCGTTGGAGCTGCACCCATCCATGCAAATGGGGAGTATTTCATCACACTCCTGACTTGCGATGGTACTTGATGGGCAGGATTTAGGGACTCAGGAGGGGAGTCTCTCATTTCAGCGTTCCTAGCTTAAGACATGCCATTGTAGCTACTGTGCTTATGTGGTGAGTCCAGTTGCATTTCTGGTCAATGGTAACCCCCCCCCAGGATATTGGTTGTGGGGAACTCACCAATCATAACAACATTGAATGACAAATGGCAGTGGTTAGATTGTCTCCTATTGGAAATGGTCATTGTCTGGCATGAATGTTGCTTGCCAGTTGTTAGTCCAAACCTGGTTGTTGTCCAGATTTTGTTGTATTTGAATATAGGCTGCTTCAGTATTTGAGGAGTCATGCATGGTGCTGATGGAGGGAAAGTCTTGATGAATTAGCTAAAGATGGCTGGGCCGAGGACATTTCCCTGAGGAACTCGTGCAGAGATCTCTTGGAGCGGAGATGACAGCTCTCCAATAACCACCTCCAATTCTTTGTGCCAGATATGACTTCAATCAGTAGAAACAGTTTTCCCCCTAATTCCCATTGATTCCAGGTTTGCTAGCATTCCTTGATACTACACAGTCGAATGCAGCCTTGATGTCAAGGCTGTCACTCTCACCTCACCTCTGGAATTTAGCTCTTTTGTCCATTTTCAAACAAGGCTGTAATGAGGTTACGTGCTGATTGGCCTGGCAGAACCCAAACTTGGCATCACTGGCAGGGTGGAGAAGATAACTGATCTTCTTAACTAGCTCAGTGAAAGTGCCCCAGTTTCACCTTGATACCTCACACTCACTATCTCCGCTACTGAACCTACCATTTCCTGCAACATCTTCCCCACTCATTCTCATCCTCACTAACATCTGACCCTGACTAACTCAAGTCTCTTTTGCACAGCCTATTCACCCCCTCAGGGCATCTGCACACATGCACCAAAAGTAACAGCTTGCCACCCACCTTTCTCTCCCTCACCCACTATGTGCAGAGTTTCCTGACTCAGATCACTCTGAGCAGCTAACTGACCATGTCCAAGTACCTGTACAGGTCATTCTGCTATAATGCGCGTTTCATTAATGTGAATTCGTGACTGACAAATTGGGGACTGTTTCTAAAGCGCCAACTTTAAAGTGTGTATTGGTTATAACACGATTCCCATCCCATTAGTTTAAATGGTACTGCTATTACACAATTTTCTTACACCATGGATTGCATGAGCACGAATCAACTGCGTTATAGCAGAACTGACTGCACTGGTGATTCTTTTGCAGTTGGTTACCATAGTGATTAGTCACAGACAGAGTCTGCTTGTATTCTTTAACATCTAAACATATTTTTTAAACAACAAAGAGAAAAAAGCTCTTAATATAAAATAACAAAGCCAAGTTTCAAACTGCTCCTCAACACTATCCTTTTACTATTAGTCAATTCCAGTGAAATTTCACTCTTGTCTCAACACTAAGCTTTTAAATTAACAGATTGCTCGCAGCTTCTTGTCCTCAGGCTGTAGAGACATTTTCACAATACTTTTCCAAGTCCACTAGAAAAAATATTTCACAATACTCTTCAAGAAGCTCTTCACGAGCCGACTGATCACGTGACACCGACTGGAGACCAGTCCTCCGCGCACCACGACACCTCGTGCCTGGGATGAGAATCATGTAACAGCGGATGGGAGCTCGCTTCATATTTTTAAAAAAAAAGGTCGGCAATTCACAAATCATGTTTAATAAGCTCGCATTGTAGGGGAACTACCTGTACTGTGTACAGTTCTGGTCGCTCTGTTACAGAAAGAATATTGTTAAACTGGAGAAGGTTCAGAAAAGATGGACTAGGATGCTGCTAGAACTGGAATGTTTGAGTTATAAGGAGATGCTGTATAGGCTGGGACTTCTTTCACTGGAGTGTGGGAGGTTGAGGGGCGACCTTATAGGAGGTTTATAAAATCATAGATAAGGTGAATAGCAACAGTCTTTTCCCTGGGATGGGAGAGTTCAAAACTAGGGGGCACATTTTTAAGGCGAGAGGAGAAAGATTTAAAAAAAGAGAATCTTGCAACGTCTTTTTAAAAACACAGAGGGTGGCTTGCATATGGAATGAACTGCCAGAGGAAATGGTAGATGCAGGTACAGTTACAACATGTAAAAATCATTTGGATGGTACATGAATAGAAAGGTTTCAGAGGGATAGGGGCCAAATGCATTCAAATGGGACTAGTTTAGTTTGAGAAACTTGGTCAGCATGGAAGAGTTAGACTGAAGAGTCTGTGTTGCTCCAAGACTAAAATAAATCCAACGGACATTGATAGGCTAGATAACAGGTCAAAGTATGGCAAATAGAATTTAATGTGTTAAGTCTGAAAATGCCCGATCTCGGAAGCTAAGCAGACTCAGGCCTTGTTAGTACTTGGATGGGAGACCGCCTGGGAATACCAGGTGCAGTAGGCTTTTACGGGGCGGCATGGTGGCTCAGTGGTTAGCACTGCTGCCTCACAGCACCAGGGTCCCAGGTTCGATTCCAACCTTGGGCGACTGTCTTGTTTGGAGTTTGCACATTCTCCCAGTGTCTGCGTGGGTTTCCTCTGGGTGCTCTGGTTTCCTCCCACAGTCCAAAGATGTGCAGATCAGGTTAAGTGACCATGCCAAATGGCCCATAGTGTTCGGTGCATTTGTCAGAGGGAAGTGGGTCTGGGTGGGTTACTCTTCGGAGGGTCGGTGTGCACTTGTTGGGCTGAAGGGCCTGCTTTCACATTGTAGGGAATCTAATCTAATCAAAGCATGAAGTTATATATTTTGGTTAGAAAAATGAAAAGACAAGTTATTATTTATATGGAGAGAAACTTCACAATCTGGATGCCCTCATTCATAAGTTGCAGAAAGCCTGTGTGCAGGTGTGGCATGTAATAGAGAGAACAGACAGAATCTCTAAATTTATTGCTAACCTGATAGACTATAAAAGCAGGGACATATTGTTGCAATGAGACAAAGCATTGGTGAGACCACTGCTGGAATCCAGTTTCTTACTAGAGAAAGGATGTAACTGCATTTGACGCAGTTTGGAGAAGGTTCACTTAATTCCAGAGACGAAAAGGTGAGATTGAGTGGTTTTGCCAGAGTTTAGAAGGATGAAAGGAGATTTATTTGCAATATCTAAGGTGGCAGAGAGGACTGACAATGAAGGCGCAGAACAAATACTCTCGCTTGTGAAGCAACCTAGTAAGTTAGGCTATAATTTAGGCTAATGGGTGGCAGATTTAAAACAAATGATGAATTACTTCTCTGAAAGGGTACTGAATCTGTAGAATTTTCTATTCGAGCATGGCGGACACTGGGACACTGACTACATTTGAGGAGAGACACAGATTTTTAATTAGATGTGGATTGAGAATTATGGTGAGATGACAGGAAGAGAGAATTGAGGCCAAGATTAGATCGGCCGTGATTGGAGAAAATAGTGGAGCAGGCACGAGGGATGAAATTGCCCAGTCCTAGTTCTTAAGTTTTTAACAGGATAGCAAACTTAACATAGTTTGTTGCTTACCTTTATGAAGCAGAGGAATCTTATGAGGTGAATTTTCAATACACCAAAGGATATTTGGAGAAAGTGGGAATATGGCATTGGAATGGAGGATAAGCTATGAGCCCACCTAATGGCAGAGGATGCTCAAAGGGCTGGATTTGCCTACACCGGTCAAGTTTTTTATGTTTCTTACTAACCATCTTCTGGAAATCCAAGTGCAGTAATTCTACACATTCCTCTTAATGCAAAGTACATGTTATGCCTTCGAATAACTCCACTAATTGGTTGAACATTATTTCCCCTTGGCCGATTCTGTTGGTTAACTTTCCAGATTCCCTTCAAGTTTTCCAAGTGCATAGCTATATTCTCTTGGATCAATTCTAGCACCTTTCTCACAACAGAAATCAAGATAACTAGTCTACTGTATCCTGTTTGCTGCCACCTTTCCTGAATTGAGGTGAGATTTGCTATTTTTCAGTCTGATGGAACAAAGCAACTTTAGAAAATTAAGTTAAAAATCACACAACACCAGGTTATAGTCCAACAGGTTTAATTGGAAGCACACGAGCTTTCGGAGCGACGCTTCTTCATCAGGTGATTGTCACAATCACCTGATGAAGGAGCGTCACTCCGAAAGCTCGTGTGCTTCCAATTAAACCTGTTGGACTATAACCTGGTGTCGTGTGATTTTTAACTTTGTACACCCCAGTCCAACACCGGCATCTCCGAATCATGACTACTTTAGAAAATTAACACCACATCTACTACCTCATTAACAATCTCTCGAGACCCATCGATCACCTCTGCCATTTCTTTATTATCTACTATAAACTCCACTTTCTCACCCTCTGGAGGACCAACACTCACTTATTAATTTTTCCTTTCTTTAAAAACATACCTACACAAACTCTTGCTATCTGTTCTTATTTTCTGAGCTAGCTTGCTTTCAGTCCAATTTCTTGATTAACCTTTTAGTCACTTGCTGCCATCACTTATGTCTTGACCAATATTATGGCCAACACTCATCTTTGCCCGATTTCATGTTTTTCCTTACATTTGAGGCTTTCATTAACTTTAGTTAACCAAAGATGGTAAGTCTTCTCTTAAGAACTTTGCATAGTCAGAGTACATTTATTCCAAGTACTCTGTTAAAAAAAAATTCCCTTAAACACTATGCATCTATGGTCTGACTTTAGCTTAGTATCATCACAACGCTAGTCCCTTTCTTCCTAAAAGCCGTTCCTTGGTTCAAGGAGACTCTGTCCTTGATTTTCTTTCAGAGGGGCAATAAACTGGGCCGGGGTCCAATCAGTCTGGTTTGGTACATAGATGAAAAGGATTTAGAGAAGCCTTTTGTTTATATGTAAACAGATGAGACTTCAGGCTAAAGTGGTCATGCTTTAGAAGTATAAAGAGAGGGGACTGGTCAGCTCTATAGCTGGGCTGAGCTGGCTTTAGTTCAGTCTTGAACTGGGAAGTTCAACAGGGAGCTGCGTGGAAACTTTCTCTCTCTTTTCTGCCCTTCAACTTCAACCTATAAGCGTGTTCCATTTATACTGGGTTTTAAAGGGAGTTGGCTTATTGGGACTGTTGTGTATATCCGGAACAGCATAATTAAGTCTAGTTGGATATGTTGAGCTCTGTAGAGGTTCTTTGTTCTGTTCTTTGTGTTTCATTGTGTAATTTTGTGACTAAATTTTTGTCTGTTTTAAAATCTAGTAGTCAACTGAGCTAGCTTACTCTGGGTAATTGTCACAGTACGCTTACCGAAACAAATTGCAAAATTATGGTCTGGGGCTGCCTGCTTAAGAATGTTTTGAGTGGTCTGGCCTAGTCCATAACAGTATGCCAGTTCACTTTAGTGAGCTCAGCTTTCATGCCCATATAATTGCCCTCATTTAGATTTAAAATACTAGTCGTAGACCCAACCTTTTCCCTACTATTCCTTGTCTTCCTCCAAGCCAATTCCACAACTGGACCTCCAAACTGTTCTACAAATGCCATCCTTAATTTACAGTGCTAACCCTCCTTTAACAATTTTTCTAATTTTCATGAATGTTACTCACCCCGAATATTGTGTCTTCCTGAAGCCACGTCTCTATAATGGCTTTCAAATTGTCTATATTTACTTCAATGTTGCTATCACTTCATTTACTTTGATTGGAATGCTATGCACGTATAGAATCTTTAGTTTTGCCTTCTTTCTATCTTCTTAACATCTTCTCCAGTGCTATTCCACCCCCCCCCACCCGCCCTTTCCCTCCCTTTAACCCTAATTGCCCATACCCATGCCGCCCAAATGTTTTCACTCAGAACAGTTCAAAACTCGGGGTCACTAACATGCATTCGCCATTGACCAGGACATGGCAGCATCAATGCAGCTTTGAGAATTGCAAATCTTAGTAAGAAATGAGTGAAGCTAAATTATTTCTGTTTCTCTTTGAAACAAGATTAGGCTTTGATTTTGGTGTATTAATAATGGGAATGCCAACAGCATTCAAAGTTATTACAGGGCAAATAGATAGCTTGCTAACTCTTAGCAAAACCGTGTGAAATGCAAATTCAGAAGCTGTCAATGATAATCTACTCCTCTAGAGACTATGCTATTGAAGTTTTTACCAAATAAATCTGCACATATATCACTGTCATGGAACGAACTTAAGGCAGCGACAAAAGTCACACTGAAGACAGATGAAAAAAAGGTTAGTGAGACCGTTGAGGTACAAACAGTTTTCCTTTTAAATGGCATACCACCACCCTCTCTAGCCCAGAAAAGCTAAAAAGCATGGAATCTCCTTCCCCAAAAGAACATTCAATGTTTCTTTAAGTAAGCATTTCTGTTTTTTTTCCTTTGCCTCTCCTACAATCGTGTGTATAATCTTTATGTCGCTTTCTATACAATTATTTAAATATAACTTATACTTCCCATTCTTTATTCCCTTGCTTGAAGGCTGTGTCACTATGTGGATTCCTCAATTTGATTAATTATAATTAAAAACAAATACGATGTGAAAAAAGTCACTTACATTTGAATGGATAAACCTCACCTTTTTATGGCAAGTTTCGTGGGTAACAAGAAAGTATTGCAATGCCATGGTCCTGATGTATTTGAAAGCACAGTCTCGCAGTGATATCCTGGGACAACAGGCTTATGAAGAAGCAGGTCATATCAGGCAGCAATAACAATTTTCTGGGCAGGAGCAGTCACTAGATGCTACAATTTGACTTTCTCTTTAATAACAGTGAGCGGCATTAGAATAACTTTTCCTCCTATCACAAAAACTTCAGGCCTTCATATATAAAAGGAAGAACACTGACTCTCAATCAATAATTGACATTTTTCTATCTAATTTCACTTGTCTACTCATTCGGCAGCATATATCACTAAATTAGTCAATCAAGATTAGGGATTGGACTAATACTCCCCTTACCTAGCAGAGAATAATTGAGCAAGACAGAGCTCAACGGCCTCCACTGAAACACAAAGCAAGTCTTCTGCTTGTATGGCCTTTTGTTCACAACGGGATAGCTGGGCAATGTGGGGGTGCACTAGCTACAATTTTTAATTTAGACTTGGAATGGTTTTCCTTGCCAGAGAATAAAACCACTCAAAATAATGGTTGATAGGTTTAACTTCTCTGACAGGATCAAGCAACTTTCTACTATTACGTACACGCTGTCATCTCTGCGGGACAGATTTACTGAGTAAATTGAATAGGTTTTTTCCAAAAGAAATTGTTCAGATAGATGGACATATTAAATGTGAACTCTACCCTCCAATAAATTTACAGACCTTCTTTAGCTGGTAACATGTTAAAGAGCTCTTGCACCTCCTCATGCTTGGCTTTGCCTTTGTCCACACTCTGCTTCCGCATCTCAGCCATTTCCATGCACCACTCCTCAAATTTTTTGTTATCACGTTCAACCATTTTTTGTAAATGTGCTGCAAACAAAAATAAATGAAAGGTCTTCAAAAACCAAAAGTTTACATATGTAGAGCCGTATGTAAATCAAATATCTCCACTGCATGCAATGGGGAAAAACATTTCAACATTCTGAACAATAATAATTAGAAGCAATCTTTACTCAATTAATTTCATAATATAATAGATATACTGGCATTTTAATTTTGAAAATCACTGGAGGCTGTTAATGCAGGTTTCTTCCAACATGGAGATGTACGTTGTACTATAAACCAAATAGCTTTTCTGAAAACAAAACTTCACTGTACAAATTCAGATTATTTAGCTTAAATGGAGTGGGAACAACCAGTGACACAAAAAACAGACCGGGAGAGCTGCCAATGGACTGGAGCAAAGTTGGCTCCTGCTTGGGAACTGGTGTAGCTTGGTCAGACCACATGGAAGCCTCTTATAGAAAGATGGCAGTGTTAATAATTTTACGTTTATTTCTTATTTTCCTAATGTATACTTATACTATGTATACCTGTAATGTAGTGTAACATTTCTTCCTTATTTTCTCTATTTTTTGTGCTGTTATGAAGTTGAAGGCATTTACTGTACATTTAAGATAGAGAATGCTGTTTTGAACTGAGAACTTACAAGCACCTATATATGACTAATTGGCAGTTCCAGAGTGTACTGGAAAATTAAGAAGTTGTAACATTTGGCTATGAAATGACTACCTGAGTTTTGGTATCTGTTTTGACAACAATTCTAATTTAACCAGGTTAAATTATGCCCCAGGGTACTAAAATCCAAGACTGAATCCATTGTATTGCCACCAACATTGAACCAATGAGACGATCTGATGTTGGAAGTATAACAATGCTGACATTTTGAAAATTTGAGACAGCGCAACTGTCATCGAGACAGAAACTTCTGCAGAGTTAACACCCTGCTCTCCAAGAACTTAGAAATACTCTATCAAAGGTACCTTTTCATATGAAACATATTCGCAGTAAAAAGAAAGACGATGACCCAGGGAGATCCTCAGCTGGAAGAAGAAAGACACAGAACACGAAAGCTGCTGTGTGGTTTTGAAATTAAGTTGATGCAATTTTGTAAGTGTCTTATTGGAACAGCATATTGTTATAGAATTGGAGGCAGATAATAAGCAGTTAGGAGAAAGTGGAGCTTAGAATTGTGAATTATTGTTTAAGGTTCACTTTTAGGGTAAAAAATTGAATTTTTTAAACTCTAAAAGTGAACATTAAAACAATAATTCACAATTCTATTGATTTTTTTCCTTAAATAGTGGAATTGGTGAGTTCTCTGTCACTCTTTAACAGATTACAAGTGAGGTGAGCTTTTCTGGGTGTTTGGTTTAATTAATAGAGGGGCTCACGTCCGTGTCGTAACAGTACTTAGGTGCCTAAGATGGTACTGTGCGTTGGCGACATTGTACACTTTTCATTGTACTCCTGTTCTTTTGTAACTTGACTACACGTGACAATAAACCTAATTCTAATTCTCCTGGGTGAGCCTAACTGCAGGTATGTCATCCTCGTGGCAGTAATGCAGCATGGCCTAGTCCTGCCCTACTGCTTTCCCTTTAATTCCAAACCACACTTCAATGTTTAGTAATATGTGATACAAAAATCACCCACATTAAAAGGCATCACATTTCCAGCTGAAAGTACTACGAATTCTAATTTACTGAGTTGTGGATGCTTACGTGGGAGTTGAACAGTTATTTCCTTTTCCTTGCCTCCTTCCACTTTACGTCTGTACACCAACATGTAAGCATTCCGCGAACAGTGAACACCTTTAACACACTTGGGTTTTCGTGTCTGTGACTTTGAAGGTTCAGCTAAAAATATGCAAAAAAAAAACCATTTCAATACTGATAAAATTGAACTGTGCAAGAAAGGACAAGATAACATCTTTAGGTACACCTGGAATAAAACTAATGGTTAGACTACTAAAGAGGAGGAGTTGATTGCTCTCACTAATTAGCATGGTACATTTTTTTTTAAATAAAAGCAATAATATTTACATGATATTATGAAACATTGTAACAAGATATTCCAAATGACAAAGTGTAGACATTCAACTTACCAATATGACTTAATTTGAATACAGCAACTCAAGTTAATCTTTCAAATATGAGGTGGTCAGGCAAAATACCAGAGTTCAATTATTTTCATATCTGAACTATATGCTGCTGCTCTTCAAAATCATGTGAAAATATCATATTAGATTCTAAGAAAATTGATGACGCCCAGTTCTATCTTGCTATCACTTTCAAATCCAACACTTTTCCTTGGGAGTCCCTCAGGATCGAGGATGGCTTTCTTCCACTTTAGTGCTGTGGGCCCTGGAATAACTAAATAATGGGCTATTGGAAATGCAAACCATGACAGGTATTGTTGACTGAAGCAGGTGGATGAGATGCTTTGACTTTGATATGTTCCTTCCTCTGTTTGCACTTGGCCTCCATCGGGGTCAGTCAGGAACACAAAACAGTTGTCTTCTTCCAAGTTCCTACTTCTTTAAATTGGACAGTCTTCAGCTGGAGATTCCATGGAATCAGTGGGGATATTAGATTTATTAGGGATGTTACAAGGACATCCCGGAAATGTTTCCTTTGGCCTCCTGGTATTCACCTACCACAAGGGCAGCCTCCTGGTATTCACCTACCACGAGGGCAGAAAGGAACTTGCCTTGAAGTCAAATATGTAGCACCACAATATTGTGCATGTTAGCTTGATAGAAGACACTGATATTGGAAGGTCTATTCTGCCACTGGATTTGCAGCATTGTGTGGACGCATTACTGCTAATATTTCTCAAGGAATTTGAGATGTCTGCCATAACTGTCCATGTTTCCAACACACACATTGGGCCAGTTAACATTGCTAATCCTGTAAATCATTAACTAGGTGCCAAGTGGGAGGTCTTTACCATCCAACCTGCTGCTCCTTAGATGCTCAGAGGCTTGTTGGCACATTGTAGATGATGCTGAATTTTAAGGACAATGTCTCTTCTCATTCAGAGGAAGCTTCCAAGGTATAGGAATGATCCACTTTGTCCAGTGACTCGTTATAAATCCTCCTAAGGGCAGTGATATGTTTCAGGAGTTGACTGGTAGAAGACTATGGTCTTCCAGATACTGAGCCTAAGGCCCAACCTTTCATATGTCCCTATGAATATATTACCAATGGTTTGGAGCTTGGTCTCAGCAGGTACACATGCCAGTTGTCTACTGCAGTTTGATGACAGAGGTTGGGGTGTACCTGGTTCTGAACTGAACATCACGTCAGCTAAACAGTTTTCTGCTTGCCCAGTAGATTAGCTCCACACCAGTGGAGATACGGGGTATAGTGTGAATGGAAGGAAAATGGAGAAGAGCATTTGCCTGGTAAGTCAACTTGGCCAGATCCCAGTCTGCACATGCACTAGGCCTAAGATGAAGATTGCATTCTTATGCATTAGGCAGATGGCAGCACAGAATTTCTGTAGGCATCCAACTTGGAGGAGGATGCTCCAAAAGTCAAAAAGGTGTGGGGGGAGGTGGCTGTTGCTTGTTGACAATTTCAAGGAAAATGAAATGGGTATACACTCGTTTCCTAAATACAGTCATAATGACACAGGAGATCAGCTGGCAGGTTTTCCTCCTATCAGATTTTAAAAACTTTATTCACAGAATGTGTACTTCACTTAATTGGCCATCATTACTTTGCCCATGCCTTGAGAATGCGATTGTGACCTGCTTTCTTGCACCAGTGCAGTCTATTTGGTATAAATACACTCAATTCTGTTAGGAAGGGAGTTCCAAGATATTGAGTCAGCAACACTGAAGGACCAATACTGCATTTCCAAGATAGGAAGTGGCTTGCAGAGGAGCGTGCAGGTGATGCTTCCAGGTCCATGTTACCTTTATGGAAAGTGACATGTAAGAAGCCTTAGTGAATTTCTGCAGTGAATCTTGTAGATGCACACATGCTGAGCATCAGGACTGAATGCAGTGCCAATCAGGTGAGCTGTTTTGTCCTGAATCAGGTCCAGTTTCTTGAAGTGTCGCTGAAGTTGCACTCACCCAGACAAATTGGAAGTACTCCATCGCACTCCTAATTTTTACCTTTTGGATGGTGGAGAGGCACTAAGGAGTCAGGAGGTGATTTACTCACTACAGGATTCCTAGCTACTGACATTTTCTTGTAGCCACTATATTTATATGGATGGTCCAGTTCCTGGTACTATCACCTGCAAGAGGCTAATTATGGGGATTCAGCAACGATAGTGCCACTGAATATCAACTGGGGATGGCCAGAATCTCTCTTGCTAGAGAATACCATTTACTGGCAATTGTAAAGCATGAATTTTATTTATCACTGGTCAGCCCAACTTTGTATATTGCTGCATTTGATAATGGACTACGTCAGTACCTGAGGAGGCACGAATGGTACTGAACATTACTGAGGTGTACAAATATTCCCACTCCTGACCTTATGATGGAGGGAAGGTCATTGATGAAGCAGCTGATGGTTGGGTTGAGGTCACTATCCCAACAAAATCCTGCAGTGATGAGCTGGAACCAAGATTACTGTCTTCCAATTGTCACAATCATCTTCCCTCATACCAGATATGACTTCAACCAAAGAGTTTTCTCCCTGATTATCATTGATTCCAGTTTTGCTAGGGCTTCTTGATACCACACTCAGTCAAATGCAGGCTTTGTCAAGGCCTGTCACTCTTACCTCACTGCTGGGATTCAGCTCTTGCCTCCAGGTTCGAACCAAGGTTGCAAAGAAGTCAGGAGCTGAACAGCCATGGCTGCAACCAATCTCATTGAGCTCAGGTTACTGTCAAGCTGCTTGAGAACACTGTTGATGACTTCTTACATCATTTTACATATGAACAAGAGTAAACTGACAAGCCTGGGCAATTTTCCACACTGTCGAGGAGATACCACTGTAGAGGCCCAGCAAGTTCTATTGCTGGAATATCATCAGGGCCCTTGGCCTTTGCAATCTCCAATGCCTCCAGCCATTACTTGATATAAGGTAAAGTGAACCAAATTGGCTGAAGACTGGCATTACATTCATCCATTTGGTACATCTAACTGAAAGCTGCTGCAAGAACTTCAGTCTTATCTTTGATGTACCAAGCTCCTCCAACATTCAGGATGGGATACTTGTGTGCCTTGTTGTTGGTTCCCTCACCACCTGCCACCAAGAGTTCATTCTTAAGAGTTCACCTCAGTTCATTCTTAGAAGTCATGTCCTACACCTGCAACCGATTTTAATGTTTGAATGAATGTTTGCATCAGCATCTGCCTCTAGTCTCAACGCATCCACAACACTCCTACATTGTCTCTATACTGTCCAGGGTTTGGGGATGAGCAGCATTGTCTGACTTCCATTTCATGTTGCACTGAAACTTCCACCAATTAAAATAAAGCTGAAGCCATCACCAACAAATCCCAAAAAAATTACTTGCATAACGACTGATTCCATTGCCTCCTGTCTCAAGCTAAACCAGAAACTGTTTCCCCTGGCGTGACCCTGAGGTAAGCCTGTGATTCCATATTCCTTCCAACATGAAGATGACTACTTTCACCCATTTAAAATTGCTATCCTTACCTCATCCCATCTGCTACTTTCACCACAACCAGATCAACCGTTCAAACAATATTCTGGGAAGCAACTATCGTCCATCCTCCATAAACATGAGTCCATCCAGATTCACTCACCCATCACCCTTCTGCTAGCTGATCTGCACTGAGTAATCACCAACACCTCCATCTTAAAATTATCATTGCATTCAAATCCATCCATGGTCTTGTTCCCCCGCTTCTCAAACTTTGCCCAAACCCACAACACTATGCAACTGGAAGAAGGGGGGGGGAACTGCAAATGCTGGAGACTCTGCACTCTTCCAACTCTCTCCCCTTCTCTGTTCCACCATTCCTGGCAGTTTTGATGCAAGGTCTGGAATTCCCCAAGTGAATAAACCTCAATTTTTCTCAGACCGCTTAAGGCATTCTCTAAAGCTTACTTCAAATGGATATATTTTTGTTCACCCATTCTCATGTGGGTAGGTAAATTCTTTGTTTCAGTGTGCTCCTATGAAACAGTTGGGAGGACAGTTTATTGTACTAGGGGTCCCATATTAATACAGGTTGCCAAATTAGCAATCTTGCACAACTCTACTGTTTACTGCAAGGAAGAAAGCCGTATCCTGTGAACAGTATCCAGTGTCAATAACTAACACATTATCAAATCAATCAACTATGACATTCCAATTATTGCAATGAGCCCAATTCAAAGATTTAACTTGAGCGATTTAAATTATGAAGAAACAAATACAGTGATACTCAGGATAGATGCTGATGCAAACTAGGAGTAAACTGCGATTAAACAGTGATGGTATATCCCACTATAATTGGCTTCAGCACCACTTGGTTAAGGAAGGTAAGTAGTTGAGGTTTGTTATAGATGGCTATCCAGCAGCTTACTTGCAGGCAAAGGGTCATGGATGAATACACAGCAGGGAAGAAGTCTGATGTCTTCTTCAATAACTGAATGTGTGTGGGATGAAGGATAAGAAAACAAATGTCTGGGGAAGGGGAGGACACAAAAATAAGGAAAAGACAATTCACACAATATCAATGAATTATCTGGTCAAAGACAATAGCTGACCATTTAATTATAAGGAGGTAATGAACAGCAGCAAATCTTTAACCAGTTTTATTGTGTAGAAAAAAAAGCCAATTACTAAAATTAGCAGATTTCAACACAGTCACAAAACTTAGAGGATTATGATACAAATTTGTGCAAACAATTCCTTGTATGATTCCACCGCAGGGTGTGGCAGGCTTGATACAAAGGAAAATGGAAATCCAGCCATCCAATACCACTATTACACACTCCTACTGTGGAATCATTGGCTAACAATATTCACAGAAAGACTACAAACAAGTGACCACCCCATTCCCTGTATTTGGAAAGTGTGCAAACATGAAACTCCATGAAAGTAACAAGGGACAAAAAACAAAATCAAGACCTTTTTAAAAAAAATTAACAGACATTACATCAAAGTAACCATCAGTATCATATGTTCACTTCAAGTCAAAATTGCAGCACTCTCACTTACTGAGACTGCAGCAGTACAATTAACTAGCTTTTCACCCAGCAGTTAAAATGACTGTGCTGTTGGTGCAAAATAGTAAGTAACTGTTATTCTGTTTCGTGGACTTAGCTAGAATTGACTTTTATGAACCAGTGCACTTGTTAAATGCTAATTGTTCATGCATAGGAACTTGTTTCAGATTTGAAAGTGAATTGCACAGGAACCTGCGTCACTAAGTGCTGACAGGAGAAGTATGACATGGGTGACTTGACATGATCCCACTAAATGCTGAGCACATCTACTCAGCCATAACAAGAATATATTTCAGTAAGTAGTTCTGGACTACATCAGTGCACAGTTTTAGAGCTCATTAGCATGGACTCAGAAACTGAGTACCCGGCTTACCAAGCCAATGGAGGCGAAGGCACTGAAAACCTCAAGGGCCAAACATATATCAAGGAGTTGTCTCATTTTGAACACAACATATCTGTAAAATGTCTGAACATGGGCTAGCATCAAGCCACTGATTGCTCACCAAGATCTTCCTCTATCCCCAACTGTAGCTTCTTCCCTTCCATTTTCTCAATCTCCTCATCATTAAATTTATACCAGTCGCCGGTCCTGTCATCTCGCACGTGTGCAATGTAATGGCCGGAATATGCACTCACCCCTCTGTGGATCAGCACCGCACTCAGTTCATAAATACAGCCAATATCTGGAAGAGCACAGAAATTGAAGAATGCATTTAATTATGCACAACAAAGTGATAACAATTCTAACATTAATTAGCAGAGTACTAATTTGACATATGGTAATATTTAATGGAGTACAGTGGAATTTGATTCTCTTAATTCTCCATGCAAAACTATTACTCACTGTAACTCAAAATGTTCTAGCTGTGGTTGGAGTACTGACAACGTGATGCACTTTGACCAAATGGCACTTACAAAGCTCTGCCAGATTTTGTGATGTTTCATAATCTCAGCTTTTTTTTTTAAAACTGCAAAGATGTAGTTACAACAATGTAGTTCAACTGGGAGTTGTTGACTTATGTATCAATGACACATTTATTAAGAATTAATTACTATCCATTTTTCAGCTCCTTCTAGTCTGCAAGAACTAACAAAGACTCAAGAGTACTTCTTTTTTCCCTAATTCTTATTTTGTAAAATTTTCAATTAGTGTTTTTCAAAATGAAGGTCTTCTGTTTTGAGAAAAACATTTAACCTTGTGCTTTGCTGGGTAAGTCACCATGATTTCTACACAACACAGCACCAGAACTACAGTAAACTTGATGAAGGATCTGTCAGGACCTTTTACAATCAAATTGGTTTTACCACCTACAAGCTCTAGAAATATAAATATTAAAACTAAAACATTTCAGTATTAAAAGTGCAAATGACTAAATAAACAACTTGCAAATGTGGCAGATGAAAATGTCAGATATAAATATTCATGATCGCAATGTTAGTGAGAATTGCTAACTGAAATTATTTGCATTCACCAGTAATATTTTTAGTAAACATTATTTCAATTGCTTTTTGGGTCTGAAGGGATGAAAATTTCCCAAGAGCAAAATAAATCCAGTTTAGTTCTCCTAATGAAGCAAAAAATATTTACTTCCGTTGTATAGAATGGAAGAAAGCTTGGCAAAAGCCAACAGCATTAAAAACTGTCATTGGGCACGGAAATTTTTATATTGGACCGCCCAGTCTCAAATCATATTTTTGTTTGAATGGATGTAGAAAGGATTGCAAAATTAATAATGACCCTTTTTCCAAATAAAGACATCTCTCATTATTGAGTGAGTCCTCGTCACAGCTGAAAATTCAACTCTCGTTTTCCACTTGCAAAATGTTTTCAGAAAAAAAAAGTGCAAATGGGGCAAAACAGCTGAAACGTACCTATGCACCAACTGGATCACAAACATTCTAGTTCAACCTCACTGTGCAGCCTAGTGTTAAACAATATGTTCTCATATTTCCTGTTGCTTCTCTAAGTAAATCCTTACAGATACCAATAGCTGAATTACCTAGGATACCATTCCTGAATGCAGCATGCTTTCATCAATCTGAAAACACTAATAAATTACATTCACTGCACTCATACAGCAAAGCAAGCCTGTCTCTTAGTTTTAGTACTCTGTTTTTTGTACTTTTCTATCCCACACACAAAGGTCACACAGACAGGCTCTTTGAAAGACTACCAGTTGATGTACTACAGGTTCCATGGTTTGACAGGCAATGAAGTCAGTGACATCAATATAAATTTCGTTTAGTGAAGTCCAAGCCAGCAAGTTAAAGGTTTAACATATTAATTTGTAGCAGCCATTTACCAAGTTATAGACAGACAGTCACTATATTTACATTAGACACAAGTGCACTTCATAGGCAGGGAACAAAATACATTCAGTAATAGATCTAAGGTAACTTCAAGCAGTAACATTTAGCTGCTCAGTCAGAATAATCCTCTTCAGAGGGTCAGTGAGAATTTGACTGGCCGATTGGCCTCCACGTAGATATTCTATGTGACTACGTATTCTTCAAATGCTCTTCAGAGCAGATATGGAAACAATAAGACATTATTCCATTAAAAATGCATCCAACAGCAAGCACACTCTAAAAGAAATAACTGCAGAAGTGCCAGGCAAAAAAAAAACACTTCACTCATTGATCAAAAGCTCACTTTATGTGGTGGTAATAAAGGCCTGCTCTTTTACATAGGATTAACTTCAGAGAAATAGGTCATTTAGGTCAAATGGTCTGCGCATTCTAGAGCTAGGGGTCACTTTTGAAATAAAGGATTGATCATTTCACAGAAGTTAGGAGAACTTTTCCTCACAGCAGGTAACAAATCTTCAGAACTCACTTCAATCAAAAGGCAGTGGAAGTGTTGCCCTTGAATTTGAATACAAGAGCAGGGAGGTCATGATGGGGTTGTAAAGAGTAACGTGCAATTCTGGTCACGACACTAAGGAAGGACACAACTGCACTGCAGGAGATTTGAAGGAGATTCACCAAGGTATCAACTGAAATGCAGCATTTCAGCTACGAAGGGGTTAGATAAGCTCGGATGGTTTTCTTTAGATCAGAGATGGTCTTGATTGACTAGAATGCAGTTGTTCTCCTTAACTGGAGGGTCAGTACAAGGGGACATAATTTTAAAGCGAAAGTCAGCAGATTTACAAGGGATTTGAGGAAAACCTTTTTTTAACCTACATGGTGATAGTGGTCTGGAATGCACTGCCTGGCAGGTAGTTGAAGGGGGAAATGTCACAATCTTTATAAAAGTACTTGGATGAGTACATGAAGTGTCATAACATTCAAGGCTATGGACCTAGTGCAGGAAAGCAGGATTTTTGGAGTATATTTTTGGAAGTGACTTGATGTGTTGAAGGACTTCTTCTGTACTGTATAACTCTTATCAGGTGGCGAAAGATTTTGAAGTGAGTGAAATACGAAGTGTTCAGATTAGCCATGATTTTATTAAGCAGCAGAGTGGGGCTGAGTTGTCTATTCCTGCTCTTAATTCATACATTTAAATATTCTCACTCCACAGGAACTGCTTCCTAATTTACTTCATCTAATCTTATCAGTATAATCTCCTACTGCTTTTACCTTCATGTACACATCTCTCTTTTTTCAGAACAGGCAACTAGAATTGTTGCCTCAAATACTTCATGCGATGATAATTAATTTTTATTTATCTGTAACCGGCCAGACCAGATAAAGATTAGGTTTCTGTGGGGCGGCACGATGGCTCACTGGTTAGCACTGCTGCCTCAAAGCAGCAGAGGCCCATGTTCGATTCAAAGCACCAGGGTCCCATGGGCGACTGTCCGTGTGGAGTTTGCACATTCTCCCAGTGTTTGCATGGGTTTCCTCCGGGTGCTCCGGTTTCTTCCCACAGTCCAAAAGATGTGCAGGTCAGGTGAAATGGCCATGCAAAATTGCCCATAGTGTTAGGTATATTAATCAGAGGGAAATGTGTCTGGGTGGGTTACTCTTCGGAGGGTCAGTGTGGACCTGTTGGGCCAAAGAACCCGTCCCCACACTGGAATCTAATCTAATCTTCTTTATAAGATTTTAGATTAGATTAGATTACCTACAGTGTGGAAACAGGCCCTTCGGCCAACAAATCCACACCGACCCGCCGAAGCACAACCTACCCAGACCCTTCTCCTACATTTACCCCTTCACCTAACACTATGGGCAATTTAGCGTGGCCAATTCACCTGACCTGCACATTTTTGGATTGTGGGAGGAAACCCACGCAGACACGGGGAGAATGTGCAAACTCCACACAGAGAGTCGCCTGAGGCGGGAATTGAACCCGGGTCTCTGGCGCTGCGAGGCAGCAGTGCGAACCACTGTACCACCGTGCCGCCCAATTTCTTCCCCATTCTATGTTGGTTTTCTTCACAATTACTCTGTATTTATGATTCCTAATTTTGGAATACCACTCTACAAAACCCCTTCATAATCTTAACTCTAAGTCATTTTAGGGTTGGTACCTGGGACTTCGATGTTGTGGCTATTACGGAGACATAGGTAGAACAGGGACAGGATTGGCTGTTGCAGGTTCCAGGGTTTAAATGTTTTAGTAGGGTGAGAGGTGGGGGTAAAAGAGGGGGAGGTGTGGCATTGCTCGTCAAAGATCGTATTACAGCAGTGGAAAGGACGATGGATGAAGACTTGCCATCTGAGGTAGTTTGGGCGGAGGTTAGGAATAGGAAAGGTGAGGTCACCCTGTTAGGAGTTTTTTTACAGGCCTCCCAATAGTCCTAGAAATGTAGAAGAAAGGATTGCGAGGATGATTCAGGAGAAGAGTGAAAGTAATAGGGTGGTTGTTATGGGGGACTTTAACTTTCCAGATATTGACTGGGAAAGCTATAGCTCTAGTTCATTAGATGGGTCGGTGTTTGTCCAATGTGTGCAGGAGGGTTTCCTGACACAATATGTAGATAGGCCAACAAGAGGTGAGGCCATACTGGATTTGGTTCTGGGTAACGAACCAGGCCAGGTGTTAGAATTAGAGGTAGGTGAGCACTTTGGGGACAGTGACCACAACTCGGTGACTTTTACTCTAGTGATGGAGAGGGATAAGTGTGCACTGCAGGGCAAGAGTTATAGCTGGGGGCAGGGAAATTATGATGCGGTGAGGCATGACTTAGGATGCGTGGCTTGGAAAAGTAGGCTTCAAGGCAAGGGCGTAATTGATATGTGGAGCTTGTTCAAGGAGCAACTATTGAGTGTCCTTGATAAGTATGTACCTGTCAGGCAGGGAGGAAAGGGTCGTGTGAGGGAGCCGTGGTTTAATAAGGAATTGGAATCCCTTGTTAAATGGAAGAGGGCGGCCTATGTAAAGTTGAGGCGTGAAGGTTCAATTGGGACAATTGAGAGTGATAAGGTAGCCAGGAAGGATCAGAAGACTCAGCTAAGAGCAGCAAGGAGGGGACATGAAAGGTCCTTAGTTGGTAGGATTAGGGAAAACCCTAAGGCTTTCTATAGGTATGTCAGGAATAAAAGAATGACTAGGGTAGGAACAGGTCCAGTCAAGGATAGTAGTGGAAAGTTGCGTGTGGAGGCTGAAGAGATTGGGGAGACACTGAATGAATACTTTTCGTCAGTATTCACTCAGGAACAGGACATTGTTGCCGATGTGAATACTGAGTCACAATTAATTAGAATGGATGGCTTTGAGGTATGTAGGGAAGAGGTGTTGGAAATTCTGGAAAGGGTGAAAATAGATAAGTCCCCTGGGCCTGATGGCATTTATCCTAGGATTCTCTGGGAAGCAAGGGAGGAGATTGCAGAGCCATTGGCCTTGATTTTTACGTCCTCATTGTCTACAGGAGTAGTGCCAGAAGATTGGAGGCTAGCAAATGTGGTTCCCTTGTTCAAGAAGGGGAGTAGGGATAACCCTAATAACTATAGGCCGGTGAGTCTCACTTCTGTTGTGGGCAAAGTCTTAGAGAGAATTGTAAGGGACAGGATTTATGAACATCTGGATAGGAATAATGTGATCTAGGATAGTCATCATGGTTTTGTGAAGAGCAGGTCGTGCCTCACAAACCTTATTGAATTCTTTGAGAAGGTGACTAAGGAGGTAGACGAGGGTAAAGCATTGAGGGTGAGTTGGAGGTTTGGATTAGGAATTGGCTGGCTGGAAGAAGACAGAGGGTAGTAGTTGATGGTAAAGGTTCATCTTGGAGTGCCGTTACTAGCGGTGTTCCGCAAGGATTTGTTTTGGGACCATTGCTGTTTGTCATTTTTATAAATGACCTGGAGGAGGGGTTAGAAGGTTGGGTGAGCAAGTTTGCGGATGATACGAAAGTTGGAGTTGTTGACAGTGAGGAAGGATATGGCAGGTTACAGCGGGATATAGATAAGCTGCAGAGCTGGGCAGAAAGGTGGCAAATGGAGTTCAATGTAGCAAAGTGTGAGGTGATTCACTTTGGTAAGAGTAACAAAAAGATGGGGTACTGGGCTAATGGTCGGATACTTGGTAGTGTAGATGAGCAGAGGGATCTTGGTGTCCATGTACACAGATCTCTGAAAGTTGCCACCCAGGTAAATAGTGCGGTGAAGAAGGCATATGGCATACTGGCTTTTATTGGTAGAGGAATTGAGTTCCGGAGTCCTGAGATCATGTTGCAGTTGTATAAGACTCTGGTGCGGCCGCAGCTGGAGTATTGTGTGCAGTTTTGGTCGCCATACTATAGGAAGGATGTGGAGGCACTGGAACGGATGCAGAGGAGGTTTACCAGGATGTTGCCTGGTATGGTAGGAAGATCGTATGAGGAAAGGCTGAGGCACTTGGGGCTGTTTTCATTGGAGAAAAGAAGGTTTAGGGGTGACTTGATAGAGGTGTACAAGATGATTAGGGGTTTAGATAGGGTTGACCATGAGAACCTTTTTCCACGTATGGAGTCAGCTATTACGAGGGGGCATAGCTTTAAATTAAGGGGTGGTAGGTATAGGACAGATGTTAGGGGTAGGTTCTTTACTCAGCGAGTCGTGAGTTCATGGAATGCACTGCCAGTAGCAATGGTGGACTCTCCCTCTTTATGGGCATTTAAGCGGGCATTGGATAGGCATATGGAGGATAGTGGGCTAGTGTAGTTTAGGTGGGCTTGGATCGGCGCAACATCGAGGGCCGAAGGGCCTGTACTGCACTGTATTCTTCTATGTTCATCTAAGAGATGAACACTCCAGGCTGTTCAGCATTTCCCATCAAAATTGATACCACCCTTGCAAATCGAATCTAATTAGACATAGGAGTTAGGGTATAATTTCAAATCTGTTCGGGTGACAAAAATTGGAAGCACTGAATAGTGACACAGGGAATGACAGTATAACAAAGGATACAATTCTAAAAAGGTGCAGGAACAAAAAAACATGGTGGATATAGCTGTATAATTCACAGTATGTGGCTGAGTTTTACAGATACAGCCAAAAAGTGTGCAAAAGCAAACAGATCATTGTGAACGTTTCTAAAACGCTGACTCACCCTTAACTAGAGTACTGTATCTAATTCTGGGCATTCCACTTGAGGAAGGAAGGGAGGGAATTGCAAGAATGCAAAGACGACTTACAGCAATGGTTCTAATGAGATAGTTTGACAAATTTAGAAAGGAGATTTGAATCAGGTGTACTGAACATGAAAAGTCTGGACAAGAGCAGAAAAGGTAAAAGTGTTTGAATTTGCAGATGTGTCAAGAAGAGGGGAAGATAGAGTTAATGTAATAGGCAAAGGAAGCAGAGGCAACATAAGGAATAACCTCCATATGTAGTGAGTGACTAGGATCTGGAATGCACAGCCTGATTGTGATGGAAGATTCCAATAAAGCTGTATTGAATAATTATTTATGAAAAGGTTGCAGGGCTAGAGGTAAAGAGCAAAGGACAGGGCCATCTCTTCACTGATCCTCTTCTCCACACTACCACCAGCACCCCACTTCCTCAGGTACCTTCCACCGAGCCACATATCTGCCAACAAAAACCACACACTCTCCTCAAAACCCAGACATTCATGCACACACAATTGTCTGAGACCAAATCAGTTTTGAAACATCAAAACAGGAAAAGGTTTTGGAAGTTCTGGACCAGAGAACGACAGTTTCTCTCCTAGAGTACGACTTGAACAACTTTAAGTAGCATTGGTGCAAGAGCCAAGAGAATTTAATCATTTGTAGCCTTGTAGCTTACCAAAAAATGGCACTATTACCCACCCCTCCCTATGTATGACCTACTTATATTCATTTGTAAGGTTTGTGAACACATTGGAAAGAGTACCAGTGCCCAGTGAATGGCCCATTGCTACAGGCTTGAAGAATGATTAAGCAGTTGGTTCAAACGTCAGAAATATTGCACAGGTTAGACTCTTCTTTCAACTATACTCCACCAGACAGGTCGAGGGTTAAATCAGATAGCCCACAAAAGCAGATGCAGGAATCATAAGAACACAATTAAATTGCATCAATTAACTCACCATGTGACACACCAACTAGATGCTAACTGTTCAACAATGACTTCTGTATGCAACCAGCTATCTCGGTGCCTTTTAAAGCTTAAAATGATCTTAAAAAGCATAATTTATTATAAATACACTGTTAAATAAGTTCCATTTCTGTCTGCTGAACTCTATTTCTACCATCTCCTGACATGGATTTTACTTAATCTCAAAGATCCTCACCGTTTTTGCTTTGGGGATATTTTAAATGCTGCAGTAATTTCCCATCATTTAGCAATTTTAGTTTGACCTTCACATTTCAGAATATTTTTGTTTTTGATATTCTTTGAAGTGATCTGGAAATAAATTCACTTTTCCTCTTGAACAAACTGTGCAAAATATGTAAGGGTTGAATCAGTTCTTGAGAAAATATTTTCATTAACTAGGTGTCAGCTAATAAGCATGTTAATAGGCTTGACAGGAAAAGCAAACATTAATTTCCCACATAATAGATTAACTTGAACTGGATCCTCATACCAAGAGAGAAAAACACAATTCCCTAGATAATTGAACTCCAACATCATGGCGGAAAGCATTTATATATAAAGTTATTCCTTACCTTTTCGTTCAAGGTATGTAGTTAGGTCTAAAACTTCAGGAAAGCTGATGTAAGAGTTTAGCTTTTTCTTATGACCAGTTTGTCTGCAGAAGTAAAATGTGAGAGAGTTAGTTTGCCAAATTTGGACATTAAAGCTTATGGGATAGAAATTCATCTTAAGCCATGCACAAAACAGGTTATATCAGATTGCCTGCATATTACACAAAGCATCAGACCTTCAGTTCTATTGCAGCGATGGAATTAAACATCAAGCACTGGGAATAATGGGTGACCAATCCACTACAGCCAGTGAAGAATCATGATCCAAGACAAATTTCACCTTGTGGTGTCTAGTTAAAGGCTAAAAGCTACAGCATTACCCAAGTTATTGCATTTATTTTTTTAAAATGGATAAAAACTAAAAATTAACACCACAAATCCACAAAATTTGAATTTCATAAATGCTACAATTTTGTGTTTTAAATCAAAAAGCTGATGGTAGCAAGTTCAGCAATAGTTGAGAAAAGCACTGGACATAGCTGAATGGGAAAAAGTGCAGGAACCGGGGAAGAATGTGGTACTAACGGAATAGCTCCTTACAGGTAGACTTACAGGCATGATTTAATTCTGTCATGTTAGATTTTGAAATTCTGTAAGCAGTCACAAATAGCCATTTTTGAGGTAGAATGCTCAAAGATGCAGTCTACTAGAAACAGAGGTATTGGTTGCACAGACCAGCCACCAAAATGGATCACTAGTAAACTCAAAATAAGCTTCCAATGAAGGAACGGATTTAAACTTGAAAAGCATCAATCGAAAGCCAAACCTGCTACAAAATGTTTAGCATAACCATGCAGTTAATACAGCAAGAAAAACAGGTTCATGAATCAAAACAAACATCAACAGCAATGTAGCATAATGCAAATCGTGACAGAATGCTTTGTAATTCTGAGGACAACTGCTCTTTCTCAAACTATTTAACACTTTTGTCAGTTCTGCATCAATAAAATTAACTGCTGGAAATCATGTTAAAAATACTCAGGTGTAATAATGACTATGAAAAAATAGTGGGATTGAGTAATGTTGCATTGTTATTGACTGGATGTCTCAACATTTCTAAAGAAACAATGCCCAGAGAAAGTGGTGGAAGCTGGTACTATCATAACATTTAAAAAGGTATCTGGTTGGGCATATGAATAGGAAGGGTTAAGAGAGATATGGGCCAAATGCTGGCAAATGGCCAGAGCAGGATGCCTGGTTGGCGCAGATGAGTTTGACTGAAGGGTCTGATTCCAGTTATATGACTAAATAGGAGGGAGCAGGAAAATGGGAAAAGGAGTCAGTTTTAGCCATCACATGCTATGCAAGAAAAGGAATTTCATCTAAACTTCAGCAGCACCTGAGCCAATGACATGTTCAACCAACTGAATGCAATTTTTAGAGTCCAGTTGATTCAAAAGTTGTACAAAATCTGGAGGATTGTGTATTCCCATAAACACATGGAATGATACAACGCAGAACAGGCCCTTTGACCTTCGATGTTGCGCCGACCTGTGAACTAATCAAAGCCCATTCCCCGACACTATCCCATCATCATCCATGTGCTTATCCAAGGATTGTTTAAAATGTCCCTAATGTGGCAGAGTTAACTACATTGGCAGGCAGGGCATTCCATGCCCTTACCACTGTCTGCATAAAGAACCTGCCTCTGACATCTGACTTAAATCTATCACTCAATTTGTAGCTATGCCCCCTTGTACATGCTTACGTCATCATCCTTGGAAAAAACACTTTCATTGTCCAACCTATCTAATCCTCTGACCATCTTGTATGTCTCTATCAAATCCCCTCTTAGCCCTCTTCCCTCCAATGAGAACAGACCCAAATCTCTCAGCCTTTCCTCATAAGACCTTCCCTCCAGACCAGGCAACATCCTGGTAAATCCCCTCTGCACCTTTTCCAATGCTTCCACATCTTTCCTGTAATGGGGGGACTAAAACTGTACACAATATTCTAAGGGTGGCCACACTAGCATTTTGCATAGTTGCAGCATGACATTATGGCTCCGGAACTCAATCCCTCTACCAATAAAACCTAACACACCATATGCCTTCGTAACAGCACTATGCACTTGGCTGGCAACTTTCAGGGATGTACATGGACTCCAAAGAACCCTCTGCACATCCACACTACCAAGAATCTTTCCACTGACCCAGTATTCTGCCTCCCTGTTATTCTTCCCAAACTGAATCACCTCATTTGTCTGCATTGAATTCCATTTGCCACTTCTCAGCCCAATTCTGCAGTTTATCCAAGTCTGCCTGCAACAATCTTCCACACTGTCCACTACTCCACCGACTTTAATGTCATCTACAAACTTACTAACCCATCTAACTATGCCTGCAGATCCCTGTGGCACACCACTCGTAACCAGACTCCAGGCTGAATATTTTCCATTAATCACCACTCACTGCCTTACTGAAAGCCAGTTTCTAATCCAAAATGCTAAATCACCCTCAATCCCATGCCTCTGCATTTTCTTCAACAGCCTACCACCTGGAACCTTATCAAAGGCTTCACTGAAGTCCATGTACACCACGTCAATTGCCCTACCCACATCATGCCCTACCCCTGCTTGGTCACCTCAAAAAAACTCAATGAGGTTTGTGAGACATGACCTGCCTTTGACAAAACCATGTTGACTATCTCCAATCAAATTGTTGCTTGCTAGATGATTATAAATCCTCTCTCTTATAATCCTTTCCAAAACGTTTCCTACAACAGACGTAAGACTCACTGGTCTATAATTACCCGAGTCATCTCTACTGCCCTTCTTGAACAAGGGCATAACATTTGTAACCCTCCAGTCCTCTGGTACTAAACCTGTAAACAATGACGATGCAAAGGTCAAGTCCAAAGGCTCCGCTATCTCCTCCCTAGCTTCCCAGAGAAGCCTCGGATAATTCCCATCCAGCCCAGGGACTTGTCTACTTTCACTCCTTCTAAAATCGATGATACCTCTTCCTTACTAACCTCGATACTTTCTAGTCTAATATCCCATATCTCATTCTTCTCCTCTACAATATTCTCCTCTTCCGTAGTGAAAACAGATGAGCAATATTCGTTTAGCACCTCTCTGCGGGGTCCACACTCAACTTCCCACTTCTGTCTTCGACTGCCCCTATTCCCTACCCTAGTCATCCTTTTATTCCTCACATACCTATGGAAAGCTTCAGGGGTCTCCTGTATTCTACCTGCTACAGACTGCTCATGTCCTCATGTCTTCTTAACTCTCTAAATCCTTCCTAGCTGATCTGTAACTCTCCATCGCCTCATCTGAACCATCTTGTCTCAACGTCACATAAGCCTCCTCCTTCTGCTTAACAAGAGATGCAATTTCTTAAGTTAAGGGAACCGTGGTTTACTAATCACTTCCTCTCTGCCAGACAGGGACATACCCATCAAGGACACGCAATAACTGTTTCTTAAACTAGTTCACATTTTGATTGTCCCCATACCCTACATTTTGCTACCTCATTCTATGCATCCTAATTCCTGCCTAATCGCATTATAATTGCCCTTCCCCCATCTATAACTCTTGCCCTGTGGCATGTACCTATCCCTTCCCATTGCAAAACTAAACATAACTGAATTATGGTCACTCTCGCCAAAGTGCTCACTGACCACTAAATCAAACACCTGGCCTGGTTCATTACCAAGCACCTGATCCAGTGTGGCCTCCCCTCGTCGGCCCTTCGACATACTGTATCAGGAAACCCTCCTGCACACAATGGACAAAAACTGATCCATCCAACATACTGGATTTATAGCATTTCCAGTCAATGCTGGGGAAGTTAAAGACCCCATAATGACCACCCTATTCCTTTCAATCCTATCCAGAATTGCTTTGCCGATCTTCTCCTCCACACCCCTGGAACTCTGCGGAGGCCTATTAAAAAACTCCCAGCAGTGTGACCTCTCCTCTCCTGTTTCTAACCTCAGCCCATATCACCTTAGTAGACGAGTCCTCGTCAAAAATTCTTTCAGCCACTGTTATATTGTCCTTGACTAATAAGGCCACACCTTCCCCCTGTTTTACCGCCTTCACTGTTCTTAATGAAAGACCTAAACCCTGGAACCTGCAACATCCATTCCTGACCCAAGCTCTATCCAGTTCTCCGAAATGGCCAGAACATCGAAGTCCTACGTACTTATCCATCTCTAAAATGGAACATTAGGCTTTACCTGAGATTGACAGAAATAATAAGGATCAAATCAGATGCCTTCCTGAGTGACAGTTTAGACGTCCCTCGATGTATATCTCCTACCTCTTGCCTTGAAATTAAGCAGCATGGTCATGGCTTGAAAACTGACTGCATAGATAACTATACCAAAAGGTTGTAAACGCATTTTTGGAAAACAAACATAACTGTTTGCTGGTGATGCTTTCAGCAAGTTGAATGTGACTGACCTGTCAAAGACAAACCTCAAAAGCTGCAAATTGAGTGTTCTTGGAAGGCTGAGTAGTTTAATTTTCCTAGTGGCATTCTGTTTGTCCTGACATTCATCACAAAAGTACCTGTTATCTCCTTCTAGCTTTTCTTCCTGAAAGAAAATTTAAGATTAGTGCAAGGACTATAACATGGAGTAAATCACTTAGGTTTTTACATGGAATGAACGTTCTTTTCCTAAATAAATGTTACACGCGTTATCATTTTTCTTACATCATTGTGGGAGATTGTGGAACTTACAATAGTGAACCCAAAATTCTATTTGATTGTTCTTTTAAATCTCCTCTTCACTCCAAACTTACTGCCCATAGTTTCCTAAACAATTTCACTGAAACCCAGCATAAAAGGTGAAGAATAGGACATCCCCAACCCCCTCATCTTGCGATTAGGTATTTTACAGTTTTTGAGCTCAAAATGCACTTTATAATTTTCAGATCATAAGCATTCCTGCAATTTGTTTGGACAGCAGCTGACAATTCTACTGTTGATTCCAGTATTTCCAAGGTTCACTTTCCTCTCTTTCTTGTTTCTTTACTTGTTCTATCACCATCTTATTCTTGCACCATCATTCATTTTGTCATTTCTCCTCTTCTGCTTTCTACCCTATTCCAGATCCTCCTTTTACAATTTTCCTCCTCATTTCCTCTGTATTTCCTTAACGTTTTCCAGTTCCAATGCAAGATCAGCAACCGGAAACGTTAGCTTTGTTTCTCTCATCACAGACGCTGACCAACTTTGAAGACTTCTTGCTTTCATTTCAGATTTCCAGCAGGTGCAGTATTTTGCTTTTTGCTTCTTGCTTCTACGCTTCAACTGTTAAGAGGTTGAGTTTCCATTCAAACAAATAAGTAATAGCAAAGACTTTCTTGCATATGACATAACTTAAGTAGCTGTTGCGAACATTAAACTTTTTACTTAGTGAATGACATGAAAGCTGTTGTCAAACATATGAGGATTACAAGGATAGGAAGAAGAAAGATTATAATGGAGTTGAGAATGAATGTTTTGATTTTAAATGAAACACCAGAGGACGATGAGTCAATGCAAGTCAGTGGCACAGGGATGACAGATGGGATGAGTGGAACTTTGTATGTGATGGAAGTTACACAGGATGAAGATGGAACCGTAAATGATGGAGATTACTTTGCGAGTACTCAAATATTTATAGTCTGATTTCTAATTTGTTCTTCTCTTTATGGACTTTCTGTGCCATTTACTGGTGGTTTAGAAAGCTTCCACAGATAGCTTTTATCAGAGCTTCTAGAATATCGACAATTATACTATAAGGAATGGCACTGCCTACACTGTTGAAGCTTAGAAGTGGCCTTGGTTTACCACATGGATTACTTTCCATTTATGCATACTGGCAACCAACTATAGGTTGACCAAAGTTTGCCATAGAAAAATGTATAAAAATTTTTAGATATTGTTATTGAATTCCTTGCACACTAAGCAAAACTTTCCAGGGAGGCTTTTTCACAGCTGACTCAAAACACTAACATTTCCTTTGTTGGAAACAAACACATTATGAATGGAAACAGCTTTACAAGTAAGCGACTGTATTAGTTTCACTGACTTAAAACCCTGCAAAAGTCTGAACTGAAAGGCTGGCACCAGTCCTGAAGCTACTCAGAAATCAAGTCCTATACCTAGCACACATTAAAACATAACTGCTGAAAGTAAACAAAGAACTGTGGATGTTGAAACCGGAAGTAAAAACAGAAAGCTCTGGAAAAACTCAGGTTTGGCAGTATCTGTGGAAAAAGAAAGGAGCTAAAGGTTTTGAGTCCAAAATGACTTCTTTTTGAAACAAAAGAATATTAACTGCACAGCATTCACACAAGTAAAGCTTAACAAGATTAATGTAACACAAGATCAATGAAATAGCGCCTCTCAGGTGTGCTCCACCAGTCAAAATGAGATTTAATTAACTGTATCAACTCCAGTTTTCCACCTATTTTCCATTTCCTTCAATCCTAAGTGACTGAAAATCTACCACCTCAATCCTGAACATAAATAACATAAAAGCCCTCCAGTAGATAATTTCAGGTTCATAACACTCAAGTGAAAAAAAAATCTCAATTTTGCCCTACATAGCCAACCCTTATTTCAAACATAAAAACTGTTTCTACCAGAATTGAACCAAAGGATGTTCCCTCTCAGCAACTGCCATTTAAAGTGCTCTAAGAATTTTATAAATTTCAAAAAGATCACTTTACTTCACCTCATTATACTCCTTGCCTACATAACAAATGAACGTCCTGTTAAACACTTCAGAGTTAACCACACTACTGTAGGGCTGAGGGTACTCAGACCAGATAGGTCAGCAGGTTGCCTTCACCAAATGAGGTTAGAAAACAGGATGGGTTTTTGGAACAAGTCATTGCGTGCCAACTGTAATGAATACCAGAATGTTACTGCAGATTTAATTAAATTAATTGAAGTTAATTTCCACAGTTGACGCAACGGGATTAGAATTCATGTCTCAGAATCCTTAGTCCACGGTTCTGGATTAGTAGTCCATTAACGTAACCACTTTTGCTACTAAAATCAGGCTAGCTTTTTGTTTTAAAGTCACAGTATTGGATTTTAGATCAAAATTAATTATCTTTATTTCTGCCATAAATTCAACTAACTTGTTGAAAAATCTGCACAAAACTCTGTAATTTTAAACTTTTTTCTTGATTTGTCTTTCATATTAATGTCCAATTACTATTGTTGAACTCTATCCTTTAGAATATTAACATTTATTTCAAAAGGGACAGAATAGCATTTGGAATATTTAGAGAAGTTTTGGGCTCCATATCGAAGAAAGGATATAGTGGTGTTGGAGTGAGGATATAAAATCTGGATTTAGGCTATTGTCAGGAGCAACCATTTAATGCATGCTTTTACTAACTACAAAATGGCTTCTTAATGCAAGTAACATAATAAAATGGCTTCAGGCTGCAAATTAACATAACTCTCATTCCTAGAATGGGTCCCAGTTTAGGATGACGCAGGCCACTCATCCCCATAATATCAGCTATGAAGACTGGGTGCTTCATTTTCAAAAGAAAGAAAGGTTTGCGATAAGTGGGTGGTGTGCTGGGGACAATCAATCAATCAGGAGACGTTAGGGGCTCAGTGGGTATCTAGGCACAAAATCACTATCCTCAAAAAGGGTCGGTATACCAGACATAGATTCTACTAGGAATCCCGAGCCTTAAGTTCTTTATTTTACAGTACCTGTTTGTATATTCCTCAACCTTAGTGGCCTTACACATTCTCTTATGGCCCTTTTTTTTCATGTACCCATTCACAAATCACCTCCCACCTTTTGGGAGTTCCATCTGCTATACAGAGGTCTATCCCCCAATCATATGCAGAATTTCTTCAACTGGCCAGTAGGATAGCTTTCCATTCTTAAGTTAACAATGAATTAATGCAGCCATGCTTCAAATTAACCAAGAGGCAATGAGACAGGTCACTGACAATGTGTAAAGGAATAAAACCAAACAATCCTGCCAATTCATTTTGATTTTGTGATTCAGGTTAATACAATTGACTATTAAAAATAATAAATAAAATAATTATCTGCAATTCAGGGCGGAAATTGAACAAGTGACTAAGACATTTTAAAAGTCATCAATATAAACTGGAAATTCATTTATTCAGTATTCAATATTCAAAAAGTAAAATGTATACAGTTTCCAACTTTGAAATTCACTATAATTAGCCGGTTCTAATCCCTTAATTTAAATCCAAGATTAGGTTCCTTAAGTGGTCCTGACCAGACATTGCTCATTTACAACGCTATAGATAGTGAAATGGTTGCAGCTGCCTTAAAAGTTCTTGGCTACTCAGATGATTAAAAAAACTTCTAATGCACAAATAATGGCCAAATCCAAAAACACAGATATTAACCATAGAATATTAATTTTATTACATGATTTATCACAAACCTAATGTTGACTGAAACTTCAGTTGTCATTGATGGAGGGGACTCCCTCATAAAGCTATGACTGGCACATCATAATCACCAATGAAACTTAATTTTAAGTGGAAACAAACGAGTCCGAAACAGAAAAAGGTTAAGGTTGTCCTCCTCTGTGTTAAACTGATTTGAAATTGAATAAGGTTGGGAGGAGGTTTACAAGAATGACTCTGGGAATGAAGATCTTGTCACAGGAGGACTCTGGGTCTGTAATTGATAGAGTTTAGAAGGTGATCTCATCAAAACTTACAGAACACTGAGAGATGTGTATAGAGTGGATGTGGATAAAACGTTTCCACTAATAGGAGACACTAAGACCTAAGGACACAGCTTCAGAGCTAAGGAAGGGCCACTTAGAACTGAGATGAGGTGGAATTTCTTCAGCCTCAAATGGTTGTGGAGGCCAAGTCTTGGAGTGTATTTAAAACAGAGATAGACAGTCTCCTGATTAATAAGGAGATCAAGGATTACACAGAGAAGGTAGGAGGATGGGATTGAGAAACATATCAGCCATGATCAATGATAAAGCAGCCCAAATGGCCTGTTTCTGCTCCTATATCTTTTGTTTCCTGACACAACCTGCTTAATCCTAATCAAACTCACTACCCTGCTCTACAGTCTTGATCTTCTCCTGGCTTAGCGGTTTATCCTGGTCCAGATTTGCCCTCTCATCACTAGTTTTGAAAACATACACTCTTCATTATACAATGATGAATACTGAGGCAACCAAATTCTTCAGATTTTCAATTACTTCTAAGGAATAGATTTAAAACTGAGTACATAATGCAAACTCTTTTCTTAATGTAGTTAACATCTTTACAATTTTTCAATGAGCCTTAAAGTCAGGTTTTTAAAAAAAAAAATGAAAGCATAAAGAATTTTGAAAAGAGGCCATATTAATGGACACCGTGAAGGATGTGCTGTAAATGCTCAAAAAACTGACTGTAGTTCCATCTCATGGAGGCAGGGGAAGGAGGGAGCAAAATTGATATTAAGTCAGTTCGAACAATGGCTGGGGAATGTTAACACTGATAAAAGAAGTTTGGACCACCAGTTAAAAGAGGTGAGAGGGTCTATAATCAGTGGGGCTGGAGGGAGTCAGGTGAGCAACTCTATTCTCCTGATATAGTAATTTAACTTGTAGAGCTAATAATCCATTGCTTGGTACAACCAGCATTAATCCTAGAGATCGGGCCTCTTCATCAACATTGGGACACAGACATACTTCACACCTATTGTTTGAAAAGCTGAGTTATCTTGAGAATGTAATTTAAAAAGAAGCTCTAGGATTTACATAGCAAAGAACAGAAACCAGCATATCCTATCCTAAAAGATGAAAGATTTGATCTAAAATTGTTTAATGTACCACATCTCCATGACACTGGACTCTGCTGGCTACAAAATCTGTGATCATGACCTTATTCTCCACAACCACCTGATGAAGGAGCAGCGCTTTGAAAGCTAGTGCTTTCAAATAAATCTGTTGGACTATAACCTGTGTTGTGTGATTTTGTGATGACGACATGTTTTTGGTATAGTAACTGGATCCCCTTCTGGCACTGCAGTATCCTTGTGTACCAAGGAAGCACTTCAAAATTTAAAATGGGTGAGAATTCATTGCCAGATATTGGTATTATAAGTCTCTTTAACTGTCTCCTACCTACCCTCACCATTGCAAATAAAAGAACACAAGCATTTTTGAGAAAAATAATGCTACAAAATTAATGAAATTGAGGTGGACACAACAATTATTTGTGTAGTGGGCCTGGTGAAAGACATGTTACTGAAGAATGAGTCCTGGGACCTGTTCTCCCCTTTACTGAAGATCACGATACCTTCAGAAATTCATCAATGCAATCTGTCAGCTGCTTGTGTCCTTGGATATTTAACTCCAGTTCATAAAAACGAGATAACAGCTTAGACTCCCGCCTGCATTGATTACACCTGAAATTAAAAGAGAGACATTGCTAATTAAGCAGAGACTAAATAAACTTTGGTTTTAAAAAATGCTTTTGCAAATCATAGTTCAACTGAGTAACTCATCTTCTACATTAGATGCAGTTGGGATAGATGATGTCAAATCAAATTACTATCAGATTCCATTTGGATCACCAAGAATTTCACTCACATAAAATAGGCAAATATTTGGTTAGATCACTTGAATTCTGCTTGGGCATAAAATACTCCTTCAATTTTACATCAAAATGCAGATAAAACATTGGGTTTCATGGTTCTATTTAATTTGAATTTGTTGAATAGTAACAAAAATATGCTTAGTTGGTTTATGGAACTGTTTGACTGCTTGAATAATATATACCACAAGGAAGGGACAATTTTTTTTTTGCAGATTACATACATTAAGTACATAGGGAGGCAAGTTACTCGATGCTTGTGTTCTACAACAAAAAAAACTTCAGCAAAACTACTTGTATTGATAAAGCATCTTTAATGTACGAAGGTGATTCATGGCACTTCAGAGTCATAATCAGCCAAACACCGACATTGACCAAAGCAGGTGGGAGCCAGTAGCGCAGCTGACCAAATAGGTGGCTCCAAAGTGGACTTTAAGATTAGATTAGATTCCCTACAGTGTGGAAACAGGCCTGTCGGCCCAACCAGTCCACACAGACCCTCAGAAGAGTAACCCACCCAGACACATTTCCCTCTGACTAATGCATCTAACACTCTGGGCAATTTAGCATGGCCAATTCACCTGACCTGCACATCTTTGGACTGTGGGAGGAAACCCACGCAGACATGGGGAGAACGTGCAAACTCCACACAGACAGTTGCCAGAGACTGCGATCGAACCCGGGACCCTGGCACTGAGGCTGCAGTACTAACCACTGAGACACCATGCCGCCCCCACACTGAGCCACCATCCCGCCCCCACACTGAGCCACCATGCCACCTGGTGAGCAAATTCCAGAGATTAGGGCTTACTCCTGCCTTAGCTGTCTATCAGCGGTAGTGTAAAGCCATTCGGGGTCAGATGTTTTGTTTCTTCCTGAAAACCATTACTATCCCCTCTGCCTTTTATTCCATAATGACTTTAATCTCTAGTTTCCCTCACCCCAGACCCTCCTTTTTGTTCTATTTGCCTTGCTACCCTTTTCAACAGCCTAAAACATCCATCTCTATCTCTCTCCAGATCTGGAGACGAGTCACCCATTGGATGTAAAATGTTAACTGTTTCTCTCTCCAGACACTGCCAGACTTGCCAAGTTAACTATTTTGAATGTGATTTTTTTGTACAATTTGGACGAAAATTAATTCAACTTTTGGCCATGCACTTAACCCTTTTATTAACTCATCTCTCCTGCCTTCTATTCTAGTTCAGACCTTCCCTTGGCTCTTTTCTCCTCCTTCCTCCATTCTCTGCCCCTTGTCTTGCTGAAAGCCAAGTTCATGTTGAACATTTTCCAGTTTGGATGAAAAGTCACCTGTGTGGTTATGGAAGTCACCAAAGGCTTTAATCAATCTGATTCTTTGCAAAGATGGAACTAGCAGATTTGAGCACAAAATCAAAAATAATGTTCCAGTCCAGTTTTTAGAAAGTTCTGCATTGCCTCAGGTGCTGTATTTTGCATGCGGCAGTAAACAAAGAACCTCTCAGGTATAACCCAGAACAACATTTTGAAGAGCAGCTAAGGAATTAACTTGTGTCTCCTGGGCCATATTTATCCCTCAATCAACATCTCAAATAGTTTGAGAGCTTATTGAGTATAAACTGGTTATCACATTTTCTCCATGACAACAGTAAAGGTAAAGTCAGCATTGGCCTGCTCTCTAATGGGAGAGCACACCCCAGGCAAGGGGAAATGTTGAGACAGATGGACCTCCATGGAAATATCAACAGTGCAGGAATTGAACCCATGCTGTGGTGCCACCCTGCATTACAAACCTGCCATCATTACACAGCAATTACATATCAAAGCATATTTTGTATTGAGTGTGAAGTGTTTTGAGATGGCTGTGGTTGTAAAAGTCACCATTTAAATGCAAGTTTGCTTCACCTCTTATTTAGTTTTTCCTACTTTTAGTGACAGGTATTCCACTGGACACACTTGCAAACGTTCAAACCTTCTTATATTAAAAACCCATATAATCCTTAACTATGAGAGGATAACTTTGAAAATTGATGATTAATTTTCAACCACCGTGACAGAACCAGCGATCATCTTGCTTCAGAAGATTTTATTTTTGCACACATTAGACCATTGAATTATGAAGACTGGTATTCAGGAGTAGCTTTCGAAAAATAAGATTTCTTTGTCATTGTCGGGCGAATATCAGACTGTTGAGTATTGTCTTAGCAACTGGTTTTGAGACAACCTACATTGTGGCCTTTGGCAGAGCAGGGGCAGGTGGAGGAGGGGTGGTAGGAAGGCAGAGAGCTGACATCACCTGTAATTAGAATCCAAAATCAGTAAGCTTTCTTAGCCATTCTCACATTTTTGAGATGTTAAATGAGTTTGAGCTCTCAGCCAAATTTACAGGACAGACAACTAAGAAACTGAACAAATTCAAAACCTATATATCTGCAGTTACAGATCTGCGGATTGCCTGTGAACAATATCTTTGATCTTTGGAAGAATTCTGTACTTTGGAAACACTGCCAAATTGTACAAAGCCTGGGCTTTCCATATACCTCCCAATTTCTTCGTGCATTTTGTTATATCACCAGTAAACCACTTAGAGAATCAGTTTTATACTTCAAGTGATGTTTTCCACATTTCAAATAATACAGAACTAGGTGAGCAGCCCAAGTGAGTGCCGCTGCTTAAACCTGCTATAACAGCAATTATAATTAGTCCAGTGGAATACTGTCCTGCGCAGTGCTTGTCAGAATGCAAGCCTCAGTTCATAGAAAATACCGGTTTACTGGCTTTTCACTGTGACTCTGCATTCGCAGTGTTTGGATAACACCGGAATTATGGTTGCAACAGTGCATCTTTTAGATCATCACCAATGTTACCTCTAAGCTGTAACCTAAAAGCTCTCACGTAGTCTACATTCAAGTCAGTCCTATTTAGGTCTGAAAATGTGTTGCTGGAAAGGCACAGCAGGTCAGGTAGCATCCAAGGAACAGGAGAATTTACGTTTCGGGCATGAGCCCTTCTTCAGGAATGAGGAACGTGTGTCCAGCAGGCTAAGATAAAAGGTAGGAAGGAGGCACTTGGGGGAGGGGCGTTGGAAATGCGATAGGTGGAAGGAGGTCAAGGTGAGGGTGATAGGCCGGAGTGGGGGTGGGGGCGGAGAGGTCAGGAAGAAGATTGCAGTTTGGGAAGGCGGTGCTGAGTTCGAGGGATTTGACTGAGACAAGGTGGGGGGAGGGGAAATGAGGTAACTGGAGAAATCTGAGTTCATCCCTTGTGGTTGGAGGGTTCCCAGGCGGAAGATGAGGCGCTCTTCCTCCAACCATCGTGTTGCTATGGTCTGGCGATGGAGGAGTCCAAGGACCTACATGTCCTTGGTGGAGTGGGAGGGGGAGTTGAAGTGTTGAGCCACTGGGTGGTTGGTCCGGGTGTCCCAGAGCTGTTCTGAAACGTTCCGCAAGTAGGCGGCCTGTCTCCCCAATATAGAGGAGGCCACATCAGGTGCAGCGGATGCAATAAATGATGTGTGTGGAGGTGCAGGTGAATTTGTGGCGGATATGGAAGGATCCCTTGGGGCCTTGGAGGGAAGTAAGGGGAGAGGTGTGGGCGCAAGTTTTGCATTTCTTGCGGATGCAGGGGAAGGTGCCGGGAGTGGAAGTTGGGTTGGTGGGGGGTGTGGACCTGACGAGGGATTCACGGAGGGAGTGGTATTTTCAGTACGCTGATAGGGGAAGGGAGGGAAATATATCCTTGGTGGTGGGGTCCGTTTGGAGGTGGCGGAAATGACGACGGATGATACGCTGTATATGGAGGTTGGTGGGGTGGTAGGTGAGGACCAGTGGGGTTCTGCCCTGGTGGCGATTGGAAGGGCGGGACTCAAGAGCAGAGGAGCGGGAAGTGGAGGAGATGCGGTGGAGGGCATCGTCGACCACGTCTGGGGGGAAATTGCGGTCCTTGAAGGAGGAGGCCATCTGGGTTGTACGGTATTGGAACTGGTCCTCCTGGGAGCAGATGCGGCGGAGACAAAGGAATTGGGAATATGGGATGGCGTTTTTACAGGGGTCAGGGTGGGAGGAGGTGTAGTCTAGGTAGCTGTGGGAATCGGTCGGTTTATAGTAAATGTCCGTGTTGATTCAGTCGCCCGAGATAGAAATGGAAAGGTCTAGGAAGAGGGAGGGAGGAATCTGAGACGGTCCAGGTGAATTTGAGGTCGGGGTGGAAGGTGTTGGTAAAGTGGATGAACTGTTCAACCTCCTCGTGGGAGCACAAGGCAGCGCCGATACAGTCATCGGTGTAGCGGAGGAAAAGGTGGGGGGTGGTGCCAGTGTAGCTGCGGAAGGTGGACTGTTCCACATATCCTACGAAGACCTGACCTGCTGCGCTTTTCCAGCAACACATTTTCAGCTCTGATCTCCAGCATCTGCAGTCCTCACTTTCTCCAGTCCTATATAGGTGCCATGCAAAAAAAAAATTAACAGCTAAAGTACCTTAATGAACCGCCCACATGCAAAATAAAACTAGGGTAGATTGGTCATTGTCCTACTGTACAGTTTATGTACACTTGAATAGTGTAATTTACATTTAGCAAGCTCACATAAAGCAGCAATTAGAAAATAACAATCTGTTTGAATGCTATTGACTGGGGCTAAATGTCAGCAGATAAACCAGAAACCTGTTAACTTCTATCTGAATCTATCCACCACAGAAGCCAATGAGGGCCCAAATTTAGCATTGGCCAAAGACAGCACTTCAGTGTTGTACAAAGCTTCAGCCTAACTTGAGGAAATCTTTGGAATAAGGCTGGAACAGGTGACTCACTAATTCAGAAATAAGAAATACAAGTATTCAACCGAAGCTGATTCTTAAAAATCAAAGCGATTCTTTACAATGATATTGTTTGACAGGTCTGAATGACCAGTTTTATAACAATATACACCTCATCAACTGAAAGTGAACAAATGTGAGAGGAAACAATTCAGAATTAGATGAAGCAATATTGACTTCCCATTGCATGGCATTTGCTCATAATACTATTTGTGTACCTATGTTCTTTTGTTTTCTAGAGATTAAAGTTGCAACAGCAGAGTGTAAGCCAAAGAATAGGCAGTGGACGAGTAGTTAGGAATGATAGAGAGTAATAGAATTGGGAAAAGGTTTGAAATATGTCATTACACCCTACATTGAACATGAGGTGAAAATCAAAACGAATTCCTAACCAAATAGACAATGGAAGGTTCCACCTCAGTCATTTTTTAACAAGACCACATTCAAACGTAGACAGGAGGTTCAACAGATAAAGAATATTTAATCACTCAGTCTTTCTCTAGTGATTAAACAGAAAAGCCTTTATCTTTAACCAGATAAATAGCAAAACAAGACAGTAGACTTTGCACACCAATCAGTTCATTCCAATGAATGCCATATTTTGTTCATTACCCTACCTGATCTCTGAAAGGGAAGTGACACAGAGATAAGGAAAGAATATCTTAAGGGCAATAAAACAATAAAAATATATGATATGATTCAGTCCAGCGGGACCAAGATTTTTTTAAAATACCATGCTAATGTAGAATTGCATTTTCAGTGTAAAATGATCAATGCTCAAGTTAACATTTTTTGTTTAACTATCATTTATGAGAAACAATAGCTCACATTTTGCTGATGTGGCCTAGACTTCTCTTAATACTTTTGTGTGGCAATTGATCATGTTAATTGGTACGAACCAGAAACATGCAAGCACTGAGGAGAAATGGAAAGTTAGAGTGGGTGAATTCAATGTGAAATTGGGTGCAGAAAAAGAAGCCTAGATGGGGCAAAGAAGATTGGATTAACAGAAAAGGGTGAAGAAAAAGTAAAACATTTTAAGTTTAAACCTAACAACTGAAGAAATTAGACCGTACACTTCTGAAAGTTACTTTTCAGGATCAGAAAGGTTAATTGGCAGTAATTCATAAATTACTATAGTAAAAGAAAACTTAGAATTGAAATGTCAAGATTCTGTGGGGTTTAGACGTACTGACAACACACAAATATTTAATGTCAAAGTAGCTATATGTTTAATAATGATGTAGACAGTGAAATGCAATTTTTCCCAACAGTCAATATAGTTGCCAAATGCATTTAACAACTTCTTGATAATATGGTTTAAACTGTCTGCACATTAAAGTTGCTCTATTGTTATTTCTACATTGAAAACAGAACGGCCATGAGCCTTGTTTTTCTTTGGCAACACAGTCTGGCTCATTAGTTTGAAATTATAAAATACAGTAAAAGTAAATGCACTCCTGATGTAGGAGCAACTTGAGAAAAAATGTGATTAAATTACGCGCTGTAACAATCCTAGGATTTGGTGATTATCATTTTTATTTATTTGACAATTTTCCTTTTACATATTTGCCATTTATATCAGTGTGGAAACAGGCCCTTCGGCCCAACCAGTCCACACCGACCCTCCGAAGAAAATCCCACCCAGACCCATTTCCCCCTGACTAATGCACCTAACAGTATGGGCAATTTAGCATGGCCAATTCACCTGATCTGCACATCTTTATGACTGTAGGAAGAAACCCACACAGACATGGGGAGAATGTACAAACTCCACACAGTCGCCCAAGGCAGTGCTAACCACTGAGCCACCGTGCCACCCCAAATGTGCTAATTGCATATTGAAAGCAATTATGCACTTGTCATGGTTTAGGTCCTATTTTAAAAAGACAATCTTTGAACACAGGTTCTCAGCAACAACCTCAAGGAAATTTTACAATTCATTATCCAAGACATTTTCTAATCAACCTGTTCAAAGACAGTATTACACACCTCTGAGCTACATCTCACAGAATTATTGCTACTTTTGCATCAATAATTCATAGAAATATTCAATTAATTTCCCTACATAAAAAACAGAAAATAAGGGTAGGCCGATCTGCCCTTTCAGCCTGCTCCATCATTCAATATGATCACAGCTGATCATCCTATTCAATACCCTCTTCCCATTTTTGTCCTATACCCTTTGATCACTTTAGCATCAAGAATTATATTTAACTCCTTCTTGAAACACATTCAATAGCTTGGCTTCAACTACATTTTGAGGCAGACAATTTCACAAGCTCACCACTCTCTAGAAGACATTTCACCTCATTAGAATCCTAAATCATATCCTTAAACTGTGATACCTTTTTTCTGGGCTCCATGGTCACTAGGTACATCCTTCTTGCATTTACTCTGTCTAGTCCCGTTAGAACTTTATAGGATTCTACTAGATTACCCCATTCTTCTGAACGCCAATGAATCAAGTACTAAACGATCCAGTCTCACTTTACATGTCAGTCCTGTCATCCCAGGAATCAGCCTGAGAAATCTTTGCTGCATTCCCTCCATAGCCAGATCATCCTTCCTTCAATAAGGAGACCAAATGGTACACAATACTGCAAATGTGGTTTAACAAAGGACCTGTACAATTGCAGCAAGATATCCCTGCTCCACATATACTTTAATTTTCTATGCATACATAAACATGAAGTGAGTATAGTTTCCAGTGGTAAAAATCATGACTTGAATCACAAGGGGGTCTAAAGAAAACAAAAGGGTAAAAAGCAAAGTGCAAATGATAAATAATATCAAAAGGTGATATAAATAGTTAAAAATCACAACACCAGGTTAGAGTCCAAAGGTTTATTTGGATGCACTAGCTTTAGGAGCGCTGCTCCTTTATCAGGTGGTTGTACCACAATCGGAGTAAAATCGGACTTTTCAGTTTTCACAGACTTGGAGAAGCAGAGCAGTTCATGTCCCAAAGGCAAGGAATTTCTTGTGTATTTGAGAGAGTTTTCAAGAACAATGTGGTCTGGAACTAACAAGAGAAGTAATCATACTAGCTTCAGTGATTAGTAATTAGTTTGAAGTTGTCAACGATCTAATGACTGCAGAACACCTAACTAAAAAGTGACCAATAAAAGCTACAGAAACATTTCGAATATATTTTGGGCTAATGCTCTGAAGTTATGAATACAAATGACAACATGGCAGCTGGGGAATTTCAGTTCATTAAATGCATTTGGAATTAAAAAGTGCATTTCATTTCCATTCGTTTACAATTGGATTGCGAAAAAAGAAATCCCACCTGGTTCACTAATTTCTTTCAGAGAAGGAAACTGACGGAACTGCGGCCAGATATCACTGGAAACCCACAGCTGAAATGGATTATTGACTTGGTCCTTGTGACTGAAGATAATTGGGAATACTTCACTTGTCGTTTACACTGATGCAGTGGATTCAAAAATGCCCTCTGAAATTGCCTCAGCTTCATCCAACCACTCTGAAGAAATACATTAAATTATATCAAAGCTTATCATCTGGTATCAATCTAGGTACTGAATGTAGACACCCTACAAGGATTTCCTCAGCACCACAATTGAAATAGTTGACCCTCAGACTAGTCAAGCATCAGGTGGCTTAAGGATAGTTCAGACAAAGTGACTTTCACATACCACTCCATCCCATCTCTGAGCAAGTCTTGGCTCATTGGCAGCTCAGAGCCATTAGACATGATGCCACAAATGTATACAGTTGGCAGTGAGTACCCTGGGAATCCTCGACATGGACAGTGGGCACCATAGAATGTCATGGCTTCTAGCTAAGAGCAAAAATACCCCCTGCACATTATTCTTCCACATTGTACACCACTTGTGGAAAGCAAATAGGTAGCACAGAATGTAATCTTGCAGGTGACTTCAATGCCTGTCACATCTGCTGACATCACAGCACTACCTATGACCAAATTCTGAACAACAAAGACTGTTGGTGGCAGGTAGCAAGAGAACCAATGAGGAGAAACTTTGATCTCAACTTCAATTAATTTGTCAGAGTTATATCCATGATAGTCCAAGGTCAGAGGTTGAAAGTTCAAAAAGCAGCTAACTCATGGACCAACAAACACAAACTACTCACACAGCAAATACATATGCTGATTAATTATCGACTGCATCTTATATCAAAGTCACTTTGTCCCCGTTATACATTTTCAGTCTGTGAAATCTTGTAGATTATAAATCCTAATGCCAAAATCTGGGATCTCAAAACCATGCCCACCTAAGAGGGTTGGATATCTCAGAGACACAAAGGATGACTTCCGATCCCATCTTCAACTCTGACCAGGATTGTTAACATCTTGAATGAATCACACTTCCTTCCAATACATCTCACAGCTACATTTGCTCAACTAAACCCCTCTACTGCGCAATTAGAATGAAGATGGATTTGGACTGCAAACTTCTATAAAGACTCCCCGTTGTCCCCCAAAAATGCTATTTTGTGTTTGTTTTGTCTGATATTCTCCCTAATGAAATCAACAGCATCATTTATGAACACAGATGGAGCAGAAAGTTGCAAAGGGACATTGATGGATAGATTAAGTGAGGAAAGGGTTAATATGGCAACGTGTAAGGTCATTCAATTGGAAGCCAAAAACAGACTGATTGCACCATTATCTAAACTGTAAGAAACTGGGAACTGTCGTGCCATTTATAGCTCCATGTCAAGAAATACAAACGCTGATGAACAGGCATGAGAAAAATCATTAAAAGTTAATGGAACGTTAGTCTTCATCTCAAGGAAACTGGATACAAAGGGGTGAAAGTAAGACTGCTAGAGAGTCTGGGGTAATATCTCAATTTTGAGCACCATGTATGAGGCAGGATATTTTGGCCTTGCAACGGTGCAATGCAGATTCACTTGAACAATACTGTAATTAGAGAAGTTAAATGATAATGCAGATGGAGCTTGTAATGCCTTCAATACAGAATATTATGGGATCCGTCAAGTGAAGCTTGCAAAGGGAGTTAAGAATTTGATAGGTTGAATACAAAACTTTTCTTTGAAATTGTAGAGTTCACAACAATGACATGCAGCCATAAAATTAATGCTAGGACGTTCAGAAAGCATCTCTTCGCCCAAAGAACAATGAAAACCTAGAATACTCTCAAAAGCTGTAACTATATCATTAGAAAATTCACAATTAAGATATTGCTAGATTTTTGTTAGGTATTACGGAGATGAAGGAAAGGTGGGTAAACGGTATTGAGGCACAGGTAATCTAATTGAACAAAGAACTGATCAGCCAGCATCTGCACTTCAGCATCCGTATGAATGGCTTGTGTATTGCTGGAAATATACTTGTAAACTGAACCTGATCATATCTCATTAACGTTCTACAAATTAAATCTGCTAAACCAAAGAGGTAAAAATCTGTATTTGTTCCAGGTGGCCAAAGTCCAAGATGGTCAGCATTGAATACCCTATTTTCTGATGTGCAGTAACCGCTTTGATGAAGTGCAAGTTGAATGACCAGTTAAATTGCTCGTTAACATCAACTGAGGAAAGAGCCCATAACACAGCAGAACACCATGGTTCACTGCTGTGTGTTTAAATACAGGTCATTAAAGGTGACAGAGGGTGTATTAATAGAGGAACAGAGTGTAACAGCAAGGAGGTTATGTTAAACTGTATAAAATACTAGTTCACCCTCAGCTGTCCAGTTCTGGAGGCCACATGTTCGGAAGCATGCAA